>NC_047087.1:170206773-170517196 GCF_902459505.1 Geotrypetes seraphini | reverse complement strand
TCGTGCATCATGTTGTCGGGCACTGAATCTTCGTCTGTTGTGCATTTGCCCACTACATTACTCAGTTTGGCGTCATCGGCGAATAATGTTATTTTACCTCGAAGCCCTTCTGCCAAGTCTCTTATAAAGATGTTGAATAGGATTGGGCCCAAGACTGAGCCCTGTGGTACTCCACTAATCACCTCCGTCATTTCGGAGGGGGTGCCGTTCACCACCACCCTTTGAAGCCTACCTCCAAGCCAGCTCCCAACCCATTTCGTCAATGTGTCACCTAATCCTAGAGAACTCATCTTGCTCAGTAACCTGCGGTGTGGTACGCTATCGAATGCTTTGCTAAAGTCCAGGTACACGATGTCCAGGGACTCCCCAATATCCAGCTTCCCCGTTACCCAGTCAAAGAAGCTGATCAGGTTGGATTGGCAGGATCTCCCCTTAGTAAATCCATGTTGTCGGGGATCCCGTAGATTCTCCTCATCCAGGATCTTATCTAATTGGTGTTTGATTAGAGTTTCCATTAGTTTGCTCACTATCGATGTTAGACTCACTGGTCTGTAGTTTGCTGTCTCCATCTTTGAGCCTTTCTTGTGGAGTGGAATGACGTTAGCCGTCCTCCAGTCCAACAGGACGCTGCCTGTACTAAGGGAGAGGTTGAAGAGCGCGGACAGTGGCTCCGCCAAGACATCACTCAGCTCCCTAAGCACCCTGGGGTGCAGGTTGTCCGGCCCCATTGCCTTGCTAACCTTGAGCCTTGACAGCTCACCGTAGACACTGCTGGGCGTAAACTCAAAGTTACTAAACGGGTCAACTGAGCCAACCCTTGTCTGTAGCTGAGGGCCGAGCCCTGTCGCTTCTCGGGTGAAGACTGAGCAGAAGTATTCATTTAATAGTTGGGCTTTTTCCGAATCCTTTTCCACATAGTCTCCGTCTGGTTTCCTAAGACGTACAATCCCGCCTGAGTTTTTTCTTCTATCACTGATATACCTGAAGAAGGATTTATCTCCCTTCTGGATGTTCTTTGCTAGAGACTCCTCCATGAGGAATTTAGCCTCCCTGACTGCTGTTTTGACGGCTTTTGATTTGGCCAGGTAGTCTGCTCTAGAGTCCTGCTTCCCTGATTGTTTGTAAGAGATGAATGCTTTTTTCTTCTCCTTGATCAGGTCTGAGATCTCCGCAGTAAACCACTGTGGCTTATTGTTCCTTCGCCGTTTACTTACTGATTTTACATAGCGGTTTGTTGCTTCTTGTATGGTTGCTTTCAAAGTCGACCACATGTCTTCCACGTTATCGGTTTCTTCTTGGCTTTGTAGCGCCTGGTGAACGAAGTCTCCCATTTCTTTGAAATTTGTGTCCTTGAATTTGAGGACTTTGGTTAGTGTAGTAGATTTAGTGAAACCTTTCCTGATATTGAACCATACCATGTTGTGGTCACTGGAGGCCAATGTGTCGCCCACCGAGACCTCTGTGACACTTTCTCCATTGGTAAGTATCAGGTCCAGAATTGCCTGATCCCTTGTCGGTTCCAACACCAGTTGCCTGAGGCTTGCTCCTTTCATAGAGTTTAATAGCCTCCTGCTGCTGCCGGAAGCAGAGGTAAGTGTAACCCAATCCACACATCAGGCATGTTGAAGTCACCTAGCAAAGTGATATTTTCTATATCTTCGATTATTTCCATATCCAGGTCATCCTGTTGTCTTGGGGGTCTGTAAATTACGCCAAGATACAAGCATTTGTCCTTCCCTCTGGCCAAATTAACCCAAAGGGATTCCCCAGTATACTGGACATCTGAGATTCTCGTGACCTTAATGTCATCTTTAGTATATAATGCTACACCCCCTCCCTTCCTACCCTCTCTGTCCCGGCGAAGCAAGTTGTAACCCGGTATGACCATGTCCCACCCGTGGGAGTCTATGAGCCAGGTTTCGGATATCGCCACCACATCCAGGTCGGCATCCCTTATTTCTGTTTCCAATTCCAGGATCTTGTTTCCTAAACTGTAAGTTTCCTAAACAAGTAAGCAAAAACACTTTATTAAATTTGGAAATATTAATTTGTAAATGGGTCTCTATCAGAGCCTCTAATGTAAATATAATATATAAATACTCCAGCTAATGAAAACCCTCAAACTATGTCAGCTGAAAACTTCCACCAAAAGGTGGCCAAAAATCTCTTTTAAGTTTGTTTCAAGTTTCTTCAAAATTTTTATAAATCGCCCAATCAGCCTTCTAAGCGGTAAACATTATGTTAAAAACATATATGGGGTAACTATATATCCTTTAAAACAATAATCATAATTCAAAACATTTAAAAACAATACAAAAACAAACAGGAACAAAAAAAGGGAAGAAGGATAGAACTACAATTTTTCAAGTAAGAAAGAGAAAATATAGGGAAAGGACAAAAGGATGGCAGGCAGCAGCAACATCACTAAGCCACAGATGCTTGCACTTCAGTGGCTCAAGGATGCTACCAGTGACTGCTACTCTTGGTAATAGGAGTTCTGGCCACCTTTGGAGGAGGTCCTCAGTTGGTGGTGCTTGAGGATCCCCACTAGCTGCAGCAAGGGCCATGGCCAGTAATGGACATGCTAGAGCTCAGGGCAGAAAATAAAGCAGGACTCTCCAATCCCCTTTCCACCAAACTCCCCACCTAGCATTACTATCACACTGACAGATCCTCACCAAACACAGAACAAATGGTCACAAATTAGAAACAAAAATAAAGTACACAAAAATTGAACTGGGAACCCAAAAAAGTTTAACTCAGCACTTCAACACTGGAGAAATAAAAGGGTCCTTTTGCTAAGGCGCGCTAACCATTTTAGTGCACGCTAAACGCTAATGCGTCGACTATAATGGACGTGTTAACATTTAGCACACGCTAAAACGGCTAGCGCTCCTTAGCAAAAGGACCCCAAAACCAGGAATACATTTCATTTTCTATTGAACACAATGCAAAGACATCTTCTATACACATTTTCTAAAGCCAACATATTTCAGTCAATAAATTCAAACTTAGATGCTTTTTTTGCCTTTGTTGTCTGGAGATTAATTTTTCCTTCCAGTTAGTTCCAGTTTCTCTTTTTTGCTTTACCATCTTCTGCAAATTCTCCTTCAAGTGGCTGCGGTCCATCTTTTCTCCTCGCTCCTGTCTTCCATTCCTTCACTACAACCGTTTCTGACATATTATGAACCTTTCCATTTAACTCTTTTCTACTTCAGTCCACTCAGAATCTGGGATAGGGAAATACTGAAGTGTGGAAGGTAGTACTAACCTCCCCTATGAGTAAATGATCATCAGCTGTCAGCTCTGAGCTTCCGCCCATTGGAAGAGAAGTTGAGCTTCTAGGCACAACGGAGCACTCCTGATACTGCCTTGACTATTGACATAAGCCACTGCTGTCACACTGTCTGAGAAGATTCCGACTGCCTTGCCTTCTACAGCAGTGTGTTTCTCAACACGCGGTAAGTGTTCCCTTAGGGGTAAGCGGGCCGCTTGTTGGGGGTATGCGGCCTGGCCACCACAGATATTCCCACCCATCCATAGAAGCTGCCGCCACTGAGGATCTCACCTTCCTGTCTGCTCCCTGCCACTGCCAGAGATCCCTCCCTCCCTGCCCGTCCCCCCCCCCAAAAGCAGACCCAGTTCTTGTTCTAGCCGCACTCGCTCCTTCAGTCTTCTGCAGCACTCCTTTGGGGACGGAGCAAATTGCGATTTACACAGTGCACGTAAGTAGCTGACCTGGAAACCTTCTCTACGACGTCAGAGTTGATGTCAGAGGGAAGGCTTGTGGGTCAGCCACGTGCAGCATGTAAATCGTGCTGCCTGTGATGTCCCTGCAAGGAGTGCCGCTGAGTGAGTGCGGCTCGAACAAGAACTAGGTCAGCTTTGGGGGTGGGGGGATGGACAAGTGGGCAGGGAGGGAGGTTTCCTCGGCAGCGGCAACTTCTATGGACAGACGGCTACTTACTTGCAGGGAGGGGGAGGGGAATACGAACAACACAGATGGAAGGGAGGCGGCATGAACATAGGACATGAACAAGGGAGGGAGGAAGGAGGTACTAACTTGGAACATAGAAGGGAGGGAATAGAAAGGGAGAATTGTTGGGTTACAGTGTGTGAGTCAGAGGGAAAGATGGCACATGGGGAAAGGAAGAAAGAGGAAAATTGGTCAGAGAGAGCAGAGAGAGATGCATAGGGGAGAGAAGTCTGAGAGGGAGAAATGTTGGATCTGATGAAGAGGGAACAGAGGAACAGATTGAAGGGGTGCAAGGGAAAGGAATGTTGGACAT
Source organism: Geotrypetes seraphini (assembly GCF_902459505.1). NCBI lineage: Eukaryota > Metazoa > Chordata > Amphibia > Gymnophiona > Dermophiidae > Geotrypetes > Geotrypetes seraphini. The sequence goes on along the minus strand of NC_047087.1, from coordinate 170,512,907 downwards.
AGTGATGGAGGGACAGATGTGGCATTGTGCTGGAGAGGGGTGATAAAAGGAGAAGTGGGCATGGGGCTGGTGGACTGTGGTGAAAAATGCTGCACATGATCCAGGGGATGAGAAAGGGAGAAATGTTGGATGTGACAGCAGAGGGGGGTGGGAGAAATGCCTAGATCTCTCAAGACAGATGGACAGTGAGAGAAATAGAGAGAGAGGGAGAAAGACGTGTTGACAATAAGGGTGGAGGAGAGAGGAAGAAAGGTTGGACTATGGAGGGACAGAGAGAGATGTTGGTTGGGGAAGAGAATAAGGTCCGGAGGAGAAGAAGCATGCAGTAGGCAGAAAATGCTGGACTCATGGAGAGAGAGTGAGAGATGGATGGGAGGGAAGAAGAAATGTCACACTCAGGGGAAGGGGGGAGAGGGCAGAGAGTAAAAAGTTGAACTCATGGAGGGAGAGAGATGTTTATTGGGGGAGGGAATGAGGAATGGAGGAGAGATAGCGTGCAGGAGGCAGAGAGAAAGAGATGTTGTACTGGTGGAAAGGAGGGAGAAATGTTGGATGTGGCAGTAGAGGGAGTGGGAGAGATGCACCCCAGATCTCTCTCTTTCCCCACTCCCTTTGCAGTAAGGGAGGGAATGAGAGCAAAAGGGAGACATGTTGTCAATGGGGGTGGAGGAGAGAGGAAGAAAAATTGGACTCATGGAGGAACAGAGCGAGATGTTTGTTGGGGAAGGGAATGAGGTCCTTAGGAGAGGAAGAGTGCAGGAGGCAGAAAGAAAGAAATATTGGATGCATAGTCAGAAGAAAGTACAACCAGAAACTCATGAAATCACCAGACAACAAAGGTAGGAAAAATTATTTTATTTTCAATTTAGTGATCAAAATGTGTCAGTTTTGAGAATTTATATCTGCTGTCTATATTTTGCACTATATTTGTCTATTTTTCTATACTTGTTACTGAGGTGACATTGCATATTTTAAAGTCATCTGCCTTGACCTCTTTGGAAAAAAAAACCCCCAAATATAAATGATAATTAACATTTTCTCTGCATACAGTGTGCTTTGTGTTTTTTTAATTTTGTGGTTACCATTATATATAAAGATTATATTGTGTACATATGAAAAATGAATAGAAAAAATTGCATTACAATTAGTATTATTATGGGGTGAGGTCAGGGGCGGAGCCTGGGTGGGTCTGGGTTGGAGCATGGGCGGGGGTACTCGGTTGATATATTTATTAGACTTAGGGAGTAATTGGCTTGAAGAAGTTGAGAAACACTGTTCTAGAGAATTCTACAACACCTGAAGCGCTAGTCGAATGGCTCCGAGTTCCAAGTGATTTATGGATGACTTCTTGGTGAGCTAGTGTCCAACGGCTCTGCACTGGGTGACCATTGCAATGAACCCTCCCCACAACTGTAAAGGCCAGCATCGGTTGTTAATGTTTTCCAGGAGGAAATGCGAATATACATGTCCCTGGAGAGGGCAGCTGTCTGCAGCTACCACCGCATGCTGTTCTTCGCTACCAGAAACCATGGAAGCAGTTGCTGAAGTGAATCCGTCTGAGACCAGTGAGAGAGAGAAGAAAGTCTTGGTCTCATGCTGCCATCGACCCCAAGATTTGCAGGTAGTACCACACCGTGGGAGATGACCTCTGGAGCAGATCTGAAATCTGCTTCTGGAGCTTCAGGCAGAAAAACCTGGAAGAAAAACCTGGTCTAAAGCCACATTAAACAAGACTCTCAGGGACTTCAGAAGCCGAGTCAGCTCCAACTGGCTCTTCTTCAAGTTGACGATCCATCCCAAGTCTATAAGGAGCTGCACCACTCTCAGAACTGCTCATTTGCCTTCCTCCTCGGTCAAAACTCCAATAAGTCAATTATCCAAGTATGGGTGCACTTGGATCCCAGCCTTGCAGAGGTGCACTGCCACCATCACCTGGATCCCAACCTTGCAGAGGTGCACTGCCACCATCACCTTTGTAAAGGTGCAAGGCACTGCTTCTAGAATGAAGGGGAATGCTGAGAACTGGAAATGCTGATCCAGTACATGGAATTGCAAGTAACTCCTGTGGGACAGGAAAATGGAAATGTGGAGATAGGTTTCCATCTAGTCGAGGGAAGCAAGGAATTTCCCTGGCGCCAATGCCATTATGATCAACTGAATATGTGGAAGTTTGCACCTTCAGAGACTCAAGGTCTTGAGTTCTTGAGGTCTAAAATTGTCTTCAGTCTTCTAAGCCTTTCTTTGGTAAAATTTCTTAGAATCGACCAGGTCAGGAGACGGGAGGAATCTCATGGCAGGCCAGGTATTAAAGTAAAAAATTCCACAAACTAAGCCACAGCAAACAGTACACAAACAATATTCAAGATCTTAGAATATTAAAATTATCTGTACTAGACCTTCTATAAGATTTTGCTTTAAATCTAAAAAAATTTTAATTAATTTACATACTTCACAACTTTGTATGCCATTGGGATTCCTGAGGCATACATCATCCAATGTGCCAGATCTCAAATATATCAAGGAGCCATTTTACTAAGCTTTAAGCACTAATGTGGCACCTGAGCCTAACGCAGAAAATATGACCTAATAATACAGGATGAACTAAAGTGTTTCATGTTCGTTTTGCCATTTGTGTGCACTAACCCCACAGTAATTGGGGGGGAGAGGTTGGGGGCAGTATATCTGGGTAGAGAATAGGCATGGATGCACTATTCAGAGAGTGTGCCAGCATTAGCACACTAATTGAATTACACAGATTTACTGTGTTTGCCTTTACCACTTCCAAAATAGGAGGTAAATGCTCCTGCATTACTTTTTGTAATGGCCACAAGCTAATGTTAACATTAGCACAAAGCCAAATAAAGGTAGATTTTATGGCCCTACTAGAAATGGGCTTAGTGTGTAAAAAATATCCATGTAGGGCATGCGCTAAGACTATTTCTTAGTGCAGCTTCGTGAAAAGGCTCCCAAAATAAGCAATACAACTACTAGTTTAATCTAAATTGTTTAATCTTTTTATCCAAATGTGTCATTTAAAATACCTTGTATTTTTTAATTCAAAATATTAAAACTAAATAAAGTCAACAAGCTAATAAATCAGAATATTAGTTTACTATGTTATTATTGCTTTTTTTTTAAAGTTGTAAAATCCTTCTGCCCTACTCTACTTATCCTCATCAAGAAAATAATTATGTGAATTATAATTTTATGAAAGTACAGATTTATGGGAAAAAAAATTGTTACACTTTGTTTCCTTACATTAAGAAAGGTCCCCACATTTAATAAACTATCACCATCAAACCCAATTAAAATCCAGAAACTATTTTTATTACCCAAGTCGACCTCAACTAATTTCAGATCTTAAAATATACTGTACCTTACAGCAGAGCTTGTGATTTAAGGCTAGATTCACTAAAGTCAGTGATTGTCATTAAACCTGTTTTCACAGGTTTGGGGATGATTGCTTCTAACTGACCCGATTCACTAAACGGCCCACTGTGTGTTTTTCCCCTCGATCGCCCATTTTCCAATTTGGCCATGTAAATTAGTAAAATCCCATGCAAAATAGCCAAGCGATTGATTTACTTACATTGCCAAGCTATATATCAATCCTAAAACCCGATTGCTGTAGACCTGTCGGTAACAGGTTAATAGAATAAATAAATTAGTTTTTTTAAAAATCCGGTAACCCTATTAGTTCTTTAACAATTCTATTGATTGGGTTGTTTTGTAGTCAAAAAGATCCATTTTCTATATTTTTGGTAACTGTGCTACTGACAGGTATGCCTGGTTTTTGGAGTTTAAAATTTTTTTTTTCAATGGCACGGGTATTTTGCATGTATTACACAAGCAAAATATCTGCCCATAAAAAAAAAATGGAAAAAAAAAAAAACTACACCAGTGCCAATGACTCTCCCCCAACGACCCCGGACAATCACGCGCCCACCCCCAACAAACGCAGGGAACCTAAAACAAACGGCAGGAGGGATGCTCACTTCTTCCTGCCACGAAGGCGCTCACTTCCTTCCTCCCCCCCCCCCTAAAAAAATGGCAGAAAGAATGTCCACTCCCTCATTCCTGGAAAGACCTCCCAAAAGGCAGGAGGGATGCCCATTCCATCTGCCATGAAGGCGCCCACCCGCTCCCTCCCCAAAAAAACAGCAAGAGGGATGCCCACTCCCTCTTGCCCAGAAACACCTCTCCCCGAAGAAAAAGGCAGGAGGCATGCCCACTCCCTCCTGCCACCAGATGCCCCTTCCTGGTCCCAGTATCTTGAAGTTGGGAGCAGGAGGTACTGAAAACACCTCCTGCTCCTCCCACGATGACACTGGGCCTTAGGTCCCTCCTCGTTGTGCATCATGTGATGCATGAGGAGGGGCCTAAAGCCCTGATTGGCTCAGATGCCTCAGGCTCCTCCCGAGGCATCTGAGCAAATCAGGGACTTCCTTAGGAAGGAGCCTTAGGAAGAACCTGATTGGCCATTTGTTTTGGCCAGAGACTTCCTTAGGCTCCTTCCTAAGGAAATCCCCGATTGGTTAAGATGCCTCAGACCCCTCCCATGATGCACCAGGGAGGGGCCTAAGGCTCTGTGCTCTCCCCAGGGCTTTTTAGCCGGGCGGTCCAACCGGCTAATTTAGGTGACCGCCCGGCTGTCATTTATTGGGAATCCTGCTGCTGCCGCCACTCAACATTAAAAAATCCCCCCAAAAAACCATCTCTCACCGGCTTGGAGATGCAAACTCATGCTTCAGGGCTCTAAGGTATGCGTGCCGGCTTCCCTTCTCTTCCCTCAGAAATCAGAAGTTACGTCCGAGGGGGGGGGGGGGGAGAATAGAAGGGAAGCCAGCACGCACACCTTAGAGCCCTGAAGCATGAGTTCGTTACGGGCTAAGGCAGGAGATGGTCAACGACGGATAGAAGCTTACAACTTGCTTCAGGCCTTCCTTGCTGCCGGGTCCTGCCTACTTTCTGTTTCTGCGAAGGCAGGACCCGGCAATGAGGAATGCCCGAAGCAAGTTGTAAGTTGTAAGCTTCCCTCTGTCGCTGACCTATGCCTAATGAGGCAAAAAAGTCACGGCGCAAGGGAAGCCTCCCCTTCCCTTGCTTGGAAACTTCACTGCAGCGCAGGATGCCTATGGTACAAGACAGGACACTGAACAAATCAGACCTCGCACTCTCTTCCAGGCTATCCTTTGCAACCTCGCTGCTTAAAGCGTGGTCATCACCTGTTTGATACCAGTTCATGGCCGATTCCCCCTCTCCCGTTCACCGAATCATCATGTCCAGGTTATTGCAGGATGAAATATACAATGGCTACCCAACACAGGTCTTCTACCGTAACGAGGACCCTTTCTTCGTTGGCAGGAAATTGGTGATCAATGGCAAGCATGTATCCACTTTTGACGCCTTCCTGTCAGAGTTGACTGCCAAGCCACACCTACGTCGTAGCGAACAAGGAATCTTTCCGGGAGCTTGAGTACGTGACGTCATTGTGTGAGGGGGTTGCCGGTAGTAGAAGTCAGGTGGACTGGTCTGGACTTGTACGTTATAGGGGTGTGAGTGACATAACTCCATGATTGATATGACTGATTACTAGTTGACAAAGGGCCAAAATTCATTTGTGGATATGTTTTGATATTATTTTATATTTAGCAATTTGTCACTGGAAAAAAAAAACTGTGCAGGTACAGTAGTACTGTGGTATTTTTTCCCCCCAGGATTTGAAGTTACTGTAAAGTTATTTAAAGTTTGTTTAGCTCTTGGTAGGATAGTAATTGTGAATCATTTCTAGCCAAAATTTGTATGTCTACTCAGTAAACAGGGATGTTCAAGATGCTGAGTGCAAAAAACAAGAGAGAAAACTTAAAAAATGGTGAACATGTGTCATATGAATATAAAGGAGTGAAAAAACTAATATAAGGGGCCTGTATGCAAAAACTTAAATAGCTATGTGTAGAAAATAGCTCAGTTTGCATCTTGGAGATAAGGATTTTTTAAAGTGAAAATGCAAAATTATGCCAAAATTTCTGGGATGTGGTTATTCGTCCCCCTTCCTCCCAGCAGGTCTACCATCTTTCCTCCCACACTAGGTCCGACATCCATAGTCAGTGGAATGCTTTTTTGTTTGGAGGGCCTAAAAGCACTGCCCAGGATCCAGCCCAGACCCAGCCGCCATACTAATAATAGTACTAATTGTAATGCCATTTCTTCCATTCATTTTTCACATACACACAATATAATCTTATTAATAATACATAATGGTAACCACAAAATTAAAGTACACAAAGCACACTTTTACCCCTCCCCAGCATTTACCCCTCCCCAGCATTTCTTCCTCTCTCCTCCACCCCCCAGGTGCAACGTCCACCATCTCTCTCTCATTCCTTCCCTTGCTGCAAAGAGGGTGAGGAAAGAAAGATAAAGGGATCCAGGGTATATCGCTCCAACTCCTTCTACTGGCACATCCAACATTTCTCCCTCTCTCATCCCCCCCAGACTGTGTCCAGCATCTTTTGCCCCTGCCCACCAGCCCCATGCCCAATATTTCTCCTTCTATTACCCCTCTCCAGAACCATGCGACATCTCTTCCTCCATTCCCTCCACCACCAGGTCTAACATTCTTCCCTCTTGCAACTTTTCCAACTGTTCCCTCTCCACCACCTCATCCAACATTTCTCCCTCTCATCTCTCTCTACCTTACTCCTCTCCCACCATGTCCAACAATTCTCTTCCTATGCCCAACATTCTCCTCTTTCTTCCTTTCTCTATGTACACCATCTCTTTCCCTCACACCCATGCTCAATAATTTTCCCTTTCTATTCCCTCCTCCACCTCAGCATCTTTTTCCTTCCATCCTTCCATCCTATGTCCCAAGTTCATGCCCTTCCCTCCCTTCTGTATTCCAAGTTTGTGCCCCCTCCCTCCTTCCTTACAAACTTTGTCTTATGTTTTTGTCCCCTCTCTTCCTTCTGTGTCCCAACATGTCCCTCTCTCCATTCTGTGTCCCAGGTTCATGCTCCCACCCTCCTTCCTTTGTCCCAAGTTCATGCCTCTTCCTTCTGTATTCCAAGTTTGTGCCCCCTCCCTCCTTCCTTGCTGACATTTTCTCTGCGTACAGTGTGTGCTTTGTGTTTTTAAATTTTATTGTTGGTAGATCATTTTGACTTGGTCATTTTAAAAGTAGCTCGCAAGCCAAAAAAGTGTGGACACCCCTGCTCTAGAGCCATTTCTTGTATGATTGGATGAGCTATATTTATCTTTTTTTTTAGTTGTTTAAATCCTGCAGAAATAAATGGCTAGATTGAACCTAATGACTTCATTAATGCCTTTCCCTTTTTTAAACCTCTATACCATTTGAAAGAGGGCAAATATCTAATTATTCCCTTCTAGAATTGGATACTTCTTAAATTTAGTAAAAATATTCTGGCACAAGTGTCAAACCTTAAAAAAGGAAGTCATATTGAGAATGGGAAAATAATAATAAACTAATAAAAAATAGTACACATTTAGGGCTCCTTTTATTAAGTTGCGATAGTGGTTTTAGCGTGCACTTAGCGCACGCAGAATTACCATGTGCACTAGACGCTAACGCCAGCATTGAGCTGGCTTTAGTTTTCCCGCTTAGCACAGGGGTTTGCGCACGCTAAAAATGCTAGCGCACCTTAGTAAAAGAGGGGGTTAATTTTCCCCATCCCACCTCACTCGGCTACTTTTTCAAGCCACCCGGCAGGAAAAAATTTCTGGGGAGAACACTGGAGTAGGAAGGGTTTTCAGTACCTCCTGCTCCCAACTTCAAGGTATGGAGGAGGGAGCGTCTGGTGGCAGGAGGAAGTGGGCAACCCTCCTGCCATCTTTTTGGGATTTGGGAGGAGGGGTGGCTCGCAGGGGGTGCCTTTTTTAATGGGATAGATGGCGTGCATAACATCTGTTCCTTTAAAAAAAAAAAAAAAAAAAAAAAAAGCAGAAGCCCTAACAGCAGTGACAGGAGGCTGCCTCCTGTCACTACTGTTGGGGCTCTGCATTGTGTCAATCACTCATTGAGTGATCGAGTCGGTGGGTTTGCATTTGCATGCAAATTTGATAGTGAATCAATCGCTGTTGGAAATTCAGCCAAAGAATCGGCCCACGGTGATTGAATCGCTATCTTAAGTGAATCTAGCCCTTAAGAGGCCAAGTACCAAGAGTTTGGGTGTGTTTTTTTTTGGTTAACCAGAATCACCTGCTCATAAACTCCTTCAAACACCTCACTACCGCTATCATTCTACTAACCTTCCCTACACCTATCAGTTGCTAACTAAAGCTGATTACGCTCTCTCCATGTTCCAAGAACCCTTTTACCACTTTTATCCATTCAACCTGCCTCCAGGTCCATCAGCCACACGCCCACTCTCACGCGGCTCTTACCTCGCGCACGTCCTGCAGACACTCCAGCACGGCCAGGTTGTTGTTCCAAATGTGCTTGGAACAGACGCGAATCACGTCCTCCTTACAGGCCTCTTCCTCAACCAGCTTCCAACCTCCAGCGCGCCGTGGTGGCAACTGCTGCTGCTGTTGTTGGAGCTGCCCCGGTACTAATCCGGGACCACCCTGCAGCCCCACAGCTCCATTTTCATTCGTGTTGATCAACTCCGCAGAAACTACAGAGACCAAGAGCCACAAGCTAATCAAAACGCCTAATAACTGAAAGAGCTGCGGCATCTTAACACGTCCGCAAGCAGACATATTGGAGCTAGCAAGTGACGTCACTGACGCAACGCGTATTTAAACTAAGATCCCGCCGTGGTTCAAGAGTGCGGCTGCGCGGAAGGAAGGGTCGAGGAAGAGAGAGCGAGAGAAAGCGTAAAATGCTTAAAAATGGTATTATTCACAGGAAATCATGGAATTATTCCAAAGACAACAGCACAAACGTATTAAAATATGACTGACGCTTCCATCGAGTCCTGTAGTGGTTTTCCAGTGTTACTTTTGTTCTGCCACTCCCAAGATGGCGATAGGAAGAATCCCTATAAGCCTTGTGACCTCCGAGTTTGGTTCTCATGAAAAGTTGGTGAGATGTACTTGTCGTTGTTAGCTACCCTACCCAATCTAATTATCCATTTGTTAATAACATGTAGCTCTGGTGTTCTGTCCCACCCATGTCTCCATGCAGTGGGGCTCCAGCTAGCTCACATGCATTAGTGTAAAGGGGGGGGCTACAAGTATTGGCACTTCTCTGTCCCCCCCCTACCTCTTTAAATCTTGCCAGCACAAGCAACTACTATGGTCTGCTCGCACCAGCCTGGCTCCCTCTGAAATAGAGTTATATGGAGACAGAAATCCTGTACATCCCCACCAGTATCCCACCTATCCCCGCCAGAATCTCCTCCATCCCCACCTGTCCTCCCATAAAAGTTACCTGTCCCCATAAAATAAACAATTACTTATGACAGTTTTGATTTTTTATTTTTTTTTTAAGTCTTAGTTTATTTAAACCAACAATAAAATACAAGAGGAGAAGTTTCAGTGCAGCCGCATGCGACTTGTTTAAAGGCTCATGCCACTCGGAGACAGAAAAATGAAATTCACCGGGGAAGGGAGAGAGATGCTCTGGAGGAAGAAGATAGGGGGCTGCTGGACCACACACAAAATACTTAACAGCGGGGACAAGGCCATTCACCACTCCATGGGGCGGTGAATAGCCTTGTCCCTGTACCCGCAACAACTAGTTTTTTTCCTCCCCGTTTCGGCTGGTTAGACACAGGTAACAGGCAATGTGTCATTCTCTACCATGGACCCAAGTGTCAGTTCTGGAGGCTGTTTAGTACCACTAATATGTTTCATTATCTTTCAACAATTGGTCTATAATGGGAACATATTACAATGAACTCTCCCAATAAAAAATAAAAATGTGCTCTGCTGCCTGCCCTCCCTCCCTAAACCTTGGGCTGCTGATCCATTCCCCCCCCCCTCCCTGAACCTTGGGCTGCTGATCCATCTCCCCTCCCCCCACCAGCATTAAACCACATGTCAATTCAAAAGCTAAGCTTATATCATCTTGATTCAGAAGCAGTCATTTCTCTAGGATAAATATCAAACGTACCTTTAACACGTCCAATTTCTCTTCTGTTTTTCAAAAAAGCTCACACCAGCGCAATCTGTGACCTGAATGCCTTCTCTCCTTTCCTTTTAGCCTCTGTGTTCCTCGATCACTCTCACACATTGCAGGCGAGACCAGGGAAATTTGGAGGCTGTGGACTGCATTCATTACAGGATACAGCTCCTAGGAAACCTGGTTGAATTCTGTCTCCCCTGCAAATGCCTATATTCCAGGCCTGATTTACTCCCTTCTCCCCAGACTCAACTCTCTCTTCACTCCCCCACTTGTTCCACCAATCTGCTTACAAGGATTCTTAGGGAGAGTAGTAGCAGTGGCGTATTTAAGGGGTTAGGGCAGGGGTGTCAAAGTCCCTCCTCGAGGGCTGCAATCCAGACGGGATTTCAGGATTTCCCCAATGAATATGCATGAGATCTATTTGCATACACTGCTTTCATTGTATGCTAATAGATCTCATGTATATTCATTGGGGAAAACCTGACTGGATTGCGGCCCTCAAGGAGGGACTTTGACACCCCTGGGTTAGGGGGAGCGGTGTGCCCCAGACACTGTCTTGGTGAGGACAGCGACACCCCTCCTCCTCTACACCTCCCTTTCTCCTTCCAACTTCTCCCCCCACCCATCATGTACCTTCACTTCTCCCCCACCGTACCTCTCTACCTCTTAGCCACTACAAGCAGCAACTTCAATGTGCTACTCGTGTTAGCGTCAGCTCTCTCTTTGATGTCATCTCTGGTTCCTGTGACTAGGAAGTGACAGAGAGAGCCAATGTGGGTGCAGGGAGCAAGTTGATGATGATGCTTTTGCTGGGTAAATTAAAGAGGTGAGGGGAAGGGGGGAATACACACAACCTAGGGGGGCAGAGAAGGAGGGGGAACAGAGAAGAGGATGTGGGAGGGGCGCCTCTCAACTTCGCTATGCCTCAACATTTTTATTCAGATTTTAAGGGGCTTCTACTATCACCCTATCAGTAACTAGTGTAACTGTTACACTAGGAGGGCAGCATATGTTGTACTCAAATTTTATGGGGACTATCCTGTGACATAGAGGTGAAGGCATGAGCAAGGTTATGTCACACTGATATATGAAGAATGTCATGCACCTGGCACTCATCCTGAGAACTCTGTTCCTCAGACAAATTATTTTTATCTGTAACCTTCTCCACTTCCAATTTCAGACTTCATTCCTTTCAGCTTTCTGCCCCATATACCTGGAATAAACTACCTGAGTCTGTCCGCCAAGCATTTTTCCTTCCCTTGTTCAAAAGTAGGCAGAAAACTCACTTTTTTGAGACAGCCTTCAACTCATAACCCTAAACCCCTCTGCGCACCACCCTAACCAGCAGTTTAATCATCCCCTCTAACAATTACCCCTACCCTGGCATCCTGTTTGTCTTGATTGTTTAGATTGTAAGCTCATTCAAATAGGGACCATCTCCTTTGTGACTCTGTACAGTGCTGCGCACATCTGATAACACTCTAGAAATAATTAATAGTAGTAGTAGTAGCACCAGCACAGACAGACTGTGAGTAAGGCTATTGTAGCCTATGGGAAAATTTTTTGGGGGGGGTCCGAAATTACATATTTAAAGCATTTCTGGGGCTAGATATAGGGTCCCCCACCTCCAAAAACTCCTTCCCTGAAATTTTTGTTTTTGGGTTTTCTGGCTCTTTTTTGGTGTGATCACAATGCTGTGTTGGCCATTTTGGATGTCCTGATTTTTGTTTAAAAGCCATCAGCCTCAAAACCCTTCAATTTTTCAAAAAAATCACTTGAAACAGACACCTCAGGTTGTGATACCCCTATATCATACCAGATTTGCACTGGATAGTCAGCTGAGGAGTGTCCGTGTGCTGTGTGGCACATGAGGGAGGGGCGGGAGCCATGGGCATAGTCTCTCCTTGTACCTCAAGGGTTGAGAGGTCACGGATGGCTCCTTCATCTAGGAAAAAAAAATCCCCTCCAGAGCCTCTGTATAGCAATTGGGTGAAGTGCAGGTGTATGGATGCCACAGAGCCCAAGAGGATATCTCAGGAAGCCCTGAAGGAGTCCTCGGGGCCCTGTAGTCAGGGGTTTACCCTTAATTTGTAAGTCTAATGTGGCAGCCTACTTAAATTGTTGGAGTTCCCAGGCTCTGGGAGAAGGAGCACCAGTGGTTGCATAATGGGGTTTGCCCACTTCAAGTTCACACCCTCCAAAAGAGGTCCCCAGATAGGGTTCAGAAGCCCAGCCAGATAAGGACTGGGGAGACTAGGAGTCTGAATCTATGCCTTTGCTGTCCCAGAATTAATCTTCCCTTGGGGATGCGGAGGCCCAGGCAGAAACCATGAGTCCAGAGGCAGTAATAGCACTGGACCAGGAGGATCCCACTGTACACTGTGTGTTTAAGTCAGTAGCCTTGTTGGAGCTTATTACTAAGACCCCGTGAGAATTAAAGCTGGATTTTCTGCAGACATTTGCTACACAGTGCCCTATTATGAGTGCTTCCCAGGCTCAGACTTCTTTTTTCCCTCCATCCTGATCTCATTTCCCTAATTACAGAGCAATGGGTTGCTAAGACAATGACAAAGATTTACTCTCTGACTCCTGAATTTCAGCAGTTATTTGTTCAGCCAAAGGTGGATTCACTGGTAGCACAGGTTACCAAGCGCACTTCCTTCCCTAGTGAAGGAAAGTAATGATAAATAATAAGAATAACTTTATTTTTCTATACCGCCATAATCTTGCGACTTCTAGGCGGTTCACAGTGAAGAATAGCTGTACAATCAGATACATACAGAAGGAGAAGAGGTCACACAGCGGCCTGTGATTACATGGTGCAGATTAATTAGAAGAAAGATATACATAGGTTGCAATATGGTTTTAACATGTTACAATAAAAATGTTGGAAAACCAGAATGCACAGGACCACAGGGTGGATGTAATCCACAGGGTGGATAGGGTGGACCACAGGGTGGATGTAATCCTTAAGCGGAAATTCAAAGTCAGGTACAAACTCAAATTCAGCCACTTCCTAGCAGATTTTTTTGTGGACTCTCTGGCTGGATGACTGGAGAAGGTGGTCAGAGTCCAAGCAAAAGTACATTTGAGCCATAGAGCCCACCCATACCTCCCGTAGAATCTAACTTGGGTAGATACTTCATAGTGCTCAAGAAATGCTCAGACGATTGGAGGCCAATCCTGGATCTTAAATCAGTCAATGCTGCACTAAAGGTTCCACATGGAGACAGTTTGTTCAGTCATTGTGGCGGTTGCACCAGGGGAATTCCTGGTCTCCCTGGATTTAACAGAGGCTTATCTCCATATTCCCATATTTCTGGAGCACAGAAGGTTCTTGAAATTTCATGTGCTAGGGAAACATTTTCAATTCTCTGCACTTCGGTCTGGCAACAGCTCCATATACCTTCACCAAGGTGAGGACAGTGGTGGTGGCTCACCTCAGAAAGGAGGGAATTCAAGTACTGTACATCCTTACTTAGATGACTGGTTAATCAGAGCCTTGTCCAAGATGGAAGGAGAGAGAGCAGTGTCCCAGGTGGTACAGCTGTTGCAGGACCTGGGTTGGATTGTCAACTTCTAAAAGAGTCATGGAGTATTTGGGAATCTGTTTCAATATGGTAGAGGATCACATCTTTTTTCCTAAGCCACTTAAACAGAAGCTTTCAAACAAAGCAGATTTGAAACTTCCTGAAGATGCCAATTACTACAGCTTGGTACTATTTCCAGGTACTAGAATCCACAACAGCATCCATAGAAGTAGTCCCTTGGGTAAAGGCTCACATGCATCCTCTCCAGGACTCTCTATTGTCCCGATGATCCCTGCAGATTGATTTGCTCCAGAAGCTGCCATCCTGGATGGTGGAAGCACAGCAGAGCTTGTGTTGGTTGCTCAGACCGGAGTCGGAGAAAGGCATGCCACTGCGCATTTCATCTTGGAATATTCTGACCACAGATGCCAGCCTCTACGACTAGGGGGGTCATTGCCTCAGTCACCAAATTCAGGAAGGAAATTCAGTAAACTACTTGGACTTGCCCTGCAAATGCTGGAAAAATCCCTGAATGGAAAAGCAGTCAGGGTTTTCTCAGTTGGCTTATGTCAGTTGACTGAAACATAGAAACATAGAAAATGACGACAGAAAAGGGCCATGGCCCATCTAGTCTGCCCACACTTGTGACCCACCCCCTAACTTCCTCCATGAAGAGATCCCACATGCCAATCCCATCTTTTCTTAAAATCTGGCACGCTGCTGGCCTCGATTACCTGTAGTGGAAGATTATTCCAGTGGTCAACCACCCTTTCGGTGAAAAAATATTTTCTGGTGTCGCCATTAAATTTTCCACCCCTGATTTTCAATGGATGCCCTCTTGTTGCTGTGGGTCCTTTAAGAAAGAAGATATCTTCTTCCACCTCGATACGGCCCATGATATATTTGAACGTCTCAATCATGTCTCCCCTTTCTCTGCGTTCCTCAAATGAGTAAAGCTGCAACTTACCCAGCCGTTCCTCATACGGGAGATCCTTGAGTCCTGAGACCATCCTGGTGGCCATTCGCTGAACCAATTCAATTCTCTGCACATCCTTTTGGTAATGTGATCTCCAGAATTGAACACAGTATTCCAGATGAGGTCTCACCATGGATCTGTACAATGGCATTATGACCTCGGGCTTACAGCTGACGAAACTTCTACGGATACAACCCATGATTTGTCTAGCCTTGGATGAAGCTTTCTCCACTTGATTGGCAGTTTTCATGTCTTCACTAATGATCACTCCCAAGTCTCGTTCTGCTATAGTCCTTGCTAGGATCTCGTCATTTAGGGTGGAAGTCCTGCATGGATTTTTGCTGCCTAGGTGCATGACCTTGCATTTTTTGGCATTGAAACTTAGTTGCCAAGTCTTTGACCAATGCTCCAGTAGGAGTAGGTCTTGCGTCATACTGTCGGGCATTGAGTTTTTGTCGGGTGTTGTGCTTTTGCCTACTATGTTGCATAGTTTGGCGTCATCGGCGAATAATGTAATTTTACCTCGAAACCCCTCAGCCAAGTCTCTTACGAAGATGTTAAATAGGATCAGGCCTAAGACCGAGCCCTACGGCACTCCGCTGATCACCTCCGTCGTATCGGAGAGGGTACCGTTTACCACTACCCTCTGAAGTCTACCTCTAAGCCAGTCCCTAACCCTTGCAGTTAATTTTTCACCTAATCCCATCGAACTCATCTTGCTCAATAACCTGCGGTGTGGGACGCTATCAAACGCTTTGCTGAAGTCCAAGTACATGACGTCCAGGGACACCCCTATATCCAGCTTTCTTGTTACCCAGTCAAAGAAGCTGATCAGATTGGATTGGCAGGACCTTCCCTTTGTAAATCGATGTTGATGGGGGTCTCGTAGATTCTCTTCGTGCAAGATCGTGTCTAATTGGCGTTTGATTAGTGTTTCAATAAGTTTACTTACTATCGATGTGAGACTCACCGGTCTGTAATTTGCAGCCTCCGACCTGCATCCCTTTTTGTGGAGTGGAATGACGTTAGCCGTTTTCCAGTCCAACGGGACTCTTCCTGTACTTAGGGAAAGATTGAAGAGCGCGGATAACGGTTCCGCCAGGACGTCACTCAACTCCCTGAGCACCCTGGGATGTAGTTTGTCTGGTCCCATAGCTTTGTTCACCTTAAGTCTTGATAGCTCATAGTAGACACTGCTGGGTATAAACTCGAAATTTCGAAATGGGTCTTCCAAGCTCTCCCTTGCCTGCAGCTGAGGGCCGTATCCCGGCGCCTCGCAAGTGAAGACTGAGCAGAAGTATTCATTTAGAAGTTTGGCTTTATCGGAGTCCGATTCTACATAGTTCCCGTCGGGTTTCCTAAGGCGTACTATCCCATCTGTGTTTCTTTTTCTTTCACTAATATACCTGAAGAAGGATTTATCGCCCTTCTTGATGTTCTTCGCTAGATTCTCCTCCATTTGGAGTTTGGCCTCTCTGACTGCTGTTTTGACTGCTTTTGACTTGGCCAAATAGTCCTCCTTAGATTCTTGCTTCCTTGATTGTTTGTAGGAGATGAATGCTCTTTTCTTCTTTTTTATGAGGTCTGAGATCTCCGCAGAGAACCACTGTGGATTATTGTTTCTTCTCCGTTTACTTACTGATTTTATATAGCGGTTGGTTGCTTCGTGTATGGTTGATTTCAGAGTTGACCACATTACCTCTACATTATCTGTTTCGGCTTGGTTTTGCAGCGCCCGATGAACGAAGTCTCCCATGCTTTTGAAGTTAGTGCCCTTAAAGTTGAGGACCTTGGTAGATGTGTTTGATTTGGTGAAACCTTTCCTGAGGTTGAACCAGTGGCGTACCTAGGGTATGTGGCACCCGGGGCCCATCATTTTTTGACACCCCCCCCCCCCTCATGTAAAATTTTTTTTTTTTTTTTTTTTTGCAATAACCATGAAATGGAATAAATGGTCAGAATAGAAACAGGCAGTGAAAATTTTCTTTTTTTTTTTTTTTTTTTTTCCAAAGTATTTTTATTGAGAATGGCAAAAGGTCCAGACAAGCAACCATGGTCTGTACAGAAACTTATACATTATCAAAAAGAACACAGAATGAGAGTAACAGCAACAACAAGCATGAACAAGCCTCTCCCAAGAGAAAATTGCCAATGAGAGGCATAGCAATACACAACAAAAGGCCAAAACTTGGGGCAAGCAAACAAATCCCACCCCAGAACCCACAAGAATAATAAGCCGGACTAGACCCTCAGCCATATTTTATAATGAAAAAAACCCCCACAAGCAACAACACCCAGACCGCTCACCAGACACACCAATCCGCACAACAAGCACCCAAGAAACACCCAGCCACCACCCAGACAAAACTACCAGACACACCTACCCCACCAAGCCCAGACCCAACCCCCCCTCCCCAGAGAGTGCAAGCGCAAAGTGGACCGTGAAAAGGGCAGCTGCAGAAGTGGAAAGCCCCAGATAAGTAGGTTAGCTAAAGAAAGCCCACAGATAGAAGAAATCAGGATAACAGAAGTTCCAACAAATGCTCCCACAGAAAATTTTCTTTTATTGAACCTCATTTATGTAACCATTATTCCAAACATAACATAACATAAATTATGTCTGAATTGTCATGACATCAGAAGTACATATGGAGTAGTTGCAGGTGATGCTTGGGACAGTTCTGATTATGTTAGTTTGGTTTTATGTGTTTTTTTAATAGAAGGGTTTTTATTTCTTTTTTTAAGGTTTTGTAGTTTGTGGTCGAGGTCAATAGGTTGTAGAGTTGGGGGTCAAGTGTTGCAGCTCGAATGGCTAGGAGGTTGTCGAACAGTTTTTTTCTTTTGACGTTTTTGGTTGGAGGGTGTGTGAATGGTGCGTGAGTTCTCCTATGTCTGTTTGAAGTGGATTGAATTATTTAGCTGAAGAAATTAGTTACCCCCCCCCCCATTCCACACACATTAATTCTCTTCCATTTTTGTTCCCATTATAAAAAAACACTGATAAGTTCCCAGGAAAAAAAATACATTAAAATAAGAAATGAAAACAAAGGCCCCTACAGATGAGAACATAACATAAGAATAGCCTAACTGGGTCACACCAATGGTCCATCATGCCCAGTAGCCCATTCTCATGGTAGCCAATAGTGCTGCCCGATTCAGAGAAAAATATTTCATTCGATCCGATTCACCCTGTTGAATCGATTTTTCGATTAGATTCACTGTTAATGACACCGCTTTTTAAGTTTAAACAAAGTATAACAATAAATTTCACAACAACAATAAATTTCACAAAGTACTTAAAAAAAAAAAAATCACATTTTTCCATTAAAGCAGTTCTGGAGACATTTGCTTGAACAGTCTTTTTTCCCAGTCCATAAGCAAGCAATATGAAAAAGATTTCCTTAATTATCTACTCAAACATTTTTGCTATTTACTTTCATTGTACCTATACTATTATTCAGTAGAAAAAATGGACTTAACTGTGCAGGAAATGAATCTCCTCATACACCCACCATATAGTGCAAAAATGTGCAAAGGTCTGTTTTTTTCTTTCGATCACTACATAGCCTAATGCCACACAAGCAGCGCTGTTACAAACATATTCTGAAGGTCAATGCTAAGGTTGACAAAGTTTCCTTCCTTGGACCAGAAGGAGATACTGACAAACCACTGGAAGAGATTCTAAAACAACTACCCAGAAATAACACCCAAAGACCCACTCAGTGTGTGAACCAGTTGAGTGGAGTGGACTAACTGGGGGTGGAAATGGGCCCAGAGTTTGCTCAGCAGAATTTCCCAGACTACCTCTTCCTCTCAACACACTGACATGCTACCACCACCACCAACACTAGGAACACCTCACCGAGTATGCCAGCAATGCTTATAAACTTTATAAAACACATTATTATATTTTCTTATAAAGCATATATTTTAACTGAACTCAGCCTTGCCATTCACAAAAATAGAAAAGTTCCCATTTCAAGCTGTCTCATGTACACTTTTCAAATCTAACATATTGTAATCACAAAACAGAAAATAAAATTATTTTTTCTACCTTTTGTTCTCTGATCAATATTCAAATCTTGTTGGTCCCAGGCTCTTGTTGTCTTGCTTGCCAGGGTCTCCTTTCTCCGTGCTAACCATCCGTCTGCCATCTCTGTTCTCCCCTTCCGTTTCCCTTCCCTCTCCCGGAGATCTGGCATCTTTCCTTTTTTTTGTCTCCATCCACAGATTCACCTTTTCTCAACTCCCCACCACCCCAGGATCCACCATCTCTCCCTTTCTGTTCCCAACTATCCTCCTATCCAGTATCTCTATCCCCCCTCCACACCATCCCCTGTTTCCAAGTTCTCTCCCTTTCTGTTCCTTCCCTCCCTAAATCCCATTATGCACCATCTCTCTCCCACTCCTCTGTTTTTAGACCCATTATTTCTAACCCCCAAAGTCTGGCATATGCATGTATCTTTGAACCCCCCCTTCCCTCTCTCCCTCTGTGTACTTTTACACCAGGACCCCCCTCCCCCGAAGGTCTGTCCCCCCTCCGAAGGGCTACACCCCACCCCTGAAGACCTGCACCCCCCGAAGGACTTTACCTCCCACCCGAAGGTCTGTCCCCCTCTGAAGGCCTAAACCCCACCCCCTTGTAGGCCTGTCCCCCCTTTAAGGCCTGCCTGCCTGCCTTTCCCCCCCTTGAAGGCCTGTCTCCCCCTTGAAGGCCTGCACCCCCCTTGAAGGCCTGCACCCCCCCTTGAAGGCCTGCACCCCCCCTTGAAGGCCTGTCCCACCCCCTTGTAGGCCTGTCCCCCCCTTGTAGGCCTGTCCCCCCCTTGTAGGCCTGTCCCCCCCTTGAAGGCCTGCCTGCCTTTCCCCCCTTGAAGGCCTGCACCCCCCTTGAAGGCCTGCACCCCCCCTTGAAGGCCTGCACCCCCCCTTGAAGGCCTGCCTGCCTTTCCCCCCTTGAAGGCCTGCACCCCCTTGAAGGTCTGCACCCCCCCAAAGGCCTACACCCCCCCCCGAAGGTCTGCACCCCCCTGAAGGCCTGCCTGCCCCCCTTGAAGGCCTGCACCCCTTGAATGTCTGCACCCCCCCCCGAAGGCCTGTCCCCCCTTGAAGGCCTGCCTGCCTGCCTGTCACCCCCCTCCCCCTTGAAAGCCTGCTTGCCTGCCCGCCCGCCCCACCCTGAAGGCCTGATGCCCCGACCCACCCCGAAGGACCGCTCGCCCCCCTGGCCTCCCCGCACCACCTATGAACAGCCGCAGCAGGATCGCGAAGTCAGCGTCGGGTACCAGCCCTAAGGGGGTGTTCCCGGCCTTGCCGTTCAGTCCCCCGCCACCCCCGAAGGACCGCTCGCCCCCCTGGCCTCCCCGCACCACCTATGAACAGCCGCAGCAGGATCGCGAAGTCAGCGTCAGCGATCCCT
This sequence comes from Geotrypetes seraphini, assembly GCF_902459505.1. NCBI lineage: Eukaryota > Metazoa > Chordata > Amphibia > Gymnophiona > Dermophiidae > Geotrypetes > Geotrypetes seraphini. The sequence goes on along the minus strand of NC_047087.1, from coordinate 170,492,892 downwards.
GCTGCTTCCTGCGCCACGGTCCCGCCCCTCCTCTGACGTCAGAGGAGGGGCGGGATCGCGTCGTAGGAAGCAGCGCAGGGATGCTGACGCTGACTTTGCGATCCTGCTGCGGCTGTTCATAGGTGGTGCGGGGAGGCCAGGGGGGCGAGCGGTCCTTCGGGGGTGGCGGGGGACTGAACGGCAAGGCCGGGAACACCCCCTTAGGGCTGGTACCCGGGGCGGCCCGCCCCCCCCGCCCCCCCCTAGGTACGCCACTGGGTTGAACCATATCATGTTGTGGTCACTGGAGGCCAACGAATCGCCTGCTGAGACCTCTGTGACTCTTTCTCCGTTGGTGAGTATCAGATCTAATATCGCCTGATCCCTTGTGGGCTCTAATACCATTTGTCTGAGTCTTGCTCCCTTAATAGAGGTTAATAGCTTTCTGCTGCTACTGGTCGTAGTGGAAAGTTTGTTCCAATCCACATCAGGCATATTGAAATCTCCTAACAACACTGTGTCTCCACGCAAAGTGATATTCTCTATGTCTTCGACTAATTCTATATCCATGTCATTCCGTTGTCTTGGAGGTCTGTATACTATACCAAGATACAGGAAGGGAACCACAGCCTTACAGAGTAACAGGCCTCTACTAGACCAAAAGAACTAGCAAAGTCCCCAACCCAAAGGAATAGCACAATACACCAAGGCCCTGGGCTCTTATGAGCCCCAGTGAAACCTCGCCTCTGACCCACTAGATTTACAAACATCTTTAATATACCATATACCTGATTTAGCCCATTTTGTCCAATAAATTGGAGAGTTGTCAATTTTAATCTGAGAATTGTTTCATAAGGAAATGTATATAGATTTGAGTATAGAATATTCTAGAATTTTGTCCAAATTAAGTAAACATGAAATGGAGCTGCAAATAATTGTGTTCTGTTTAGAAGGTTTAATGGTAGATGTTAATAGAATGTCAACAGCAGGCAAAGGAGAAATTAAAGAAAGTTCAAATTTTAACCAAAGAGGACAATAGTTTGGGGATGAAGTTAGCCATTGACTTGCTTGTTGTGAAATTAATGATTTGTGATATAATAAAAAATCTTCAAGAAAACCCCAGCCTTATCTTTGTATTAATTATGTTCAGGTGGGAATTAATAGCAAGGATATGTGGTTTGAGAGCTATATTGAAGAAATATGAAGATAAGGGGCATCCTTGCCTTGTACCTCTCTGTAGGGTTACAGGTTCTGAATAGTGGTTATTTGTGAGAATAGTAGCTTTGGGATTCGAATATAGGAATTTCACATAGTCAATAAATTTAGGATGGAAACCAAACCACAGCATTATTTGAAACAGAAGGGACCATTCAATCCTATCAAACACTTTTTCTGCGTCAAGTGATAGTGCAAGGCAAGGATCAGATTATGTCTGAGCAATTGTAGATAAATTAAAGAAGAGATGGGAATTGTCTGTAATTAGTCTACCAGGCATAAATCCAACTTGATGAAGAGAAATAATTTTATCAATGAATTGTTTGAGTCTATTGGAGAGAATTGTGGCATAAAATTTGTAATCTATATTTATCAGTGAAATTGGTCTGTAATTTTGGACTAATTACAGATCCTTATTAGGTTTGGGGGATAACAGTTATGATAGCATCTGAAAAATTACTAAACGGAGGTATGAGTAAAGGAGTTGAAGAGAGAGATAATTGTTGTAATAAGTGTGTGTTGAAAGAATTTATAAAACTTGGTGAAAATGCCGTCTGGGCCTGGAGCTTTTCCAGTCGATAGATGTTTGCTAGCCAAGAGTTTCAGATTTAGCAAATTGTCTTTGTAAAGTGAGATTGTCTATATCACATAATGTAGGGGAATGAATAGTAGAGAAGAAATTTGCAGAGATGGGGGTTACATCAGAGAGCTCGATGAGTATAGTTGTGAGTAGAACGAGTGGAAAGATTTAGAAATGTCCCCCAGAGAGGAATGTGTAGTATTGTCTTGACTTTAATTGTTATAATTTGTACTTTAGTTTGTTTACTTTTAAGATAATTTGCAAGCTTTTTACTACTTTTATTCATTTCCAGGTAATATTTACCGTATTTTTCGCTCCATTAGACATACTTTTTCCCCCCCCAAAAGTGGGGAGAAATTAGGGTGCGTCTTATGGAGCGAATACCCAAAGCACACACCCCCCCCCCCTCTAGTTACCTATTTTTAATGTGGCCGCCCTCCCTCGCTGGCAGGCGACAGGCAGGCCCTGGCCCTTTTCCTCCTCCCCACCGCCCCCGCGCGTACCTTATTTATTTATTTATTTTTTCTTCTGTTCGCGGCCTGGTTCGCTGGCTGCCTGGTTCCCACCACTTCCTCCCAGAACTGCCGGCTGATGTGGCTGCCTTCCGTTCTCTCGCGGCATAGCAATGTACCAGTTGCCTGCCTCAGTTCTCAAGGGAAGCAGCGCGGGACCAGGCAGGCAATATGGTGCACCACTATGCCGCAAGAGAACAGGAGGCAGCCGCATCAGCCGGCAGTTCTGGGAGGAAGCACTGGGAACCAGGCAGCAAGCCAGCCTTGGCCATGAACAGAAGTAAAAAAATTAAAAATAGGTACGCTTGGGGGCGGCAGGGAGGAGGAAGAGGCCCAGGGCCTGCCTGTCGCCTGCCTGGGGGGTGAGGAGGAAGAGGCCGGGGCCTGGCAAGCAGGCAGGCAGGTCCCAGCCTCTCCCTCCTCCCTCCCTACCTCCCAGGCAGGCAGCAAGGGAGGAAGGAGAGGCTGGGACCTGCTTGCCTGCCCTGCCGAATTAAATAGGGAGCAGGGAGAAGCTGAGCCTGACTGGAGGGGGAGGGCTGCTTGGTTAGGGAGGGGCTGCCTCGGAGGGAGATGCCTGCCTGCCTGGGGGGCTGCCTTGGAGGGGGGGAATACTGCCTGCATGGCTGGGAGGGGGTGGAGTACTGCCTGCTTGCCTGGGGGGGATGCCTGGGAAGGGGGTGAGTGTTGCCTGTCTGGGGAGGCTACCTTGGAGGGGGGAGTACTGCCTGCATGCCTGGGGGGATGCCTGGGAGGGGGGAGTACTGTCTGCCTGCCTGGGGGGATCCATGGGAAGGGGAGGCCTGCCTGCCTGCCCTGTCCCTACCTGCCTGCCAGCCACTAGGCCTGCCTGCCCTCTCCCTGTCTGCCCTATCCCGGCCTACCACTAGACTACCAGAAGGGGGACGGTACAGTGCCTGGCAGGGAGGGGGGATAGGGTGCAGAGCTTGGCAAGGAGTGTGGGGTTGGTGCAGAGCCTGGCAGGGAGAATTTGGTTCAGAATGTTTTTTTTCTGTTTTCCTCCTCTAAATCTGGGGTGCGTCTTATGGTGAGGTGCATCTAATGGAGCAAAAAATACGGTAGTTTTAGTAACAAATATACTTGATGTGTATCCAGGCTTACTAGTTTGTTGTAAGAATACTTTAGTTGGTATATTTCAGATAATAGAAGTTTATTATTAGTACAGAAAAAATTGTGTTCTAGCTATTTGATTTAAAGATCAAGATCATGTAATCTGGCTCTATTTTCTTTTGTTTTATGTTTAAATGATTTTTATTGAGCCCAAAACAAACACACATTAAAAGAAGCGAACAGCCATACAAGGCTCAGAAAACAAATTTTCCCTATAGCAAACCCCCCACCCCACCCCCATCTCCCAGAGTCCCTGCCAGCACCAATCTTGCAATACTAGACACTGTAAACTAAAGAACATCAAAATACAGTGCAGGTAACAGTATAGGATTCCACCACGAAGTCCATCCAGGGTGAAACACTATTCTCCTGTGAAACCCTATTTACGTATGCAGACGACATCTTTGTTCTCTTTGAGATTGACTTGAACCTCACTAACTTCGTTGGGAATATAATAGAATGCATAATGAAACTTCAGTCTTGGGTCCTTAAGGTACAAATGAACCTGAACGAGTCCAAAACAAAGTTACTTTGGCTTGGCCCAAAATTAGAGCAGCTACCTTCGTCCATTCTGTTGCCTAAAGAAGGGGATCACAAACAGATCGGAGAGGGTTATGCCACTGTACCGGGCCATGGTGCGCCCTCACCTGCCGTACTGCGTCCAGCATTGGTCGCCATACATGAAGAAGGACATGGTACTACTCGAAAGGGTCCAGAGAAGAGTGACTAAAATGGTTAAGGGGCTTGAGGAGTTGCCATACAGTGAGAGATTGGAGAAACTGGGCCTCTTCTTCCTTGAAAAGAGGAGACAGAGGGGACATGATCAAAACATTCAAAATACTGACGGGAATAGATTTAGCAGATAAAGACAGATTGTTCACCCTCTCCAAGGTAGGGTGAATGAGAGGGCACTCTCTAAAGTTGAAAGGGGATAGATTCCATACAAATGTAAGGAAGTTCTTCATCCAGAGAGTGATAGAAAACTGGAACGCTCTTCCGGAGTCTGTTATAGGGGAAAACACCCTCCAGGGATTCAAGACAAAGTTGGACAAGTTCCTGCTAAACTGGAACGTACGCAGGTGAGGCTGGACTGATTTAGAGCACTGGTCTTTGACCTGGGGGCCACCGCGTGAATGGACTGCTGGGCACAATGGACCACTGGTCTGACCCAGGAGCGGCTGTTCTTATGTTCTTCAGGATCCTCACTGCAGATTGAATTCTCAAGTAAAGTTCTAGGTGACATTATAGATTCAACACTTTCATTCACCGACCATCTTAATTCTCTGGTAAAAAAATGTTTTTTTAGTCTCCGTATGTTGAGGAAAGTGAGATCCTGTTTCCATCATCAACACTTTGCTGTCCTTGTTCAATCAATCATCCTTTCGAGGTTGGATTATTGTAATTCAATCTATTTAGGCTTGACCAAGAAAAGCTTTTGGAGACTTCACCTGATCCAGAATACTGCTGCTAGGCTGATCTTTGCAAAAAGTAAATTTGATCACGTCTCTCCGCTCCTGCAAAAACTTCATTGGCTTCCTATAATTTCCAGGGTTTATTTTATGTGTAAATATATTTATTAAAAGTTTCAATAAAGTGCAAAGAAAAATCACACAACAAAGCAAATCAAATACTCTTACATGTGCACAAACCAAACCTCCCCCACCCCCCTCCCCCTTTCCCCACCTCAATAAAGTCAAAATTCAACAGTCCACTATGTGGCTGTGGCCCCCCTCACAAATTCAATAATCTGCTGCGAGCCTGAGGAGTCAGGTCCATCCAGAAATGTTCCCAAATCCGACAGAAGCAGTGACCCGGTCCCAGGTCGAGATCACCAACTTGTCTCCAAAGAAGCATGCACAATCATTTAAGATCTCCATTGACTATAGGATGGTGGTTCCTGGGACAACCAGTTGGTCAAAATAGCTTTCTTTCCCAGAATCACCGCCCATGTCACAAAAGTTGTCATTCCTTTCAATTTTGGCATTGCGATGTTATAATATCCAAGTAGAGCTCTGGGCGAAGGGGACCAACGCCTACCCCAGAGAGAGGTGATATAGTTACCCAAGCTGTGCCAGAATTGAAGAATGCGAGGACAAGTCCAAAACATATGTCCCAAAGAAGCACGGGCCTGAGCCCATAGTTATGGGTAGGGGTGATTCCCATCCAAGATGCCCGTTCAGGCGAAATGTTTACCATCTTCAATTGTAATTCCCAATGAAGAACATTAGAGGACACCCTCCTAATATTTTTTCAGTACCTGTTGCACTTGTTAGGCTGTCAAAGAACACTTTAGATCTTCCGCCCAGGACGCTGCCAAAACGTCCAGATTAGGTCCCGCTTGACAATCCCGAAGGCCCATTAAATGGAAACGAAGCGGGACCATCTGTTGAGTTGAGAGACTAAAAAGCTCAGAGAGTACTTCACGGCTGTCCTCTGTTAAGTGTTCAGCAGGTAGAGAATGGACATAATGTCGTATTTGGTAGTAAGCAAAAATATCCGCAGCTGGAAGGTCAAACGTATGGCGTAAAGTGTCGAAGGACGCCAGCCTGCCATTCTCTGAAAACAGTTAAAATGAAAATTGTAATCCTTGAACTGCCCATCGTTGAAATGTAGCTTTTTGTAGTCCAAGCAAAAAATTAACATTGCCCTGAATGGGCAGGTACATAGAAACCACCGAGGACAGCTTAGCATTTTTACAAAGCCACCGCCACGTCCGCTGAGCAGGGGCAAAAATAGGATAGCCTGCCACCACCCGGTGGAGTGTCGGCTCCTTAACATGTAACATATAACTGATATGATAAGGCACCAACAAAGATAATTCCATTGGGGTAGCCGTAAAATAAAAGGTGCCTCTGTACCAGTCATTGATGTGCCTCATCTGGCATGCCAAGGCATACCAGCGAACATTCAACAAGCCATATCATCCTTTTTCCCTAGGCAGGCACATCTGTGGAAATGTCATGCGAGGGTGTTTACCCCCCATAGAAAATGTTGTAAACCCTTAGTGAGTTGAGCATTATGAACATGGGATAGTAACAAAGGGAGCATTTGGAATCGATACAACCATTTGGGAAAAAGCACCATATTATATAATGCCACACGTCCCGCCACTGAAAGGGGAAATGTGGACCAAATTTGTAGCTTTTGTAAAGTATCCAGCATTAAGGGGGAAATAGTACTTTTATAAAGAGTCCTGAAATCTCTAGGAATCCATACCCCCAAATATTTAATGGAGGCCGGGACCCACGTAAAAGGAAAGTCCCCCACCCAAGACTATTGCAGGGCAATCGGGCTAGCCAGGGCAGTGGATTTCTGGTAATTTAGGGAGAATCCCGAATAAAATCGGAACTTATCCAATGCTTGTAAGAGATGGGGGATAGAATAATCGGGCCTCGTTAAAGTAAATAACAAGTCGTCTGCAAATGCCAAAACTTTTCCACCCCCAGTATATCCCTGTCCTGGGAGACAGTTCGAAGAAAAGGTTCTAGATAAAGTAGGAAAAGCAAAGGGGATAGGTGACAGCCCTGTCTAGTGCCCCTCTATCAAAAAGGGGTCAGTGATGACATCGTTAACCAGGAGACGTGCCATAGGCTGCGTGTACAACCTCCGAAGCGCCTGAGCATACCAACCGTGCAATCCCATGAAAGCCAGCACCTCAAATAAATATGTTCAGTCTACTTGGTCAAAAGCTTGTGCAGCGTCTAAACTAAGTAACAACATAGGTGTGTGTTGAGCTTGCATGTGTGCTAGTGTTAGTATCGCCTTATGGACATTGTGCACCGCCTGTCGACCTCTTACGAAACCCACCTGGGCCGGCTCGATAAGATTAGGGAGGAGAGAAGCAAGTCGATCAGCCAGTATTTTAGACAAAATTTTAATATCCACATCTAGGAGTGAAATAGGGCGGTAGGACTCAGGAGCTGCACCCTCCCTCCCAGGTTTCAAAATTAAGGTAATTAGGGCCTCATTGGCTCCCACCGGAAATCTCCCATTCTCAATAGCCTGATTATAGTATTCGCGCAGTGGGGGCCCAATATGGGGGGATAACAACTGATAAAATTCTGCTGTGAAACCATCGGGCAGAATAATTTCGCTGAATCTGAAGTGCGCTCATGTATATATGAATTAAGGGCCGTCTCTACCGAGATTAGATGTTCCTTAAGAGCTCGGGACGGCTGCTGATGATACAGTTGTTTAGCAGCTGTCAATTCTCATTCTAAACGGACGATTCCGCGTTTAGTATGAGCTATAACATACACAATACAATCCCCGCGAAGGACCACCTTAGCAGAACTCCAAAATAGAATGGGATCCTGACGATGCTGACCATTAAACTCTAAAAATTCTTCCCATTTGGAGGTTAAGTATGTTTTAAAATGATCATCCTGAAACAAATAGCTAGGAAAACGCCAATGGGTTGGGCCCCGCAGACCAGAGCCCACATTCACATCTATCCAAATCAATGTATGATCCGATATCACCGCGGGGCCGATAACCGCAGAGTCTATATTAAGAAAGGCCCGGCTAGTAGTGAGAATGTAATCAGTTCTAGAAAGTGATCCAAAGCGATCTATGTGTATAGTCCCTTTCTGTCGAGTGTAGTAGGCGCAAAGGATCAACCAAATCCAACGCGGTACAAAGATATGGAATGCCTTGTGTCTGCGCTCCCCCCCCCCGTAGATGGCCCCGGTGAGGAGCGGTCGCAATGCAAATCCAATTCTTGATTATAATCACCCGCCAGAAATACCGGATCTGTCACCCGCTCTAACAACAGGGCTGTAATACGTTCAAAAAAGGAGTGATCATATATGTTGGGAGCATAAATATTTAAAAGATAGAATGAGTATGTTCCCACCGTCAGATAAAGCAATAAGTATCTTCCCTGTGGATCACTTTCAATGACATGGGCTGTATAGGGCAGGGTCTTACGAAGTAGGACCGCTACACCCGCTTGCTTCTGTGGAGAGGATGCTGCATAAATTACACCCACCCAAGATCTTCCCAACTTGGAATGCTCTAGATCCGTCAAACGGGATTCCTGCAGTTGTGATGTTTCAACTGGTTCAAAATCTTTGTTCTCTTAATGGGGGAAGTGATACCCGATACATTCCAGGATACAATTCTCAATGTTATGGCCAGAGCCTAATTAGGATATAAAATACCTGGTCAAACAGTAGCTACTGAGACAGTGTGTGTTGTCCCGGGCTCTCAGCCCAACCCAGACAGCAGAAGTAAGTTCGGGCCCCACACCCTCCCAGCCTCCAGGTCATCAGATAAAGACCACCAAGCACTGTTATCAGGACCCACCAGTCCACATATTCTAAAGAAGGTCACAGACCGCCACATGGTCAAAATGCTGTTACCCACTCCCACCCAAATCCCAACCCCTATTCCCGCCCTCCCTCCCTCCCTGTCCCCGATCCCTCATTCCTAAGCTATCATAGCTACAGACCCACATCAAGGTGGCTCTATAGGTGTGAAAGATCATGAATAGGTGCCGCCCCGAGTCCCCATCATGTCTTAACACAAGATCTCCTCAGACACCTACTAGTACTCAACAATAGTAATAAAAGGGTGTTGAACTAAACCTCAACAACCAGTACAGGTCGCAGCAGGGGGGTGCTGGATCGCGGGGGGCACTCGTAAATTGAGCCACGTTCAGTTTCCGAGGCGCCGATTTTGCGAATGTTTTGATCGTCTTGCAAAACCCTCGCAAACGGTGAAGCCTCATTGGCTGGCCTCCGTGAGCGACGGAGTCTCTGTACCTTTTCTAATTCCACTATACTCGTATCTTTTTTGAGATAAAGTGATCAGAATTGAACACAGTATTCAAGGTATGGCCACACCATAGAGTGATACAAGGTCATTATAACAATTTCATCTTTGTTTTCCATTCCTTTCCTGATAATTCCTAACATTTTATTTGCTTTCTTAGCTGCTGCTGCACACTGAGCTGAGGATTTCAACGTATCCTTAATGATAACACCTAGATACTTATCCTGGGCAGTGACTCATAATGTGGAGCCCTACATCACATATATAGTTTGAGTTTTCTTTTTCCCACGTTCATCACTTTGTACTTACTCATCTTAAATGTCATCTGCCATTTTGATACCCCATCTACCAGACTCACAAGGTCCTCTTGCAATTTTTCACAGACTTCTTACAATTTATCAACTTTGATAAATATGTTAAAAAAACAGTGGTCCCTGATTAAAGATACTATAAATCTAAGAAGAAAGAAAGAAATATCGGAGAATAATGCACAAAATAATAATTAACGTTTTTAAATTTCCCTCAAGTACCTACGGTAACACCAGGGGAATTGTTAAAAAGGTATTTCCTAGAAATTTTGTTGATTCTAGAGACATCAATTCCCCCTTTCTCCTTAGTCTATTATTTACCATAAAAAATTACAAGGCCAGCAAACTAATGATCATAATCTAAAAGTAGGGGCTCCTTTTATGAAGGTGTGCTAGCATTTTTAGCACACACACCGGATTAGTGCACGCTCTAGCATGCGCTAGCCGAAAATCTGCCGCCTGCTCAAAAGGAGGCAGTAGCAGCTAGCGCGTGTGGCAATTTAGCACACGCTATTCCCGCGTTAAGGCCCTAGAGCACCTTCATAAAAGGAGCCCTAGATTTAGTAGACATTTCAACCATATTAGAAACATCCAATAAAGAGTTTGCTAAACCATCTACTTTAGTAGCTTTGGTTGCCCTTCTATTTCTTCACCGAGAGAGTGGTTGATCCTTGGAACGAGCTCCCAGTGCAAGTGATCGAGGCAAACAGCGTGCAAGAATTTAAGAGCAAATGGGATGCCCGTGTGGGATCCCTTAGAGGGTTAAGCCAAGGGAACCTGTCACCAGGAGTGGGATCCCTAGGATAGTAGACTTGGAGGTGGGTCAGTAGAGTGGGCAGACCTGATGGGCTATGGCCCTTATCTGCCGTCATCTTCTATGTTTCTATGTTACCTGATAAATTTTGGATAATGAAGATGTTCTTCCAAAATAGACACAAAGGCCCTGATTCTGCAAAGCAGAAGTTAGGCACAGTTTGGACGTCCAAGATAGGTGTCCTTTGTAGAATCGCACTCAGCAATACTCAGCACTGTTAGATGTCCAAATTTTGAGACATCCTTTAGAGAATCAGGTTTTAGGCGAGAGTTAGATGTCCAAACAATGTCAGATGTGAGGAAGAAAGATTTGTGGAAACTGCTGCAGCTCAAAGGTTAAAAGCTCTGTTCCTGTCTTCCAGAGATCACAGGTTCAAATCCCAGCACCCCTCATTATTCCATCTCCTCCACTGCCTCCCTGTAGTCCTCTGCAATCCCCTCTCAACACTGCTATCTCTATATCCTTAGTATAACCTTTTATTACTACTCTCCTCAATTTGTTTGGCTATGTCTTTTATAACTCTTTTCCTTTAATCATGCATAGAAGGGAAAAAAAGGGAGATTTTACAGAAATAGTTCACCCACTTGGATTCTCAAGCCAGCAGAGCCTCTCTGCAAAGGCTAATTCAAATGACTGGTGCTTTAGTCATTTCCCTCCTTCTGAAACTTATTGCCTGTAAGGCCGGTCTCCCTTCACTGTTTTATTCTCCCAGTTTGCTGGTACTCATACACAATGCCTGCTTTAATTAAGGCTTGCTGTGCTTCTTCAGGCATTTTTACCCTTTAATTAATTCTATTTATAGTAAAGTGACGGTTGAAGGGGAACAGCCACCTACACCTTACACTCTTGTTTTTTTCAACTTAATGGTAGTTTCTTTAATTTATTTTCTGTATTGCAAAGTCAATAGAGAAATGCAATGATAAATTTCAGACTCTTTCCATAAAATACATCCCAAATGGTGGGGTCCTATTCAAGACCATCTCCTTTACAGTGTAATTGTCAAGACATGCAGTTGTTGCTGGCCCTCAAACCCAGGGACTGATGTGCTTTTTTAATTTTTATCAATACATCTCAGACTCATCTTCCACCCCATATTCTATTATTAGGTCATTCCTGCACCCTCTGTCTCTAACTCTGAATATACATGATACTGTGCCTTTGTAAGCACTGATCTCAGCATCCTCCATGCACTGGGCCATTTCAGCAAGTTGAGTGTGCAATTCTGTTAATAAGCCTTTCAGTTCTTATGTGTTTGCTGTGAAGTTGCATTTTAGAGCTTGGTTCCACAGACATTTTACAAATATCTGCTTTGCTTAAGGGATTACCTTTCAAATATTCCTCCTCTACTTCTGATTATCTTTCATATAATCCAGATCTCCTGTGTTACCGGTTCTGGAGAGTTCTGATAGATGCATGCCGTGCAACCCATGATGCTCTGTCTTGGTCTGCAGCTTCAAAAATCATTGTTCAAATAGCCAGTCTTTTGTCCAGGCATTTCAAGCCACTGTGGTACACTTGAACCACTTAGTTTAGCAGGTCTTTATTGGTGGAAAAGGGGAAATTTAATTGTTATAGGGTTAACTCACATGGAGCTCCTCAATCAAGTGGCCATCCCCTCCAAGGTAAGTGTTTAATTGGTATATCAGGGACTTACTTTTGCTCTGTTTGTACCCATTTGTTTTCTTCCTGATCTTCCTGTAAATCCAAGATTGCCCTTAGCTTTGCTGATAGGTAATTATAAAAGTTATTCACGTGCAATCCTCTTTGACTCTTACTATTATACAGAACTCTTCTATATTTTTTTATTTTAATTTATTTTAGGTATTTATATACCGCCTATCAAGGTTATCTAAGCGGTTTACAATCAGGTACTCAAGCATTTTCCCTATCTGTCCTGGCAGGCTCACAATCTGTCTAATGTACCTGGGGCAATGGAGGATTGAGTGACTTGCCCAGGGTCACAAGGAGCAACACGGGATTTTGTCACCACTCTGCTGCCTGGGATTGGGACTCCACAGCACTACTAGTGGTTGAACATTAAAATTACACAGACGTGTGACCCGAACTGGAGTCACCCTGCAGGAATAAGAGGAACACAGCAACACATATCTCCAAAGTTATGTAATAAGGTGAACTTTACTTTCATCAAAATTAAGGTCAAGAATGGCAACCAAAAATAGATAATTATCAGTTTTGTCCAATAGAAGCAAAAACCAAAACTACATAACAAAAGAGAAAAATAAAAGGTTCAAGTTTTCCCTTCTTTTCACCAGAGGAAAAAACAATGTTCTTGAGCACTGGTTCTCCTTAGAGCAAATGGCCAGATTGTGCTCTTCAACTGCTCCCAAACAAGGAACCACTAATAAAGTCCTCTGCACTGCTCTCAACACTGCTTGCAGATATCCATTAGAAGCCTCTAGCAGAGTAATGAGCTCTGCTGGGTCAAACAAGAGTGTCCCAGGTTTGCCTTACAATTAGCTTTCCAAACAGCTATTCAAAATGCCCGCCCAGGGTGTTAGCAAACCTCACCCAATTGAGCACTCTTAGCTTCAACAATTTAAACACAAAAATACTGAGTTCCCAAACCAGTAAGTCCCAACAAAACTCCCAGTGCAGAAAAATAGATCATTAGCACCTGGCAGTAAGTCCAACCTGCATAGGTTCAGGATCCTCAAAGAACTCCTCAGGCAAGCTCCCTTGAAAATCCATCAGAGTTTCTTCCTCAGTGTCCTGGAGATCCAAGGTGTCTCCAGCCTCGACTACCTCCATAGGTTTACTGGTATCACCTCTGCCTGAACCAGGGGGGTCATCCTGGGAGAGGAACCTGATCCTTCTCCCTAGCTTGCCTGTCTGCTTCTCCCAAGCTGCTGGCTTTTCTAGAGCAGGGCGATGCCCTGATCTAGCTGAGTCAACAGGCCACAGCACAGCTCTTGGGCTCCACCGGTGGTGACCTGGATGTTGACTGCCTAGTGACTTTTCAGAGATTTCGGGCTCCCCCTGCGGGTCAACTGGGAAATTACCATGCTCAGGATCAGGAGGGACCTTGGAACTTTCCTTCCTGGATTTCTGCTTTACTTTCCCCTCTGTCTTAACAGGGACCTTGGCAGGCATCATGTCTGACTGGTCACAATTTAAACCCACAACCTCAGAGTGCTGAGGCTGTAGCTCTAACCATTATAAACTTGTGGGTAAGGGGCTTATCCAAATAAATTGAAAATCTTCCAGCCCATATATAACTCCTTTAAGAAATTGAATGTGAGGGAGCACTTTGCGAGTATCTGTGACACATAAGAGATATAGGTAAGAACTAGGTAGGATGAAGGGAGGCATTCCACCCAGAGCCAGACTCTTAAAATAAGACTTCAGCAGGAGACTCATTGTGTATCAATTGTGTCATTTATTTTCTGTGTACGAAATTAGAGATGGACTGTTGGAGACATGCAAGGACCAATTTTTGTGGTTTTGGGGAAGTAGTTTTTTTCCATCAGAGATGGGTGGGTGGTTATTTTCTATTTTAGTTTTTGTACATTTGGAAAAATTAAAATAAATTAATCCCCCTTTAAACCCCCAAAAAAGAACATGGTGTTAAAGCATGGGTAGAGGATATCAACCTTGGCAGCACCATCTTCCAATTAATATTATTAAAAAATCAAGTCCAATTAAACTGTACACCAAAAAATCCTCTAGAATCCTTATTATTACTTTCTCTCAAGCTTGCTCTTTTGTTGTTACTTTGCTTTCAAGCTTGCCTTCGACATGATTCCATGTTTCACCAGGGCGTCTTCAGGAGGCAAGTTTTGAATTTAATGCAAATCTGTTTTAAAAGATAAGGTTGGTGAGGAGCAAAGAAGGCGTCAAAGATGGACACTTGAAAGGAGCTCTCCAGTTCATTGCTCTGAATCAGTGTGTTGCTCCCTGTGATAATGAGGAAGAGAAAAGGAATAGCCCATGTTCAGAAACTTTCACCCACACAGAGTACAATTCCAGGTCTGCTTACCTCTCAGGATGTGGCTATGACTTCTGCTTCAGAAGGAAACCTTGAACTGAAGGAAAATCACTCCGTGGACCTGTTCAAAGTATTATATGGATGATATAACAGAGTTCACAGGCTTGCTCAGAATCATGGAGGGGAAAACTGGGGCGAACCCCAGAGGAAAAACCACCTCACAGCCCAATCATCGCATGGACAAGTAAACCAGAGGTTATATCAATTCATATATGTTTTTACGTTGTGAAAAAACTACGGTTTACTATAGCTTATAGTCAAAGAACTTAGGCAAACTTAGCTTGCGAGTTCCGACATGCATGTTTCGGTCCTGCCTCAGGGAACACACAGGAAAAATCTTAAGAGAAACACTCATGCGATGGGAGATTCCGACAGAGGATTGTTGTCTCCCATAGAGAAGCGCACAACGCGCAGTTTAACAGCTTTAAAAGCTTTAAACTGCGCATTGTGCGCTTCTCTATGTGAGACAACAGTCCTCTGTCGGAATCTCCCATCGCATGAGTGTTTCTCTTAAGATTTTTCCTGTGTGTTCCCTGAGGCAGGACCGAAACATGCATGTCGGAACTCGCAAGCTAAGTTTGCCTAAGTTCTTTGACTATAAGCTATAGTAAACCGTAGTTTTTTCACAACGTAAAAACATATATGAATTGATATAACCTCTGGTTTACTTGTCCATGCGATGATTGGGCTGTGAGGTGGTTTTTCCTCTAGGGTTCGCCCCAGTTTTCCCCTCCATGATTCTGAGCAAGCCTGTGAACTCTGTTATATCATCCATATAATACTTTGAACAGGTCCACGGAGTGATTTTCCTTCAGTTCAACACTTGCATTTTATCACTCCTGTTACATTGTTTGTAACTGGTCCCCTTTCCCATATCAGAAGGAAACCTGGTATTGTGGCGGACCTCATTGTGGACCGGGTTTCGCTTAGCCTGGAACAGCATTCTGCACCCCATGACCTGGAAGTCTAAAGGCCTGGAGAGAAGACAAGGTCGGGAGGATGGCATTCTTTTTCAAAGTGGAGGAATGGTAGAGTTGGAGCCCCTTGTGAGTGGAGAAAGAGACCCAAACTGTTCTGAGGTCAGCAGCTTCTGGAGTAACAGATCTTACCAAGTATTCAAGGATGAAACTTTTTCTTATTGTTGGAAAAACCAATGTGAGGTTCCACAAGGTTCACCTTTATCCCCCACTTTTTTTAATATCTATTTGGCTTCACTGGGAAACCTTTTGTATAATTTAAATCTTAAATTTTATATTTATGCAGATGACATTTCAATAATTATACCGCTAACTTGTCTGACAGTCGAGATCACAAATTTTTTAGCGACCATCATAAATCAGATTGAATGTTGGATGATTGCTTTTAAATTGAAACTAAATGCAGAAAAAACTAAATTTTTTCTTGCAACCCCCAATGATAACATTAAAGAAACATCGATACACTTGAATGGCCTTGACTATACTATAGAACAGTTTATAAAAATATTGGGAGTGACTATAGATAAACATCTCACTTTAGAACATCATACTGATGTATTATTGAAGAAATGCTTTGCTGTGCTCTGGAAACTTTGCACTATTAAGAAATACTTTGATGAAGCTTCATTCCGTTTGTTAGTGCAGTCATCCATTTTAAGTATTCTTGATTATTGTAATGTCATGTAGGGATATTTCCGTATTAACACCTGAGGTTAGGCCTCCATGATGTCATCAAGCCTGAACCATTGTTTCAAGAATCTCTCTGCAAGCAACTTTCCAGCATGAATTTTGCAAGAAGTAAGAAGAATGATGCATTATGGGGATGTACCCGAATGTTGCTATTCAAGGGCATTCATCTGTGATTTAATAATGGGACAGTGTGAATCTTGAAGAAATTATTCTGTTCTTATCTGTCTAACAGCCCTGGGTCTTCCAGCATATATGATACTTTATACAGAAAGGCTATTCATCAAGTTCTGTTTCTGGATTGGTCCGAGGAAGTCATCTGATGAGATTCAAGAAAAGAAAGGTGCTAATTAATTAATAATTAGTTAGTCTGTGATAAGGTCCGGGGAAGCTCAGATCTGCTCACAGATGTTCTAATTGTAAACTTTTTCTTTCAATAATTAGACCTGTAAGTTACCTTGTGTGATTCTCTGCCTAAGAGATAGAAATTCGGACATTTAAAAACTGTTCTGAACTTAGCACAGATAAACGGAACTTATTGCTGATGATTTATAGCCTCATCAAGGATCTTCAACACGTGTAACTTTTACAACGGTATTCCTGACGTCTTCCAGCTGACACGAAGTTTTCTCTTCCACCTAATTGTGCCGGAGAGGCTAATTAAGGGTGAGCATACGGAAATTACTTTTATTAGCTTGGGAATTAGATAGGAATCATTGATAAAGGTAAAGGGTTGAAAAGTTACCTGGGTGATAATATAATCATTTGCTAATCAGGGATTATTATTATAAGGAATAGTGTGTGTGTAACAAGAAGTTTTACTTAGTTGTCTAACCATTAGATTGTGATAATCATGTACTGAGTTTCATTTGTGTAATTAGATATTTTGAACAATACTTAGATTCTGCAGCTGGCTTGTGAATTATATTTTTCTATTTTCATAATAAAGATATTTCTCATTAGCCTGGGTTTGTGTCGTATAATTAGACCATGATATTTGAACTTGATTAAAAGGTTATGGTTTTCTCTAGACCACTTAACAGAAACGTAACGTGTTTATAATACTGCTAAGTGAACCATAAATCCTTCTACAGATTTTGGGGGCTCGTTGCCGGGATATCTAGGTTTCTAATTTACGACTGTAGCTATGTCTGTTGACACTGAGACTCAGATTTCGTGG
Source organism: Geotrypetes seraphini (assembly GCF_902459505.1). NCBI lineage: Eukaryota > Metazoa > Chordata > Amphibia > Gymnophiona > Dermophiidae > Geotrypetes > Geotrypetes seraphini. The sequence goes on along the minus strand of NC_047087.1, from coordinate 170,475,728 downwards.
CATGCTCTTGAAAAAGATGTTTTTCAGAAATTAGCTGTGCAAGTTTTAAAACAGACAGATTCTGATGTGTATTTTTCTGACCTGGTACGTTTATTACATGCAGATATAGAGGACTCTAATCAGGCGTACTGTTCAGTATTGCAGCGTCTCCTACATGCTCGTACTAAACCTACAGGAGAAAATTATTCAGAGCTTATCTGTGCGTTGTTGGCTTTTAAAACTTCTATCTCTTCTGGTTTATCTCAACAACGTCAGCTTCAGAGTGATTTATATGAACAATTAGAGGATTGTAAAAATTCTTTGCAAGCAGAACGGACTCGTAATGATTCCCTTGAACTGTTAGTTTCTAATTGTGAAGATCAACATTCCGACTTTGATCAGGTGATGTCTGAGTTACGACATCAATGTTCTGAGTTGAATGCTGAACTTGAAAGTCAGAAAAAAAGTACAGTGAATATTTCTTGTGCGAAGTGTCCATCTTTAGTGACGCAACTTCATACTGTCCGGGCTCAGAAGGCAGATTTACAGCTTTCTTTATCTACTTGCCAGAAAAATCATGCTGAGGTTTTATCTAGATTGCAGAATGAACTTGCAGACATAACTTCTGCTTATGTTTGTCTGGGTGAAAAGTTAAACGCTACCGAACGTCTGTCTAATGATAAGGCAGCCCGTGCTGACAGGCAATTATGTGCTTTACAAGCGGACTTTGTTGAGTCTCAGAAACGACTTTCCGAAAGCGAGTTACAGGTCACAAAGTTAACTAACTCGTTATGTCAGGCAGATGCCGATAATTTGGCTCTGCGCCAGAATGTTCAAGATATATCTTTCCAAAGATCTGCGTTAGTTTCTGATGTGAAAGTTTTACAAGACAAAGTTGCTGCTATTTGTAGTGAGAGGGATATTAAAACTGTCTTTCTCCCTGTGTCACCTCTTCATTCTCCTAAACCGGCTCCAAGAACAGTCTTTCGTTCTTTTTCCAGCTCTAGTGGTGAAGGTAGTAACAGGAATTCGCAGGAGTGTTCTGATTCTACTGCAGATGACTTGTTGCCTAGTAACAAACCCTGCCCTGAGAAATTAGTGACACTAGCTGACCGCCCAGTGCAGCAACCACGCCCTGTAAGGTCTATCTCAAATTCCTGTGACGTCACTGAACCTTCTGACTCTAAACCACGCCCGGTAAGGTCAGTTTACAGTGAGCCTAAACAACCACCAGATGGCACCAAAGCACCAGACATTTCACAACATACTCCACAAAGGTCACAGCACAATAATGAAACAGGGAAAGAAACTCAAAAGAAAGGAGGTGTTTATACTATACCACCCTATCACGTACAGATAATGAAGATGTTTAAACAAATGATAGAACCTTTTAGAGAGGGAACTAAGCTAACTATTGAAGCACATCTGGCCTCAATACATGAGTTCTTTGAAACTTATGCAGTGACAGAGGACAGTGATAAGCTTCGTTTACTCCGTTGGTCCTTTGCTTCTGAGTGTTCTGAGACGTTGCGATCCATCATCACTGGTACTTCGGATGTGTTAGAGGTGGAACAACAACTCAAAAGACGTTATGGTACATACGCTGATTCCATTGAATCTCGCAAAGCTGCATTCCATTTGCGTTGTGGACTCCAAGAAAATCCCCGTGAATTTGCTTTCCGTCTGAAACGACATTTCTTTCCAGACAGGACTCCTTCTGAGGACGAACTGGAGTATGGAGAATTCCGATCTCTCTTTGCAAAAGCCTTGCCTGAATATATGAGTGTGGTTGTGGCTGGTATGAAAAAGGCATCTTACTCATCGATCTTAGCCGTAGCCGAGGATTTCTATGATCATAAAGTCAGGGTTCCTGCAGGCCCATCTGAGAAACCGGTGCCCAAAGCACGATCTAAGGAATCTAAGCTGAGTGTTTGCGCAGTTCAGAATTCACTTGCTTTGGAACCTAGTAGCTCTGTAGTTTCCACTCCAGGACCTGTTTCATCTCGTCCAGCAGACCAGACTTCCTCTTCTGATGCACCACCCAATAGGGATGGACCCAAGACACAGAAGAAGAGACGGCCCAATAAGCAACAGAAGCAGAGTGACCTCAGTGTGATAATGGAACAATTGGCTCAGGTGGTGAATCGTATTTCTGCCCTGGAATTGACTTCTAAACAATTGGCAGCATCTGTCCCCGCGAGAAAGGAACAGACCTCAAGGAGAATGGATAACAATATCAGTTACAGGCCTTCCGGAACTCGAGTGGTCAAGTCTGTAGCAACTGATACCCAGGCTTCCATAGTAGACGACCTGGATGACACACCCGAATTGTTAGAGAATGATACCGCATGACTAGTCCGAGAACCAATTTCTCCACCCACTATTGTATCTTCTGTCCAAACAACATCTCCTGATGCTACACAAGACATAGATCTGGTACAATCCAGTGAATTATCTGAGAACACCGAGTGGCTTCCTTCATGGGATTCCATTAAGTCACACAAGTATTTCTTGGGTAGGTTAACGCCTATGGGTCAACGGTACACTATACCTTTGTTTCTCCAACAGGTTTTGTCTTGTCCCGGTTTACTTGATACGGCTTCAGAAGTGACTTTGATCACTCAGGGACTATTCCAACGTTTGCAGACTACCCTGGGTACCCAGAATCCACTGTCGATTATTCCCAGTGATTTGTCTTTGGTTGCATATGGACATCAGAACATTGAGACAGTTGGTCAAACTTGGCTGACCTTGCAGTTAGGCAAAATGAATGTTAAACACCCAGTGATTATTACCACTAGTCCAGGAGAGGAGTTTTTGATTGGAAACGATCTTTTGAAGAGATTGCGGCCTATTTTGGATTACGTCCAAGAAGTGGTCTGGGCTCAAGTGACTCGTCCCCTTCCTTTTGGAAAGGTACCAACTACACGCCTTCCCCAGGTTACCAGTACTGTGGAACGAAACGATACTTCAATTCGAATAAATTTCCTGCGTTCAGCGGATCCACACATTTTGGAGCTACGGTATGCCAATGTTCCAGAAGGGGGTCCCACAGACCGCGAGATTGTCAGCGTTCCCAAGGAACAAATATCTGACATTGTTCTCCAGGCTGACCATTTGGAGATTGTTCTGAAGTCTACGTTCCCCGTGCCAGATCCACCTCAAGAGACTGTCCAAGACCTGACCTCATCTGTTTCCAGTTCTTTGACCTCTCATCCTCGTCTACTGGCTGTACTTCACCAGGATGATACTGACTTGTTTGTTGATGTTCACCTGCACGGTTCTGTCCCAGTTCAAGCTCAACTGCTACTCCAGAGTGACATCTCCATGATTAGTGAATCTTTTTACTGTCAACTTCAGCGAACCACATCAGTTCCGTTTGTTCGGCGCCACTCTACTCACCTACCTATACCAGGTCAGGGGGTCAAGCCTCTTGTTGGGGTTTGTAGCCTTTCGCTGACCCTGGGTTCTAAGACTTTCACTCATCACTTTTCTGTGGTGAAAGGCCTACACACATCCTTGTGTTTAGGATCAGAATGTCTTGTTCGTCTAGGAGTCTACGTTGATTTGGTGAACGGTGTGCTTTGGAGCAGATTGCAAGGCACCCCGGTAGAAAATGTGGACCTGATGGATGGTCTGAAGGCTGGACAACTTCTTCCTCAAGTTTGTGAAGTGGTTTGTGCTGAAGACGTCAAGATTCCTGGCCTTGTGCATGATTTTGCTCTACCTCTTCGTTTGGCCCATGGTCAACGCATGCTCGATGATATTGGCTTTTTCAACCCGAATTCCTCTTTTCTCGAGCATGGTCTTTCTCTAGGTGCTTTACCATGTCTTGAAGTACCTACCTCTTCTTTCCATGTATTGATTGTCAATGCTCAACCTACGGAAGTCTTTCTCTCCGCTGGAGAACATTTGGGTTTTCTAGTGGGTGAATCTTTTCCTGATGTTGAGGTAACATTGCCTATCATTGGCAGCTTGTCTTCCATTGTTGACCCCTGCCAGGGGGGGGATATACTGGACCATATTTTTACCTCACCTAAAGGACTCATTTCACTGGACTTCCTTTGGCCATATGATGCAACGACTTCCCATGTAACAGTGGAGAATGATTTTTTGATTTTATCCAGGAAGTTAGTTCTGTCTGACCAATCCAAAGCGGTGAATGCCATTGATTCTTCATCTTTGCAAGAACAGATTGAAGACCAAGTGGAAATCTCTTCCAACCAACCTTTTTCTAAGTTTGATGCTATGGTAAAGGAACAAGTGGACCTAGCTGATGCGTGCTCTTCTGATGAAGAAAAGGCTCAGTTCACACAGTTGTTGTACAAGTATCGATACCTTTTTGCAGTGGATTCTTATGACACTGGTTTGACCAATCTACATGTGACCAAGATTCCTACGGATCTCCACAGTAAGCCCGTCTTCGTACGTCAGTATAAGATTCCTTTGGCCTCATATGAGTCCGTGCAAGAGATACTTGATACCCTGGAAACTAGGGGTATCATTAGGCTTTGCAACAGTACATACAACTCACCCTTGTGGCCAATCCTGAAGAAGAATAACAGTTGGAGAATTGCCTTGGACTACCGACAGCTAAACAAGCGGGTACCCTTGTCTAGGTGGCCTATGGCCCATCTTGACCAGAGCTTGACTACCATCAAAGGAGCTAAGTATTTTACCAGCTTGGATTTAGCTTCTGGATTTTGGACAGTTCCTGTACATCCACCGGATCAATACAAACTAGCATTTACCTTTGGGAAGAAACAGTACACGTGGAATAGAACACCTTTTGGTTTTCTGAACTCTCCAGCTGAGTTCAACATATTTCTCCACAAAGCCCTTCCAGATGCGGAAGCTCGAGGAACTCTAGTCTATGTGGATGACATCCTGATCAAGAGTCCCACCTTTCAGAAACACCTGGAAGAGGTAGAACATGTGTTCCAACAATTGCAAAATGCAGGAGCTAAATTGACCCTTGCCAAAGGTCAATGGTGCCGAACATCTCTGAATTATTTAGGGTATGACATTTCCTCTGAAGGTCTTCGACCACAGAAGAAAAGGATACAGGCCCTACAACAGTTGAGGAAACCTACCAATTTGACGGAACTTCGTTCATTTTTGGGGATATGCAATTATTCTCGACAGTTCATAGATCAGTATGCAGAGATCTCTAGACCCTTGGTTGCCTTACTAAAGAAGGATGTACCTTGGACGTGGGGTCCTGAACAGGAAGATGCTATGCAAGAGATGAAAGAGCAGCTTAGTAGCTTTCCTTGCTTGGCCTACCCTGAGAGTGGTCGTGAATTCTTCATCGACCTAGGATTCTCCAAACACTCTATGAGTGCTGTCCTGTACCAGAAATACGACTCTGACAAGCGTGTGGTGGCCTATGCAAGCAAAGGCTTCACCGATGTAGAGAAGAAGTATTCTGAATGTGAGAAAGCTCTACTGTCAACTGTTTGGGCTCTTCAACATTTTCGGAGTTACATCCAAGGAGAAAAACTCATTGTAGAGACTTGTCATCAACCCATTAGTTTCTTGGGTAGTGACAAGATCAAGACTGGTCGTGTCTCCAATAGCCGAATAGTCTCATGGACTTTGGCTCTCCAAGGATGGCCTTTACAGGTAAAGTATGCACTGAAACATCGAAATACAGTAGCCCAAGGGATAGCAGAATTACATGATTGTACAGAACAAGATTCTCTTACAGGTATACCGGAACCTGATGTTCCACCAGAAGAGGAGGAACCCCATCGTCATCATCTTTACGATGAACAGCTATGTGCCAATATACCTCAAGTCTACGTAGATGGCTGTGCCTTTCACCAGACCTCGACCCATAATTTGGTCGCAGGAGTAGGTGTAGTGTGGAATGTCGACACACCTATGGAAACCTTGAAGTATAGATTGGGTGCTAAAACCAACCAATACGCAGAGATTGTAGCAGCCTTGGTCGCTGTACAGTCTGCGGTACAGAAGGGGATCCCAGAACTGATTATCTGTACAGATTCTGATTATGTGCGTCAAAACTTTGTGTCTCACTTACCCGTGTGGAAAAAGAAGGACATGTTAAATTCCAAAGGAAAGCCTGTCCATCATGGCGACTTGATTCTAGCCTTAGATCAATTGGTACGAGACAATGACATGACCATCTACTGGAAGAAAGTGAAAGGTCATGCTAAAGTTAATAGTTCTGACAAGATCGGAAATGACCTTGCGGATCAATTGGCCAAAGAAGGTGCTTTGTCAGGTGAACTATGGCAATGCCCTGAAGAGTTGTTCTCGATGGTACATGCTATTACTCGACGCCAAGCGAAACAGGTAGCTGAAACACCTGTAGTGCAGTGGGGTAATGATATTCCTTCCTTTGATCTTGTAACCGCTCAGAAGACCGATCTTATCCTGGGAAAGTTCTATAACTTCATACAGAATCCACAGGATCATCCATTGTCTGAAGACGATCGGAAGGATGAAGAACTTAGGATACTCTACACCTCCAGAGAGAAATTTTCGATTCATCAGAACCTGCTCACTCGGACGAGTAAGCATGGTATTGTGCAGTGGGTTGTACCCCGTGCATATCGAGGAATCATGTTGCAACATGCCCATGATGAACCTTGTGCAGGACATAGAGGTGAAGAAGTTACCTATGAGACACTGAAGCAAGTGGCCTATTGGCCTCATATGCGGCAAGATGTGCAGTTATATACGAGAGGTTGCTTGACTTGTTGCCAATTTCAACCCTCTACACCACTTCACCGAGCACCCTTGAGAAAGAAGGGTTTGGTCATGCCCTGGTCCGACATCCAGATTGACTGGATTGGCCCAGTGGTCCGTTCCTCCCGAGGTAATAAGTATATGTTGACTGTCACTTGTTTGTTTACAAAGTGGATTGAGTGCTTGCCTGCACCCAATTGTACGGCAGAGACTACCGCTACCTTGTTACTGAATCATGTGTTCAGTAGGTGGGGTTTGCCCATGAGAGTGGACTCAGACCAAGGATCACATTTCACTGCGGATGTGATGCGACACATGTGGAAGATGCTCGGAGTGAAAAGTAAATTGCACATAGCTTACCACCCTCAATCATCGGGACAAGTGGAAAGAGCGAATCGTACTATCATCACGATCCTGAAGAAGTACGTGTCTACCTCTGGTAAGAATTGGGACATGAAGTTACCTTTGGTACTGATGGCTATTCGTGCCACGCCTCACCGTTCTACGGGGGTGACGCCTTTTGAAATGATGACAGGTAGAGAAATGACATTACCAATTCATTTGTTGTATAGAACTAATGATGTAAATCTTTCTAGCGCTACTACTGCTCATGAATATGTCACCCATTTACGTAACCATTTACAGGGTGCATTTTCCTTTGCCCAGAAAAATCTGGAAATTGCTGCTAAAGGTAGAAAAGCCTATTATGATCATAGGACTACCACAAAGGAATACCAAATTGGCGACAAGGTATTCTATTACAATTTTGGCAAAACCAAGACCAAAGAAAGTAAATTTTTGCCAAGTTGGCACGGTCCATTCCCTATAGTGGAAAAAGCTTCACCTGTGGCCTATCAAATTCGCATCAAATCAAATTCTCCAGGTGCAGATGTCCTTAAATGGGTCCACATTAATCAACTGAGACCATGTCATCCCAGTAAATTTGCCCAGGATGAAACCATTGTTGTGATGAAGACATTAACCTAGCAACAGCCTAGGCTGTTCTCTCTCTTTTCTGTTTTTCAGATGGCGAAACGAGTTCTGCCGATGCTGTTCCTGGTTGTCCTGCTGATTGGCGTTGGTACCAAAGTAATCGATCCTGGTCCGCAGTCCCGTGTTGTCCTTCAAGATTCTCCTGGTTTCTTCCTCTTCCCGTTCCAGATCTTGCTCCAGCATATCTTCTTTCGATGTTTCTCTTTTCCATTTGGACTCTACGCCTACTGAAACTGAATTGGAAATCTTGGATGTTTTCCGTGGACATCCCATCAATTTTACCCTTGAAGTTGAACAATATTTGATGACAAAACCTTCCCACACCATTGAACTGAAAGTTGATAATGATAAGCTTCATATTGAGGACTTTCATATTGGCTCCTCCAATGTACATGAAGTTGTTGATACCCACAGTATTGATCTTTTTATCACTGTTGTTATTCCAATTTTTGCCATCCTGTGGGTTCTCTTATTTGGGTTCTCTGTTTTTGCACTCTATGAGACCATCCGGATTAGACATCTTATTCAACAGAAACCATCATACTGACTTAAGAATGCATGATTTCATTGCGGCTATGAAAGAGTAATTTTGCTAGCCGTATTTTTGATTATGATCTTCCTGTCTTAACTTTTGCTTTGGCATACCTTTTGTGCCTTGCTAAGTAGTTATGATTTTTGATTTTATCATATATTGCCATTACTCAGTGATTTTATTATCATTTATTTGGCTGGGTTCACATATTTTGCCCTTGCCTTTATGATTATTATCCATTGATTATTGATATCTTTGATTTATTGCTGATTTATATGGTATTGCTTATGTTTATGCATTTTTATATCACCTTGGGTCTTGTCGATCCTTTCCTACTTAGTTAGGTTGAAGGTGAAATAGACTCCATTGAAGTTATTTCTCCTCCAAAAGGGGGGACTGTAGGGATATTTCCGTATTAACACCTGAGGTTAGGCCTCCATGATGTCATCAAGCCTGAACCATTGTTTCAAGAATCTCTCTGCAAGCAACTTTCCAGCATGAATTTTGCAAGAAGTAAGAAGAATGATGCATTATGGGGATGTACCCGAATGTTGCTATTCAAGGGCATTCATCTGTGATTTAATAATGGGACAGTGTGAATCTTGAAGAAATTATTCTGTTCTTATCTGTCTAACAGCCCTGGGTCTTCCAGCATATATGATACTTTATACAGAAAGGCTATTCATCAAGTTCTGTTTCTGGATTGGTCCGAGGAAGTCATCTGATGAGATTCAAGAAAAGAAAGGTGCTAATTAATTAATAATTAGTTAGTCTGTGATAAGGTCCGGGGAAGCTCAGATCTGCTCACAGATGTTCTAATTGTAAACTTTTTCTTTCAATAATTAGACCTGTAAGTTACCTTGTGTGATTCTCTGCCTAAGAGATAGAAATTCGGACATTTAAAAACTGTTCTGAACTTAGCACAGATAAACGGAACTTATTGCTGATGATTTATAGCCTCATCAAGGATCTTCAACACGTGTAACTTTTACAACGGTATTCCTGACGTCTTCCAGCTGACACGAAGTTTTCTCTTCCACCTAATTGTGCCGGAGAGGCTAATTAAGGGTGAGCATACGGAAATTACTTTTATTAGCTTGGGAATTAGATAGGAATCATTGATAAAGGTAAAGGGTTGAAAAGTTACCTGGGTGATAATATAATCATTTGCTAATCAGGGATTATTATTATAAGGAATAGTGTGTGTGTAACAAGAAGTTTTACTTAGTTGTCTAACCATTAGATTGTGATAATCATGTACTGAGTTTCATTTGTGTAATTAGATATTTTGAACAATACTTAGATTCTGCAGCTGGCTTGTGAATTATATTTTTCTATTTTCATAATAAAGATATTTCTCATTAGCCTGGGTTTGTGTCGTATAATTAGACCATGATATTTGAACTTGATTAAAAGGTTATGGTTTTCTCTAGACCACTTAACAGAAACGTAACGTGTTTATAATACTGCTAAGTGAACCATAAATCCTTCTACAGTCATCTATTTGGGTGCTTTTAAGAAAATTTTTAAAAGAGTGGTTCAAAACACCGCAGTTCGATTGATCTTTGGATTGAAAAAAATGGGAGCATATTACACCATATTATTTGAAACTTCAATGGCTACCGATTGAGGCCAAAGTTTTGTTTAAGTTTGTTTGTATCTTACAAATCTATTTTTGGCTTGTCAGCTGGATACCTTGTTTCCCATTTTTCTTTGAACCACCCAAATAAGATCACACACAGAGTTTGGTTTATTTACATTTCCTTCTGTTAAATTATGTCGCTACAAAAGATTTCTAGAGAGAACTCTCTTTTTTCAAGCTGCTAAATTGAATGGTTGGTTCGATAAAATTAGGTTAGGATCTTCTTATCTTGATTTTAGAAAATTATTGAAGACCCAACTATTTGAAAAATTTGTATCCTAACTGGTTTTCTCTTAAAAATTATATGCTTCTTTTATGTAATGTATCACCTTTTAAAATTGCATTTTTACTGTACGATTGGTTATTTGTTGTAAACAGTTTAGAACCATTCTTTTAGAACATAAGAACATAAGCAGTGCCTCCGCCGGGTCAGACCATAGGTCCATCCTGCCCAGCAGTCCGCTCCCGCGGCGGCCCAAACAGGTCACGACCTGTCTGAATCACCAGAAGGGGCTCCCTTGCCACCTTGGTTTCTCATTTGAAGTCCTATCTTCCCATCGGAGTCCTAATCCTCCGGTCTTACACATGCACGACCTGATTTGGTTTCTATACTTATTACCTAGTTAGCTTTCTATACTTGTGTTACATCCCAGCACCTCTCTCAGTATCCCACGATCCCTTTATCCCTCAGAAATCCGTCCAATCCCTGTTTGAATCTCTGTACCGTACTCTGCCTGATCACTTCCTCCGGTAGCGCATTCCAAGTGTCCACGACCCTTTGTGTGAAAAAAAACTTCCTTGCATTTGTTTTGAACCTATCTCCCTTCAGTTTCTCCGAATGCCCCCTCGTACCTGTTGTCCCCTTCAGCCTGAAGAATCTGTCCCTATCCACCCTCTCTATGCCCCTCATGATCTTGAAGGTCTCTATCATATCTCCCCTGAGCCTCCTTTTTTCCAGAGAGAAGAGTCCCAGCCTATCCAACCTCTCAGCGTATGGGCAGTGTTCCAGTCCTCTTACCAGTTTCGTTGCTCTCCTTTGGACTCTCTCAAGTACCGCCATGTCCTTCTTGAGGTACGGCGACCAATACTGAACGCAGTATTCCAGATGTGGACGCACCATCGCTCGATACAATGGCATGATGACTTCCCGCGTCCTGGTTGTTATGCCCCTCTTTATGATGCCCAGCATCCTGTTGGCTTTTTTCGAGGCTGCTGCGCAGTGTGCAGATGGCTTCAGTGATGCATCCACCAGCACACCCAAGTCTCTCTCAAGACTGCTGTCTCCCAACAATGCCCCCCCCCAATTTGTAGTTGAACAACGGGTTTTTTTTCCCCTATATGCATGACCTTGCATTTTTCCACGTTAAAGCGCATTTGCCATTTGTTTGCCCAGTCTTCCAGTTTGTCCAGGTCCCTTTGTAGGTCCTCACACTCCTCCCTGGACCTAACTCTGCCGCACAGTTTGGTATCGTCTGCAAATTTTATAACCTCGCACTTTGCCTCCTTTTCCAGGTCATTGATAAATATGTTGAAGAGTAACGGCCCCAGCACCGATCCCTGTGGCACACCGCTCGTGACTCCCCGCCAGTCAGAGTATTGTCCCTTTACTCCGACCCTCTGCAGTCTACCCGACAACCAGTGCTCGATCCATCTGTGCACATCCCCTCCCACCCCGTGGTTCCACAGCTTCCTAAGCAGCCTTTCATGTGGCACCTTGTCGAAAGCCTTTTGAAAATCGAGGTAAATGATGTCTATAGGTTCCCCATTGTCCACCCGACTGCTTATTCCCTCAAAGAAGTACAGAAGGTTCGTTAAGCATGACCTTCCCTTACAGAATCCATGCTGGCTTGTTCTCAGTAGGCCATTTCCCTCGATGTGCTCGCAAATACTGTCCTTGATCATAGCTTCCACCATCTTCCCTATAATTGAAGTCAGGCTCACCGGCCTGTAGTTCCCGGGGTCACCCCTTGATCCCTTCTTGAAGATAGGTGTGACATTCGCCAATTTCCAGTCCTCTGGTACCTCTCCAGTTTTCAAGGATAGGTTGCAAACATGCTGGATTGTGCCCGCTATTTCTTGTCTTAGCTCCTTTAGAACCCTTGGGTGGATCCCGTCTGGGCCTGGCGATTTGCCGCATTTTAACCTGTCTATCTGTTTGAGGACATCCTCCTTACTTACCTCTATGTGTTCCAATTTTTCAGCCTGTTCCCCACTCATGAGCTCCTCTGAGTCCGGTATATTAGATGTGTCTTCTCTCGTGAAAACCGACGAGAAGAACGTGTTCAACCTCTCAGCTACCTCTTTATCCTCCTTAATCACTCCCTTCCTATCCCCATCGTCCAACGGCCCCACCTCCTCTCTCGCTGGTCGCTTCCCCTTTACGTAACTGAAGAATGCCTTGAAGTTTTTCGCCTCCCTGGCCAGCCCCTCTTCGTATTTCCCTTTTGCTTTTCTAACTTCTCGGTGGCATTCCTTTTGGCATTTCCTGTGCGCCTGGTGATTTTCCTCCGTTGGGTCCTTTTTCCATCTCCGGAAGGATACTTTTTTGTCATTTATTGCCCTCTTTACTTCTGCTGAGATCCAAATCGGGTCCTTTGACCGCTTGTTCTTGCCGCCTTTCCTGAAACTGGGGACGTACATTCTTTGTGCTTCTTGCAGGGTGTCCCTGAATAGGGTCCAGGCGCTTCCTACAGTCTCCATCCTAAGGATGTTTCTGAGCTTCCTCCCCACCATTTCCCTCATAGCAACATAGTTCCCTTTCCTGAAGTTGAGCGCAGTTGTTGCGGTCCTCCTTACCGTGGGTGTCCCCCTTTCCAATGTGAATCTGATCGTGTTGTGGTCACTGTTGCCTAGTGGTCCTCCCACTTCTACCCCTCTTGCAGGCCCCCCTAATCCGTTTAAGATGAGGTCAAGAGTAGCACTCCCTCGCGTCAGTTCCCTGACTAGTTGCTCCATGAAGCAGTCCCTCACAGCTTCTACAAATCCTGTTTCTCTAGTGCAGTTGGAGTGACCCATACTCCAGTCAATCCCCGGGTAGTTGAAGTCCCCCATCACTGTTACACATCCAGTCCTGCATTCTTGTCTCAGTTCAGCTTCCAAGTCGTGTCCGACTCCTTCCGGCGTACTAGGTGGGCGATAATACAGCCCCAGTTTTATGCCTGCACCCTTGTTTCCCAGCAATTTGACCCATAGCGATTCCAGCCCCTCTGCCTTTTTTGCCATATCCATCCTGACCGAGTAGATAGAGTCCTTTATATAAAGTGCTATGCCTCCCCCCTTCTTTTGGGTCCTGTCCCTCCTGTAGAGCTTGTACCCCAGCAGCGCCACATCCCATTGATTCTCCTCTGTCCACCATGTTTCTGTAATTCCAATTATATCCAGGTCTTCCCCCTTGGCCACGACCTCTAGTTCACCCATCTTGGCCATGAGGCTTTTTGCATTTGTGTACAAGCACCGCAGGTCCCATCGTTTTTCCTCCACCTCTGTATTTACCTGGGCCGCCTCCCCTTGAACTTTGGGCAGTTCTCCTGTTCCCTGTGCTTCTGCTTTGCCCTCAGCCTTTACCCTCGTAGCTTTCGGTTTCCCCACATTCCCGCCACCCCACTTCCCCGCTTTTCCTCTGGGTTTTCTAGCCCTACCGGCCCCCTCCTGGGCTATCATCCTTTGAACCTCCGTTTGATCCCCCTCGCCTTGTGGCACCCCTATATTGCCCTCAGCTTTCGCCCTCGTGCCACCCAGTCCCCTTGTGTCTCCATGCCCCTTAGTCTCCTCCCAGCAAGCTCCCTTTACCTGATGTTTCCCTCGCTGTCTGATCATAAGATCCACCGGTCTCTCTACTTCCTCCTTGCAGTCAGCCCGTTCAGCATCTGTTCTGGATACTGTTGTCCGAAGCGTCAACATCAGATCAGCTGTCGGCTTTCCCCCTCTCCTCAGTTTAAAGCCCTCTCAATCTCCTTCCTCACATTGGCTGCCAGTAGTCTAGTTCCCGCTGTGCTCAGGTGCAGGCCGTCCCGCCGGTAGAGCTTACTCTTTCCCCAGAAGGACGTCCAGTTCCTCACAAAGTGGAAGCCCTCCTCCTGGCACCATCTCATCAACCATGCATTCACAGCCTGGAGGTCTGCCTGCCTCTTTGCATCTGCTCTCGGTACAGGCAGGATCTCTGAGAATGCTATCCTCCGGGTACTCCGCTTCAGCTTTCGTCCCAGGACCCTGAACTGGTCAGTCAGTGTGGCCATGCTGAAGTTCCTCCGGCTCACATCATTTGTTCCGACGTGGATTATCACCGCAGTCTCCTCTGTCTCTGCTCCATCCAGGATCCTCTCGATCCTATCAATGACGTCTCGTGTCTTGGCCCCTGGGAGATAAGTCACCAGCCGGTCCTCCCTTCCTCCAGCTACGTGACTATCAACCTCTCTCAAGATCGAGTCTCCCACCACAATAGCAGACTTCCCTTTCCTCAGCAACCTCCTCTGTCTCAGGTCCGTGTCCTTGGTGTAGTGCAGTGTCTCTCCCTCGGGGTCCCGGTGAGTCACGGTCTCCTCCTCTTGCGTGGTTCCTCCGCTAGGTCCTTCCCCGGTGTCGCCTTGTGGATTGTACTTTTCTTTTAAATCATATTCTCCACTATAGGATCAGTTCCTATTTATTGTACATTGCTTAGAATTGTATTTTCCTTTTAAATTGTACTCTTCACTGTATGATTAGTTATTATTTGTTGTAAACCGCCTAGAACCATTTTTGGTTAGGTGGTATACAAAAAATAAAATTATTATTATTATTAAAAGCTTTTTGCATGAGGATTTGCAGAAACTGATGTTGGTGGATATGAATGCCTTAGATAATTCAGTGAAATATTAATTTTCAATTAAAAAGATGTTAAGAACATGTAAGCTAAGGCTGAAACTTACAAATTACAAGTTTTTCAGCATGGAAAATGCCTGGAAACTCATGAAAAGAGATGGGAAGAAGTAAAGACCTTGGAGCTTACTGTCATCTAAGAAAGAGAAGTACTTCAACAGAAAATGGAGAAACTCATATATGGAAAATCAGATGAGGAAAACCAATTTAAGGTTCCTGAATTTTCTCAGGTCTCCATTAATTGTTCCAGAGGAAATGGTCCATAAGTACTTTGGTGAGATACTGTGTATATCATCACTCCAAACATCTCAATTATCAACCAGCTGACCATAAATGTAGTTCTGAACAAATTACCACATATCCTTTAACCACTCCAGCCCCCCTTCCCTCAAAGAAGCATGATCAATCTCACCCCTGACATACATCCAACCTAGAAACCTGTTGCACCTCAGGCAGCAAAATGGTGGCTATACATCAGTGGATCATAGAACAAAACCAAACCTAATGGGGTGAGAATTAAGAAGATTACAAATTACTCAAAATACAGCAGTCAAACTTCTCACAAAGGCCAAAAAATACGATCATGTCACCCCACTATTATTCAAGGCTCACTGGTTGCCTAATCAAACAGAATAATCTTCAAAGTCCTGCTCCTTACCTTTAAAATTAAATAAAATAACTCTCTGAGCTATATAGATCGTTCACTTATTCTTCATATTCCTATCAGATCTTTACATTCTAGTGAAGAAAACCTCTTAATTGCTCCCTCTTCAAGACAAATAATATGGTACTACATGTAAGACCATTTTCTCCATAACAGCGCCAATACTGGAATGCCCTTCCATCCTATCCGCACAATAAAACATCCCTCACAAAATTTAAGTCCAACCTTAAAACTTTTTTATTTAGTGATGCATATGACTAGAAACTTTCATTCTTTCTGAGTTCAAATTAGTTCTGTAGCTAGATTGATGTTCATTGACCGATCTAAGAAATTTTCCCTTCCCCTTTTTTCCTATCATATGACAATGTAGTTCATTCCCTGCTCCTTTCAATACTTACCTATCTGTATCTTATTTGACGTCGTTATATATGTTTTTTTTATAATTTAGTAAGTCAATCTAAGTTATTTTACCCCATTTTTAAAATTGTACACCACTCAGTCATACAATCAGTTATATCAAAACCAAAATAAATTTGGAAACATGTTCACTTATGCTACATAGCGGGCCAGAAAGAAGGGCATTATTTATCCATCTGCCAAAAAAATGCCTTGTCAAAGAAATACAATGTGAGTTCAGAGCACACTGAGGCACAACATGCTAATTATGGTACAAACAGGCTCAGGGGCAGGTTAAGCAACCTGGGCCCATTTTTGTTTTACAAACAAGTCCTTCTGTCCTTTCAAGAAGGCCAAACTTTTGTCATATTTCTTGATTTCTTCACAAATGTGCACCGAGAGATCTAAATAAGGACCTCAATGGCCTTTCCATATTCTTGTGATTTTGGTATGTATTCTGATTTCAAAGTTTAAATAAAAATTGAATTATTAAAAAAGAAAAATACCTGCATCTACTTCCACTGACATTATTAGTAATATATTCTTCTCATAGAAGCCAGCTCTATAGGTGCCTGTGGGTGCTGAGCACCCCAATATTAAGCAAACTCCTTCATTGTATGTAGGGAAGAATAATTTGTATTGATTTGGCACCCCCACTCATTTTGAAATGTTGGTGCCTGTGATTCTTTATCCTTTAGCAAGCTATCATTCAATCTCCAGAATTTCTTCCGTTGTTTGCATCCGACACCTAGAAGAGTTCACTAAATTGAGATGAGATCTGACCAGCTTGTCGATTCAGTATACGGTCTATTCTGGAGTAAGCTTAGTGAGGGACAGAAGAGTATGTGTAGTCTTCCTGTTCAAGTACTGTATTTACCAACTATCTGTAACAACTGCAACACAGCCTTCAGTTTATTCCTATGTCCTCTATCCCTGTTCTCCCTTCTTACCTGACCTTTCTATTCAGAGACCGACCACTAAATTAAAATCTTCTTCCATAATTACCATTCCTTCTACAAATCCTGTCTGCTCCAGGACAATTCTATCAAAAAGACTTTGTCCCTGATTGAAGGCATAGACGCACACTAAAGTTATTAGTTCCCAATACAGTTTCTCTTATAGCAATACTGTAGATGTCTGTGTTCTCTGTTTTGCTGAATAGCCAAAATTTGTAGGGGCATGTTTCCCCTAATCATTTGTTTATGTATGTACTGTATTATATAATATACCGTAATTTGCACTAAGATATCACATCAAAGCAGTTTACATAGTAACTTTCAAACTGGCTACAATATACTGAGCAAAATAGTGAGCCATGAGTGTAGCAGACTTGCAACATAAGAACATAAGATTTGCCACTACTGGGTCAGACCAGTGGTCCATTGTGACCAGCAGTCTGTTCACGCAGCGGCCCATAGGTCAAAGACCAGTGCACTGAGTCTAGCCTTACTTACTTACTTATGTTCTGTTCCCATAGGAACTTATCCAACCTTGTCTTGAATCCCTGAAGGGTGCTTTCCCCTATAACAGCCTCCAGGAGAACGTTCCAGACCTCCAACACTCTCTGGGTGAAGAAGAACTTCCTTACGTTTGTATGGAATCTTTTCCCTTCTAACTTTAGCGAGTGTCCTCTCGTTCTCTTCACCTTGGAGAGGGTGAACAATCTATCTGTCTCTACTAAGTCAATTCCCTTCAATATCTTGAATGTTTCGATCATGTCTCCTCTCAGTCTTCTCTTTTCAAGGAAGAAAAGGCCCAGTTTCTCTAGCCTCTCATTGTACGGCAACTCCCCCAGCCCCTTAACCATTTTTGTTGCTCTTCTCTGGACCCATTCGAGTAGTACTATGTTCTTTTTCATATATGGCGACCAGTGTTGGATGCAGTATTCCAGGTGGGGGCGTACCATGGCTCGGTATAACGGCATGATAACCTTTTCAGATCTGTTCGTGATTCCCTTCTTAATCATTCCTAGCATTCTGATCGCTTCTTTCGCCGCCGCCACACATTGCATGTACGGTTTCATTGACTTGTCTACAAGTACTCCTAAGTCTCTTTCCTGGGGGCTCTCTCCGAGTATAGCACTGGACATCCTGTATTTGTGCATATGATTTTGGTTACCAACATGCATCACTTTGCACTTATCCATGTTGAACCTCATTTGCCATTTTACGGTCCATTCATCAAGCATATTTATGTCTCTTTGTAGGTCTTCACAATCCTTCTGTGTCCTCACTGAAAAGGATTTAGGTCCCAATTCCTGCCCCATACTTTCTCTGTCTCTGTCATTTGGAAGTCAGGTACCTGGGGACATATCTTAAAGACCAGAAATCGTCTTCCAAAACATGTCCAAATTTTATTATGAGTTTCACATCTTTTATATGAATCAGGTTTGTCAGCATGTGACGTAAACACAAACCATATATGGACACAGGTCACATGAAACTTTAAACACATCAGCATTTTTTCTATCTGGAGATTGAAGTCCACAGAGGGTCAGAACAAGCCTTAACCAGCAGAGCTTCTAATCTAAATCTGTCTGTAAATATGGCTTAACAAAACAATTGTAAATATCAAATCTGATGCAGCAACAATGGGGCATACCTATGAGCCAAGACAGAACAATAACCTGGGGGTAAATTACCTACAAAACTACTCTGTGTCAGATTAGAAACATGACATGTGTAATTGCCCTTATAGATGGTAACGGCAATATCAAGCTTTTGCTGTCCTGGCAACAAAGGGTATTTAGAACACTACAGTGCACAAAGGGGATAGGTAAAATTAGAGGAGATACTGGTAAATAACCCAAAAAAGCATGGTTGGATACCAGGGGGGAGGTCCAGAGGTACGGTTCCTAGATGGGGTCTAGCTTGAGCACATATGTAACAATTACTCTTATTATGTTGATCAGCAGTGAATTTCATCCATTCTAACCAAAGGTTACGTTCTGAAAACCCTACCTCAACAGCCACAATATCTTCAAAAGTGGGATTGGCAATAGCCATCATGTCAGTAAGTTTATTGAATGTAGGGGCCAGTGGGTTAGTATTTTTTGGGGCCCCCACAAAATGGCGGGAGAAGATGAGTGGAGGTAGATAGATCCCGTAAGAAAACTGATGGGTCGGATAGCTAGACCCACCCTTAAACCACATGTCCATAATGTACATACCTTCATCAGTAGGTCTAGGGTTGTCAATAGTAAGAGAAAGCTTAATAATTTGTGCAGGAACACTTTTCCTATAACAGTGTCCAACCTTATGAAGGGTCATACAAGTAAGCAGTGATTTACCATTTTGGTCCACTGTTTTTCAGAATATTTTCTAGTTTATAAACCCAGTCAGTATCAATATTCCACCCTACCACTCCCCAGAATGCACACTTAACCCCCCAACGTGAGTCAGTAACATATATATATATATATATATGTCTTTAGTTTTAGGAATTTCTGAGGACCAATGGCACAGCCTTGGGATATCAATTGATGAACAGTCCGCAATGTCACAATACTCAAAGGAGAAGGTGGCAACTTGCACACTGCTGGAATTATACCAAAGGGTAGCATACTATCAGTCTTTTCTGGATTCCAATTGAAGGACAGCCTTTGCGAGGGAGTAGTCCAGCTTGACGTCGTGTTCGCAAAAAGGTGTCGGGGGTGCTGTTTACAGCAGGAGTGTCATTTACAGATGGGTATGGGCAGAAAATGTCGTGGACCCAGAACACATCATCCCTGTAGACCCAGTTAGAAATGATCCATACAGGGAGAAAAACTAGCAGCAGCGGTGCCAGTAAGAGAATGATAAAGTTGGTAGAATGCTGCAATGAGATCATTATGTTGTTCCACTGGAGGAGGTGAAATCTGCGCAGGGAAGACTTGCTTCTGGGGTTTTAGGTTAACCCTCTACAAGCGACTTGCGTGGATCCAAACAGGAAACTCCTCAGTGAGTGCAGCGGGCCTGGTCACAGCGATCACAGTAGTGGGAAGGCCAAAGGGGAAATCCGTCTGCTTCCGATCCTTGGAAAGCTGCTGGATAATCACCAGGCTGGAAAAAATGGGTAGGAATCTGTGGAGAGAAAGGAGAAGTGCAAGACACGTTTCTTTGAACAAGCCCTAATATTTCAATTAGCTTTTAGACGTATTCCTCCTGTATCAAGGGAAAATCTACCCATGGGGCGGGGAAAGGTCATCCCGTGAGAATCTCAAAGGGAAAGCAGCCAGATGTCTGTGCATACAGAAAGAGATACTTGAAAAGAGATGCTTGGAAAGCATTCCAAATATCATTCAGCAGCTGTACTCCAATGTGATCCAAATAAGAGATAGAAAACAAGAGAAACCATGTTGCCTGTACTGAATGTGGTAACATGTAACAATACCAGTTCATTTACTTGATATAGCTATGGCAAAAGAGAGACAATACTCAGTTACTTAAGGTTCTTAATTGAACAATCCAAAAGGATATGTTTTTATCGTGCTGCATATAACTATTATGCACCTCAGAGAGACCATACTGATGTACTGAATGTATTCAGAAATGTATGGATCATATGTAGGGAACACCACGAAATAAACGCTGTATAAAGTAAAACTTTTTCTTATAACCCCTAACTAAACTATATTCAGAATATAAAAGCTAAAAGTAAAAGAACATTGCGCAGTTAGGCTAGTAAAAAGTGGAAAAAGAGCTCTAAAAATGGCCAATGTTATGTATCCTGGGGTACCCACTAAACTAAAACAAGTAGACATGACACAGACAAAACATAAAGTTTTAAGCATGGAGCTATTACTCCATCTGTCAAGTGTGCAGGGCTGAATTTAACTCTGCAAATAAACACATTGATATAAAAAAACCAAAACAACAAATAATGTATATCATAACCATCTCATATTTGAAAAAAGGCATAAAGCTAATGTCTCTTTGGAGCGTCTCTATCTCTGCAGTGATAAAGAGGACCCATGGAAAACATTAGAAATATCTGTGCCAAAACGGATCTGGGATGGCTATGTATAAATCCGGAAAAAACATTTTAAATTAGCAACATCCTAATTTCAGCTAAAACAATAAAAAGGAATTGTATTTTCCAATTTATTTTCAATTCACAACCGTGCCAGTTGTAATTATTGAGCTATATATATCTATGTATCAAGGAGCAAAAGGTCAAGAATGAAAATATCACTAGCAAGAAGTTAAAATGTCGAGCGAGCACTACGATAACCAATACCATGATATTGGGCAATGAATAAGGGAGAGCTAGCAGCTGGTATCCAGGGTTTCCCCTCTTTGCACCAAAGTCCGTCTAAAAGGGCGGCTTTGGGCACCTGCCAAACGCCAGGCATCAAATTCAGAGGAAGCTGTGAAAAAAGAGAGGAAGAGAATCCTGTTCACCCATGAGACCCAAAAGCCCATTTAAAAGAAGGGCTTGAACATCGTGAAGAGTGTGAAGGGTAATGAGGTGACCAAGGGTCAAAGAAGTAACCATCTCTACCACCATAGCACAAGCAGCCAGGGCTTTCTTGAACAGGAGTGACTATAAAAAAAGGCAACAGAGCGTAACTTACCGCCATGTTCTCCCTTCATGGTGTTACAATAGTCCCAAACAAAGAGATAAAACATGTGGGCATAAGCAGGGAAAACCCAAACTTGAGCTAGAAACCAAAGCACATCTTAAATGTCCAACATTTCATAAGTCCATCTGATAAGAGCAGTCATTTCAGAAACCAGGGTCTGTCTCAAAATCTGGTCATAGAAGGAACAAGCAGAGATCCATTGGCGGCAGTGACCAATCATAGCAAGAAAAGTAAGCATGTCTTTCTTGGTAGCTGGGCGGGGCAGACCCAGAACAGCAGCAATGCAGAAAGTGCAGATTTTCCTCTGACCATGAGACAGGACAAAACCCAGGTATTTCACTTCAGATGTACACCAGTGCAGTTTATTTCATGACACCTTGTGACCACACACAGACAACCATTATAAAAGGTGCAAACTATCAGCCTGACAGGTCTCCTGAATTATGGAACACAAAAAGTTGTACAAAATGAGAATAGGACCATGAGGGGCAGTGCATGACTTGAAGAATAGCCCGAAGGACATTCCACACTAGGTATACTGTTGCTTAAAGGTGAAGGCAAAAAAAAGAGCTGAAAAGCCTCACCAACAGGGACTAAAATAAAACATTCTTTAGGACAATGACAGAAAAAAAATCATTGGCTGCCGGTGGAATGGTGGAAGAAACATAAGTGCAATGAGAATTACCAAAACACTAACAGCCCTAAAATCTAGGATGAAACGGGGAATGCCATCAGCTTTGACAACAAGAGCGATGGGCGTATTATAAGAAGAGATGGTGGTTTTGATAATGCCGGAGAAAAGTCAAGAGACAAGCAGTGGAATCTCGCCTTACTGCTTGATAAAACCAAGAATGAGTAACTTCAAAGAAGCACTATAGGGGGTCAGTGGAAGCCCAAACAGAGAAGTCTGGGGGAAGGGACAAAAACATTCATGCACAGACCCTGATAATGAAAGCTGCTTGTATACAAGCTGCGAAGGAAAGATCTTAGACTGATTCAAACAGCGCTTTCACTTCATTCCACATAACAGCATGTCCTACCTCAGTATTAAAGATTGTTAATGTGAGCTGAAGGAAAAATATCATACATACACACAGCCGTACAAGTCTCATTTGTCTAGGAGTATCCTAAGTGCCTTTATGACTCATTACAAAACCAATATAACAATGCAAAAATATTCGCTTATCTTACCTTATAAGCGAGGTACAGTAATAAGAGACAATAAAATCTTATACTCTATAAAAGTTTTAACCTTACAAATGACAGAGTGGGCAGGGGGTTCTATAAATAATTTCATTCTTCCCAAAAGAATGGCAGCTGCTTATATATTCACGAGGGGCGCTTACCGAAAGTACCCCGAGATTTTTCCCAAAAAAAAACTCCATAATAGAACCCAAAGCTTGAACTTAAAATAAAGGGTGGGTACAGGTCACCACTACCCAGTGAGTATTAAAGAACAGAAAAAATTCAGAAATACTCACAAAATATTGGTGATATCATCTGCCCATCGCGGACGTGCCCCCAACTGAAAAGGATTTAGGTCCCAATTCCTGCCCCATACTTTCTCTGTCTCTGTCATTTGGAAGTCAGGTACCTGGGGACATATCTTAAAGACCAGAAATTGTCTTCCAAAACATGTCCAAATTTTATTATGAGTTTCACATCTTTTATATGAATCAGGTTTGTCAGCATGTGACGTAAACACAAACCATATATGGACACAGGTCACATGAAACTTTAAACACATCAGCATTTTTTCTATCTGGAGATTGAAGTCCACAGAGGGTCAGAACAAGCCTTAACCAGCAGAGCTTCTAATCTAAATCTGTCTGTAAATATGGCTTAACAAAACAATTGAATTCACTTCACAGCATCTCTGTTTAAACATTCATGTCCTTGTATTCTCTTCAAGGAAGGAAAGACAAACAGGGCCTGCCTTTACATCTTTAAACAACAAATGCCTAAGGAAAATTACTAAAGTTCTGATACGTGTCCCTTCACTCACTACTCTGAATAACTTTGTATCATCCACAAATTTAATCACCTCACTCGTCATGCCAATTTCTAGGTCATTTATAAATATGTTGAAGAGCACAGGCCCGAGCACTGAACCCTGCGGCACTCCACTCATGACGCTTTTCCAGTCCAAGTATTGTCCATTCACCCCCACTCTCTGTTTTCTATCCGCCAACCAGTTTCTAATCCACTTGAGTATATCACCCTCGATTCCATGGCTCGCAATTTTTCGAAGTAGATGTTCATGCGGAACCTTGTTGAACGCCTTCTGAAAATCTAGCTATCAAAGACCTTGTTAAAGGAATGGAAAAGATCAAAAACAGATGAAAACTGGAATAAGCACAAACAACATTAACGCAGGTGCCATAAGGCGGTAAAAGTGACAAAGAGACTACGAGGAAAAAATAGCCAAGGAGGCAAAAAACTTCAAGCCGTTCTTTCGATATATTAAAGGGAAACGACCCGCGAAGGAAGCGGTGGGACCGTTGGATGACCAAGGAATTAAGGGAGTGCTAAAGGAGGACAAAGTAATCGCCGATAGACTGAACACATTTTTTGCTTCTGTATTTAACAAAGAGGATATACACAGCATACCAAAACCCAAAAGGCTATATGCTGGAAGCGAAAAAGGGGAAATTGACAGGGTTTATGGTCAGTCTAGAAGAAGTATACAGACAGATTGATAAGCTTAAGAGCGATAAATCCCCGGGACCGGATGGCATCCATCCAAGGGTCATCAAGGAACTGAAAGGAACCATAGCTGAACTGCTTCAACTAATAGCCAATCTGTCACTCAAAACAGGAAAGATTCCGGAGGACTGGAAGGTGGCGAATGTTACACCGATCTTCAAAAAAGGTTTGAGGGGAGACCCGGGAAACTACAGATCGGTGAGTCTGACCTTGGTACCGGGAAAGATGGTAGAGGCACTGATAAAGGACTGTATCATTGATCACCTTGACGGACACGGTCTGATGAGAACCAAAGAAACGTATTGATAACATAAGGGACTTTTTCCATTGTTCAGTGTTGACTGATGAGAACCAGCCAGCACGGTTTCAGCAAAGGCAGAGTTTGTTTGACAAACTTGCTGCACTTCTTCGAGGGAGTAAACAGGCAGATAGACAAGGGCAACCCCATTGACATAGTATATCTGGACTTTCAGAAGGCGTTCGACAAGGTTCCGCATGAATGACTACTTCGGAAAATTGTGAGCCATGGAATTGAGGGAGAAATACTCACATGGATAAAAAACTGGCTGGAGCAAAGGAAACAGAGAGTGGGGGTAAATGGGCAATATTCGGACTGGAAGAGCGTCACCAGTGGGATGCCGCAGGGCTCGGTGCTTGGACCCGTACTCTTCAACATTTTTATAAACGATCTGGACATAGGTACGACGAGCGAGGTGATTAAATTTGCAGATGACACAAAGTTATTCAGAGTAGTGAAGACGCAGGGGGATTGTGAAGATCTACAATGTGACATAATCAGGCTCGAGGAATGGGCATTGACATGGCAAATGAGGTTCAAAGTGGATAAATGTAAAGTGACGCATGTCGGTAACAAAAATCTCAAGCACGAGTACAGGATGTCCAGGGCGGTACATGGAGAGACCTCCCAGGAAAGGGGCTTAGGAGTTCTGATCGACAAGTCAAAGCCACCTACACAGTGTGCGGCGGTGGCGAAAAGGGCAAACAGAATGCTAGGAATGATAAAGAAGAGGATCACGAACAGATCGGAGAAGGCTATCATGCTGCTGTACCGGGCCATGATATGCCCTCACCTAGAGTACTGCTTACAGCACTGGTCGCCTTATATGAAGAAGGACACTACTCGAGAGGGTCCAGAGAAGAGCGACTAAAATGATTAAAGGGTTGGAGGAGCTGCCGTACAGTGAAATATTAGAGAAACTGGGCCTCTTCTCCCTCGAACAGAGGAGATTGAGAGGGGACATGATCGAAACATTCAAGGTACTGAAGGGGAAATGTTCACCCTCTCCAAGGTAGGGAGAACGAGAGGGCACTCTTTAAAGTTGAAAGGGGATAGATTCCGTACAAACATAAGGAAGTTCTTCTTCACCCAGAGAGTGGTGGAAAACTGGAACGCTCTCCGGGAGGCTATCATAGGGGAAAACACCCTCCAGAGATTCAAGACAAAGTTAGACAAGTTCCTACTGAACAAGGACGTATGCTGGTAGGGCTAGTCTCAGTTAGGGCGCTGGTCTTTGATCAAAAGGGCTGCTGCGTGAGTGGACTGCTGGGCATGATGGACTACTGGTCTGACCCAGCAGCGGCACTTATTATGTTCTTATGTCAACCGGGTCACCCTTGTCTATCTGTCCATTTACTCCTTCTAAAAAGTGCAATAAGTTTGTCAAGCAAGATCTTCCTTTGCTGAAGCCGTGCTGGCTGGTCCTCATCAGTTTGTGTCCGTCAAGGTGATTGATGATGCGGTCCTTTATCAGTGCCTCTACCATCTTTCCCGGTACCAAAGTCAGACTCACCGGTCTGTAGTTTCTTGGATCTTCCTTCGAACTTTCTTGAAGATCAGCGTAACATTCGCCACTTTCTAGTCTTTCGGAATCTTTCCCAATTTGATTGACAGATTTGCTGTTAGTTGGAGCAGTTCATCTATAACCCCTTTCAGTTCCTTGATTACCCTCGGGTGGATGCTGGCCGGTCCCGGGGATTTATCATTTTTAAGCCTATCAATCTGTCTGCATACCTCCTCTAGACTGACCATCGTGCCTGTCAGTTTCCCGTCTTCATTTCCTGTGTATAGCTTGTCGGCTTCCGGTACATTGGATATATTTGGTCTTTGGTAAATATAGATACAAAAACATGTTCAGTTTATCAGCGATGGCTTTGTCCTCCTTTAGTACTCCCTTTATTACCTGGTCATCTAACAGCCCCACCACTTCCTTCGCGGGTCATTTCCCCTTAATATATCAAAAGAACGGCTTAAAGTTTTTGGCCTCCCTGGCTATTTTTTCTTCGTAGTCTCTTTTGGCCCCTCTTACTACCTTATGGCACTTGCTTTGATGTTGTTTGTGCTTTTTCCAGTTTTCTTCCGTTTTTGTCCTTTTCCATTCCTTCAACGAAGTCTTCTTGTCTCTGATCGCTTCCTTCACCACTACGGTGAGCCACGCCGGTTCATTGTTCTTCGTCCTCTTGGAACCCTTGTTGATATGTGGTATATATAAATTTTGCATCTCTATGACTATGTCCTTAAAAAGGGACCATGCTTGCTCTAGCATATATACAGTGCTTATCCTCTTCCTAATCTTTTTCCTCACCATGACTCTCATCCCTTCGTAGTTTCCTTTATGGAAGTTCAGTGCCGTGGCCATTGTTCTGCACCGATTTTTTGTTCCTTTGTTGTGATCACTGTTTCCCAGCATCCCTTCTTCTTCTATACCCTGTGCTGGTCCCCATAGTCCATTTAGAACTAACTCTAGAATTGCATTTCCTCTCATATTTTCCATGACAAGTTGTTCCAGGAAGCAATCGCCTACAGCATCCAGGAACTTGGTCTCTCTACTGCAGCTGGAGTTGCCTAGGTTCCAATCTATCCCCGGATAATTGAAGTTGCCCATGATAACTGCGTTGCCTCCCTTGCATTCGTGTTTAATCTCATCCGTCATTTCTTCATCAGTCTCTTCGGACTGCCCTGGGGGTTGGTAGTAGATACCAATCTTTGTATCCGTTCCATTTGTTCCCAGTATTTTGGCCCATAGAGACTCTACCTTATTGTTTGTTTCTGGCGTGTTCTCTCTGGTAGACTCAATTCCCTCTTTTATGTATAGGGCAATACCCCCACCTTTCTGTCCTACTCTGTTTCTGTGGTATAGCTTGTACCCTGATAGTACAGTGTCCCAAACATTGTCCTTGTTCCACCATGTTTCCATGATGTCTAGGTCATCTTTTTTGTGCTATAACCTCCAATTCCCCCATTTTATTTCATAGGCTCCTTGTGTTTGTATACTGTCACCGGCAGCCTCAGGGCAATGGGTCCAGGACCGCCGGGACAAGGAGTTGCTCTTGTGGGCCGCTGCGGGCGACACAAGGAAAAGAAGATAAAAAGATTTAGTGAAAGGATTCAACCACAAACTAGGTAAGTAAATGTCAAAACACGGACTGGATTTATTTCTTGGATTCAAACAAATAGGTTGCTTCACTTGTTTGTCCCAATACCAGTCATAAAGCAAGCAAAATAAACTTGTCAGGATTCTTGAGCAAACATTTAAAGTCCCAAAACATTAAGCTTGCATGATTAAGCAGTTTCTAGGTTGTGTAACAACTTCAAGAGAGGTTCTAAACCCCCAAACAAGAAACCTTATCCTTAAGTGAATAAGGGCTCCATATTTCACAAGGAGTCCCAACTTGGAAAGTTTTCTCACAACCAACAATTCAAAAGAACAAAAACCGTCTTTTCTTCTCTTCAGCTGAACTTGGCTTGTACCAGTGCTACGGCACTGATTTCTCCAGCAACACAAGTGCTGGGTCAGGTGGTGTGCTCCACGTGGTGAAATAATTGCCAAAAATTAGGCCCTCAATCCCTCCACAATATCGCGGGGCAAACCCCACCACCTAGGCATGACATAGTCCAACTTCCAAAAAGGGAAGAAAAAGAAAAACAAACCAAACAGCATAAGTCCTGCACAGTTCTTATCCAAAAGTTTCTATCCTGCTTCAGGCTTAGCAGTAGTATTAAGGAACAGCTTCAAAAATAGACCAAAAACAAAACACAGTCATTTATAATCCAACTAGGCAGTTTTCATCACTTGCCTTGAACCAGCACACCTCCATGGGTTGAACTCCGTTTTGCAAGTCAGCATTAGGCTCCGGCTCCAACTCCATGTCTTGAGTGACTTCATCCAGGTTAGGAGTTAGCTCTGCTTCGGCTTCTGTAAGCTCCATGCATTCTGGCAATTGGTGGCCCTGCAGAGCTCTCAGTCCTGAGCTTTGCTCCTGTTTCCTCAGTTTCTCCCTCTGGCTCTCTAGCAGCTCTGACCTCTGGTTTAGAAGCCTACAACCATGCCCCAAACTCTCAGGTGCAGAGGATATCCTGTTACTACCTCTGAGATAACGTGGGGGAAGGAAAAATTGCAGTCCAGCTCCCGGGCTCCCTCTACTGGAAAAAGCAGGAAAGTCAGGCAACTTGCTAAACTGAGTTTTAACCTGCTCCGGCTGGGAAATGTCTGCTTTGGAAATGGGTCTAACTCTAGGGCCAGACCTAGCAGGCACAGTCTGCACATCACAATACATACATTTAAGTATGTGGCCTGTTATTTTCGTGCACTTTCTACCTCCTGTCTCCTTCGCTTCTGTCCCTTTCGATCCGCCGGGATTTCTATCTTGCCTATTATCTGGTGAGTCTTCCCTGCAATTTTCTTGCATGGTATCCTCTGGGTATACCATTTCCCGAACCATCGACTCTTGGTCGACTGTCAGCTTTCCTCTTCTTTTTAGTAATGAGATATGCTCCCAATAGAAAAAGGCATAGGAGGATTTCCATGTCCTGGGAGATGTTTGTATCCCAATAAGTAAAGACTTCAGCAGATTCAGAATACCACGGCCAAACTAATCTTCACAAAAAGTAAATTTGACCAAGTCTCCCCACTCCTGTCCAAACTTCACTGGCTTCCAGTAGTCTCTAGGGTCCATTTTAAATGTGCTTGCCTAACTTTCAAGATCCTACATGGCATCCTTCCTCCCCTTATCCCTCTATCTTGGAACTCCTCGAATCCTAACATCACCAGAGCCACCCAACAATTCAAACTATTCTTACCCTCATTAAAAGGCATATCCCATCCTGGAAAACTAGGGTCATCCCTCTCCTTCAGAATCACTGAGCTCTGGAACAACCTTTCTACCCCACTTCGGAATCTGGGCGCCCTCCAACTTTTCCGAAAACATCTGAAAACCTGGCTATTTTCAAAAATGTAATATGTCCTCCTCTTTGCTATACTAAGTTCCTCTAAACTTTCTCTTTACTGTCCTGTTACCCTCATTGGAGTTTCTTCTCTACACCTTTCCCTGTAAACCATGCCGAGCTCTACGATTGTGGAGATGATGCGGTATACAAACTTAAGGTTTTGTTTAGTTTAGTTTAGACAATAGAAGGATGGAGCTAGTAGTTGAAAGGAAGTCCAAGACAGACAACAGTAAAATCAATCCACATTATAGAGTATAAAATAAACAACTCGTAAAACTGATCAACATTTACTGGAAAGAATCCGAAAAGATATTCCATTTATACACATCCCCCAAAGACTGGTGCTCCCAGTATTTACCTCACAGCCCTTCTGTACACCCCCCTCCCCCCAGAGGAAGAGTTATGTGTGTGAATGGGAAAGGAGGGTGGCTACACCTGGCAGGGGAAGAAGGTGGAGTTTAGCTTGCCAGCGAGTTCACAACGCTTCCATGTATTCTAGAATGTGCCTACCATTTCATTCATGGAAGCAGAAGCCATTTTTAAAAATCATAGTGAGTTTCCAGTACATTTTATTTTATTTATTTACAGCAGCATTTGATATCACCATGTCCAAAAAAACATCATATCAAAGCATTTACATAGTTACAAAATTAAACCAGAATCAAAACAAATCAATTAAACTATTAAGCAACATTTTAAAATACATTATTAAAAGACCAGGGGAAGAATACCAAAAAGCACTATCAAGAAAGTGAGAGAAATTGTAAATATCAATACCTGAGACACAATGTAAAGAAGCTGGAATCAAGAGGGAGTGGGGATAACAGAAGTCAGGACACAGGCTTAGATTGATCTATTAGCCCAGAAAGGAGTGCACAGATAACAAGGACTTGAGTGATAACAAGGGGAGAGTGTGGCACAGTGGTTAAAGCTACAGCCTCAGCACCCTGGGGTTGTGGGTTCAAACCCACGCTACTCCTTGTGACTCTGGGCAAGTCACTTAATCCCCCCACTGCCCCAGGTACATTAGATAGATTGTGAGCCCACCGGGACAGACAGGGAAACATGCTTGAGTACCTGAATAAACCCATGTAAACTGTTCTGAGCTCTCCTGGGAGAACGATATAGAAAATTGAAGAAATAAATTGACTCCAGACACATTTTGAGAATGAATGCTCAGTCTGCAGATAAGTGGATAAAAAGTTTCATAATGAGGAGGCTTGGAAAACAAAAAGTATACACATCGCATGGACTCAGATTTAACATCTGAACAGATAGAATGACTAACAAATTGGCTTGAGAGGATCATAAAATGCATGCTGGGTTATAGAAGATGGGAAGAGAGTTCAGATAAGATAAGACACAAGAAGAAAAAAAAAGTGTGGCATGTCAGCATAAGTATTTTGAATGTTATTCCTAGTGGAAATTGGAAGCCATTGCTGCACTACCAGCAGAAGTATGGCACAACTGGACCATTTTATATTATACAAATGATGGGATCAGTCAGTGGAATATTGTTGTAGTCGTATCTTTGTAATCCCTGATTGTACAGCATCCAAGGATCCCCAATGAAGGTGTTTGCTGAAACACACCTGTGTTGTGTAATAAAAGTTTACCCATACTGTTCTTGGATGTCTCCACTGCCTTTTGCTGTGAAAATGAATGAAGCCATGCAAGAG
Source organism: Geotrypetes seraphini (assembly GCF_902459505.1). NCBI lineage: Eukaryota > Metazoa > Chordata > Amphibia > Gymnophiona > Dermophiidae > Geotrypetes > Geotrypetes seraphini. The sequence goes on along the minus strand of NC_047087.1, from coordinate 170,444,758 downwards.
CAGAAACAAACTATGCAAAACACTGCAATAAAAGTTTTGGGCTATAAGAAAAAGTTTGATAGGATTAAACCCCTCTATTTGCAATATTATTGCTTACCTGTCCACTATAGAATTTGATTTAAAGTCTTAATTCTTGTGCATCGAGTTTTTTATTCACTACAGCCTAACTATTTGCATTCACTTCTAATTCTTTATTCACCTTCAAGAACTTTAAGATCTATTCAAGATAACAGATTGGAACTCCCTTTGGTTAATGGAGCAAGGTGGGAGCCTACACGAAATAAGGCGTTCTATTTTGCAGTTCCAAACTTATGGAATCATTTGCTCCGAGAGTTAAGATTAGAGGAAAAATTCAAATCTTTTAAAACTATGTTAAAAACGTTTTTTTTGTTTCTTTAAAGAAGCATTCGGACAAGATTTGATCCAATCTGAATTAACCCTTGTTTTTTAAATGATTTGTGGTTCCTCAGTCAGCAGTCTTGTGAAATCTTAATATTATATTATTATTTTATTTAGGAGTGAATGTTTGTTGTTGTGTGAGTTAGGTCTATTCTAGCTAACAATGGAGCTCTTTTTTTATTTTGTTTTTATTTGATTTGGACCAGTAAAATGAACGAGCGGTATAACAAGATTAATTATATTACATTAGAGATTTCTATTCCGTCATTACCTTGCGGTTCAAGGTGGATTACAAAAGAGTTATAGAAGGTGGGTTACAAAAGAAGATCCCTGGTCATTTCCAGAGAGAGTAAAGAGTAGATCAGGTTGATTCAGGGGTTCAGGAAGAAGATGGGAGGAAGGAAGGTACTCGTGGTGTTAAGACTTTTTCAGGGATTTCTTGAAGAGTATATAGTCTTTATTTCTGTAATAAACCGTAAACATCTCTAAGTCATATTAAGAGATGAAAATGGTTCAACAGGTCAAATGCCACACTTGGGTCTAACTCAATTACCAAGACATCCCTATGGGCAGCCAGATAACTGTACATTTCATTTAGATTCCCCAAACTCAGTGCTATGGCCTGCCCTAAAACTACATTGACTGCAGCAAAAGCACTGTTGATATCGTAAAATTTCACAAATTGTTGTACAGACATTTTCAGTTATCTAAGCTACAAAAGACAGATTACAGATTGGGTGGTAGTCTAGTCCACTAGAAGGAGAGAAACCCAAATTGAGGGCTTATTTTACTAAACTGCAGAAGAGCTTCTTACCATGGGCCAGTGAGGTAAATGTTCCGATGCTCATTCAGTTCCTATGAACGCTGGAGCATTTAACTCACTGGCCCACAGTAAGAAGCTCTTCTGCGGTTTAGTAAAACCCAGCGTGAGTTACAGTATTTAATATAGGGCTGATTATGGCCTTCTTCTAGGCAGCAGGTGCAGTGTCTTGGACCAGGCTGTTTTATTTATATTAAGTAGGGAGGTGAAAAGATAGCCCAGAGAATGCTTTAACAAAATGGTGTGTATTACATCAGTAGGGGACATGGAGAGGAATTCATGGAGCTGACAATTTTCTCTAATTAAAGTTTTTCAGGGTGAAAATTTTTGAAAAGAAGCCCTTGTTGAGTGCAGAAGACTGGGAAGATATAGATTCCACTGATCTAAATTGGGAAGGGAATGCTGTGGAGGAACAGACTGTTTAATCTCATTACTCTTTTTCTTGAAGGAGATCGTGAATTGTTTTGCACTAAAACTTTGTCTTTCTCATTCCCTACCATTCAGTGCAACCAATCTGTTAATCACCAAAAAAACGGATGCAGAAAGTTGTCCTCTTATTAACCAGATCACAAGCATATTTTTTTTTTGCTTATTTAACTAAGATTTTGTATTCCTTTGTGGCCTTCTGCAGTTTTTTAAACTATGACCTGAACCATCTTTCCACCATTTCCTTTCAGCACAATGGACACATCTCCAGAATATATGAAGGAATGGGGTATTTCAGGGGTGATGATGCAAAGTACTAGACTAAACTTCTTCAAGGGGGTAACTTTGTCTAAAGCTAGGAGAACAGTTGAGTTCCACATAAGACATATTGTAACCATTTGGATTGTATATTATGTATGTTTAGCCTGTAAACTATCTTGACTATATATTATGTATGTTCAACTTTTAACCTGTTCTGAGCTCATTGGGGAGAACGGGATAGAAAATGAATTAAATACATAAATAATAATAGGTTGATAGCAGCCAATAATTGTTCATTAATGGCTCATTAGCCAATTAAGTTGTGTGTGCATTTTGGGATCGATCCCAAAATTGAGTGTCCAAACCTGGGCATATATATATAGAATCTGGGGAAACATAGATGTTTATAATACAATTTGAATGTCCTAGTATGCCAAATACAGATGGTCAGTTCCAATATACATTTCTCTTTTTAGGCAAGGGATTATGTGAAGAGATATGTTTTTATTGCTTTCCTAAAGTTCAGAAGCCCTTCGAGGGATCTGATCTGTGGGGGTAATTGGTTCCAGTAGTTTGTAAGGAAATGGGAGTAAGATCGGTATCTGGCGTTCTGTAGTTGAAGGGCTTGGCCTGGGGGTATTTGGAGGTGTATTTCTTCCTGATATTGATATTAATTGGTACTAAATAGGATTTGTGCAAAGTGTCCCAAATCCCATTGCATGTAGCTCAAAAGAGAGTGTGGCCATGGGAGGGGCAGGGACTTTGTATTGCTGGGAGAAAGGAAGCCCATGAAACACATTGAGGCTCTTAAGTCAATCACAATGAGGGAAACTACAGACCGGTGAGTCTGACATCGGTACCGGGAAAGATGGTAGAAGCGCTGATAAAGGACCGCATTCATTGTTCACCTTGACGGACATGATCTGATGAGGACCAGCCAGTACGGCTTCAGCAAAGGCAGATCCTGTTTGACGAACTTGCTGCACTTATTCGAGGGAGTAAATAGGTAGATAGACAAGGGTGACCCGACAACATTGTATATCTGGATTTTCAGAAGGTTCTGCATGAACGACTACTTTGGAAAATTGCGAGCCATAGAATCAAGGGTGAAGTACTCAAGTGGATTCAAAACTGGCTGGAGGATAGGAAACAGAATGGGGGTAAATGGACAATACTCGGACTGGAAGAGCGTCACCAGTGGGGTGCCGGAGGGCTCGGTGCTTGGACCCATGCTCTTCAACATCTTTATAAACAATCTGGACATTGGTACGACGAGTGCGGTGATTAAATTTGCGGACAATACGAAGTTATTCAGAGTAGTGAACATAAGAACATAAGAACATAAGAAGCGCCATCTCCGGATCAGACCTTCGGTCCATCAAGTCTGGCGATCCGCACACGCGGAGGCCCTGCTAGGTATACACCTGGCTTATTTTATAGCCAACCATATCTTTATATGCCTCTCTCAAGGAGATATGCATCTAGTTTGCTTTTGAAGCCTAGGACTGTCGATTCTGCAATAATCTCCCCTGGGAGAGTATTCCAGATGTCAACCACTCTCTGTGTGAAGCAGAACTTCCTGATATTAGTCCTGAACTTGCCCCCCCTTAGCTTCATTTCATGTCCTCTTGTCCGTGTCAAATTGGACAATGTAAATAGTTTTTTCTGCTCTATTTTGTCGATTCCTTTCAGTATTTTGAAGGTTTCGATCATATCCCCACGCAGTCTCCTTTTCTCAAGGGAGAACAATCCCAGTGTTTTAAGTCGATCCTCATATTCCAGTTTCTCCATACCCTTCACTAGTTTAGTTGCTCGTCTCTGCACCCTCTCCAGCAGTTTTATATCCTTCTTTAAGTAGGGAGACCAATGTTGGACGCAGTATTCCAAGTGGGGTCTGACCATTGCCCTATAAAGCGGCATTATAACTTTCTCCGATCTACTCGAGATTCCTTTCTTTATCATGCCCAACATTCTATTTGCCTTATTTGCCGCTGCCGCGCATTGTGCCGACGGCTTCAGGGTCCTATCTATCAGTACACCCAGATCCCTTTCTTGTTCACTTTTTCCCAGAGTTGCACCTGACATTCTGTACTCGTATTCCTTATTTTTACTGCCTAAATGCATTACCTTGCATTTCTCCACGTTGAACTTCATCTGCCATTTCTCCGCCCATTTTTCTAACCGACACAAATCGCTCTGGAGTTCCTCACTGTCCTCCTGCGATCTGATTGCCCGGCAGAGTTTTGTGTCGTCTGCAAACTTGATGATCTCACTGGATGTTCCGTTTTCCAGGTCATTGATATAAATATTAAAAAGGATCGGCCCAAGTACCGAGCCCTGGGGTACACCACTAGTCACTTTCTCCCAGTCGGAGAACTTCCCATTTATGCCCACTCTCTGCTTCCTATTTTCCAGCCATTTGCCTATCCATCTTTGTATATCTCCCTCTATGCCATGGCTTTGTAGTTTCCTGAGAAGTCTTTCATGTGGAACTTTGTCAAATGCTTTCTGGAAGTCCAAGTATATTATGTCCACCGGCTTTCCACTATCAATTTGCTTGTTCACGGTCTCAAAGAATTGGAGTAAATTCGTCAAACACGATTTCCCTTTCCTGAATCCATGTTGACTGGGTTTCATCAAGTCGTGTGTGTCCAAGTGCTGAACTATGCTATCCTTGATCAGTGAAGACACAGGGGGATTGCAAAGATCTGCAACGTGACATAATCAAGCTCAAGAAATGGGCAGAAACATGACAAATGAGGTTCAACATGGATAAGTGTAAAGTGATGCATGTCGGTAACAAAAATCTCATGCACGAATACAGAATGTCCGGTGAGGTACTTGGAGAGACCTCCCAGGAAAGAGGAGTTTTTTGATCGATAAGTCGATGAAGCCGTCTGCGCAATGTGTGGTGGTGGCGAAAAGGGCAAACAGAATACTAGGAATGATTAAGAAGGAGATCACGAACAGATCAGAGGAGGTTATCATGCCACTGTACCAGGCCATGGTGTGCCCTCACCTGGAGTACTGCATCCAGCACTGGTCGCCATACATGAAGAAGGACACGGTACTACTCTAAAGGGTCCAGAGGAGAGCAACTGAAATGGTTAAGGGGCTGGAGGAGTTGCCGTACAGTGAGAGATTGGAGAAACTGGGCCTCTTCGCCCTAAAAAAGAGGAGCCTGAGAAGGGGACATGATCGAAACATTCAAAATACTGAAGGGAATAGACTTAGTAGATAAAGACAGGTTGTTCACCCTCTCCAAGGTAGGGAGAATAAGAGGGCACTCTCTAAAGTTAAAAGGGGATAAATTTCGTACAAACGTAAGGAAGTTTTTCTTCACCCAGAGAGTGGTAGAAAACTGGAACACTGTTCTAAAGTCTATTATAGGGGGAAACACCCTCCAGGGATTCAAGACAAAGTTGGACAAGTTCCTGCTAAACTGGAATGCAGGTAAGGCTGGACTCAGAGCACTGGTCTTTGACCTGGGGGCCATCGCATGAGCGGACTGCTGGGCACGATGGACCACTGGTCTGACCCAGCAGCGGCAATTCTTATGTTCTTGTAGTTCCTCGTGATGGAGCTGCATAGGGGAGGAATATAATAATACTGGTGTTCCCCCTGATACCAGTCAACAATAAAGGATCTACTGCAGCTGCAGGAACTGTTTCGTTTGAGCATGAAAGGAATGCAAAGAAAGTATGCCCCAATATTTTTCTTAAACCATTAAAAATTTATTAGATGTTATTTGGCAGGCCATAACTTGAAAAGCTCTCTAACAGGACAGATAGAAGCATGGGAACTAATTTCTAAAGCAACTACTATGGCTATCTGTTAAAGAAAATTAAGGACAATCTTAATGCTTGTGTTTTTCAAGACTAGATAGGGGGGTTTCAAGGCTTAAAATTATTCTCCAATCTGTGAGAACAATGTTCTATTTACTAAAATGGAGAAGATGGAAAATGCTAGTAGAACTATGGCTGACTAACTTTCGCTGAGGGAAATGTTTAAGAGTTACATATGTGAAGTCTTGAAATAAGATATTTGATCTGGCTTTGCAAATAGCAGCTGAGCAAATCAGTCTTTCCTCTGAATGGTTGTTGACCAACAGTTTATCAATTAAACCGTACTAAAACACCGGTCTTGATAATCACTAGATTGATGAATGCTAAATCTTCCTGAAATTTATGTATGTTGGAGACAAAATTGTTCAGATAAAGAAAAAGGTAAAATACTTGAGTACTAAGGTGAATAGATTTTTTGGTTTGCAAATCTGGGACACTTGGATGTGGCAGGATATACAGGGCAGGGCCTCGTTTACCCCTAGCAAATTTCCATCACAATTATATGCTTAAGCTTGGGTGACTGGGGCCTGCACAGAGTGGCGGGTGCAACTTTAGCCACCTTGTTGGGCAGGCTGGATTGACTGTATGTGTCAATGTGCCATCATTTACTGTGTTACTTAAAATCTACTACATTATTTAGGGTTTTTAAACAAAATATTTAGGATCCTGTTCAAAATCTTAGACAGGCTATATGTCCCACATTGAAGAGTTAATTGTGCAACAAAAAAGCTGAAATAGTTGACACAAGCCCACTCTTAGTTAATTAAAAGTCAAGAGTGTCAGCAACTGTTTATGGAGATTGGAGAGGCTCTCTGACAGACTATGCCATATAAAATTTATATTTGTTGAAGAAGCTCTACAATAAAGAGTCAATCTCTGTGAAGGAAGATAGGCTCCCTCTCTCCTCCACCAGCACACATTGCACAACCCCTGCATTGAGCAAGAGAAAGAAGCCAGAATTAGTCCAATACTGGAACAGAAGTGGAGATTGTTAGCAGTAGCATGCCCCTACTGTTCGCCACCCAGCTGGTTTAATCCCAGCTGACAGCAGAAAAGTATGGCTGGCATTGCAGTGGGCCTATTCTTCCTGATGCTTTGCTTCTTCTGTCCACATAGTTCACAGCTCATATCAGCTGTTTGACCTGCATGGTGCTCTGCAGATTTCTACTGCCCACTGGGAGAGATGCTGGCAACAGGAAAAACAGGTTAGAGAAGCACCTGGCCTCTCATGCCACTGACTCCACTTTCCTGCTGCAGCTGGAATCAGACAGTAAAATTTGAGGTGAGAGAGAAAAGACAAGACATACCTATGAGCAATGGGCAGAGGCATTAATAGGTACTTAAAAGAATTAGAGCCTTGGTTTTGATTATTAAAGGAAGAATCATGATCCTTCCACACCTATAAGAACACATACAAGTACAGTCTTGATTATCCAACGTAAATGGGACTTATCGGATAAGTGAAAAGTTGGATAATACAGAAAACAATGCATTGAAAGCAGTGCACGCAAATAGATCTCATGCATATTCATTGGGGAAATCCTGAAAACCCAACTGGATTCTGGCCCTCGAGGACCAGAGTTGCCCACCTCTAGTCTAAAACTTCCCTCTGTACTATGCTGGAAAATGGAAAGAGAAGCTGCACTTATTAACTGTGGATATGTCGGATATTCCTGATGGTCAGATTAGTGAAGCTCGGATAATCAAGACTATGCTTGTATTCTTAAAATATTAATGTAAAGTTTTTTAAATTGTGAGGTCATCTCAGCAAAAGCTACACAACTCCCTCCTGCCCCTTCACTAGTACCAACTGCCAGATGCACTATGAAATAATGCAAAACACTGCAAAAAGATCATTTGGAGCCTCATATAGCAACTTGCCATGTTATAACAAAACTGCCAGGGCTCATACAAATAGCACATACCTCCCCTATGTAAAGGCTGCATTGCAATAATATCAGGATCTAAAACACCAACATACCTACTAGGAAGTCAGAACAAGCTGGATTGTTACAGATTCCTACATGGAAATTACAAGCTAACAGGAAAGAGAAGACTGTATGGGCTTACTGGAGATATTGCTATCTACTCCTTCCCTGATTCTTCCTAGATCATGGCCTGATGCAATCTGAAGGCACCACTGCTCTCCAATATAAGATTGAACCACCACTGCAGCTTTGTGGAAGAGAGGTGCAATTACTTACCAGCATGCAGAGCACTGGGAGATATTGTAATTTACTTTCCTTCTGTGAGTGTTCCTCGATCATGGTGTCTGATGTCATCTGAAGGCACCATTCCTTCCCAGTATAAGATTAAGTTGCTATTGTAGTATGTGGGCAAATGGGTGAGTCCTAAAAGGCATACCATGCTCCTGAAGCACCGAGAATTGAGGAGGAATGTCCAGAAATGCCAAGGATTACTATTGATTTTGAGAGGTGATGAGTCTTGAAGATCTGTTGAGGCTGGATTTGTTTCTCCTATTGTGGTAGTATGGGGAAAAAGAGGAAGAACAAATTTAAAATAACAGTGACATATACCCCTAAAGTCATAGGCCCTGTGGACAAACATCTGCTGATTGCCCCCAATCTAACGAGTACATCAGTGAGTTCACCTTCAGAGGGAATGACCTTGAGCTCCCTAGCTAGATCTCTTCAACCTCAGCAAACTTTATTGATTAATCCTGAAGTACTGGAAGAGGAGTCTCTGAATAAAGTGACAACCCGTCAGTATCTATTTATTTTCCTAATGAGGTGACTTTTCCATTTGAGTTAGCAACCACAATTACTGTTTCTAATAATGAGGTAACTAATAAGGATATATCTTTAATTTTTCTTTCTACAGCGATATTGAATAGGATGTATTTTAAAGAGGGTCTTGGTATGCCAAACTCTGAAGAAATTTCCATAGTAAAGTGTTATTACTGTATATATTTCTTTATATCAGTATTTATATACCACTTATAACCTAAGTGGTTTACATACAGGTACTTCAAGCATTTTCCCTATCTGTCCTGGTGGGCTCACAATCTATCTAATACAGTGTTTCTGAACTTCTTCAAGCAAAGTACCTCCCCACATCAGGTCTAACAAATATAAACCAAGTACTCCTGCCCAAGCTCCGCCCAAGACCCCACCCCCATAAAGCACAGTTACTTACTGTAACAGGTGTTATCCAGGAACAGCAGTCAGATATTCTCAACATATAGGTGATGTCAACCACAGAGCCCCGATGTGGACAGCTTCACAAGCAGACTTGCTTGAAGAACTTTTGGAAAGTTCACGACTGCTGCACCACGCATGTGCGAGTGCCTTCCTGCCTGACGTTGGGGTGCACATCTCAGCGTCTCCTCAATTCAGATAGCAAGCTAAGAAGCCAACCAGGGGAGGTGGGTGGGTTGTGAGAATATCTGCCTGCTGTCCCTGGATAATACCTGTTACAGTAAGTAACTCTGCTTTATCCCAGGACAAGCAGGCAGCATATTCTCAACATATGGGTGACCTCCAAGCTAATCAGAATGGGATGGTGGGAGTGTTGGCAATTCAGGAGAATAAATTTTGCAAAACTGCCTGGCCAAAGTGGCCATCCTTTCTGGAAAAAGAATCCAGACAATAATGAGGTGAATGTATGAACCAAGGACCAAGTGGCAGCTTTGCAGATTTCCTCAATAGGAGTAGATCTAAGAAAAGCTACAGATGCTGCCATGGCTCTAACTTTATGGTCTGTAACTCAACCTATCTAGTTGCAGTCCAGCCTGAGCATAGCAGAATGAGATGGAAGCAGCCAACCAGTTGGAGATGGTTCGTTTTAACACTAGATGTCCCAACTTGTTTGGATCGAAAGAAATAAAAAGTTTAGGAGAATATCTATGTGGCTTAGTCCTTTGTAAGTAGAAAGCCAAAGCACGCTTGCAGTCCAAAGTATGGAGTTGTTTCTCCTGGGTGAGAATGAGGCTTTGGAAAAAAACACTGGAAGTATAATGGATTGATTTAGATGAAATTCTGAAACAACTTTTTGTAAGAATTTAGGATGAGTACGGAGGACCACCTTGTCGTGATGGAATACTGTGAAAGGAGGGTCCGCTACTAAAGCTTGTAGCTCACTGACTCTGCGAGCAGACATGAGAACAATGAGAAAAAGCACTTTCCAGGTGAAATATTTCAGATGAGCCATAGACCTTGGTTCAAATGGAAGCTTCATCAATTTGGCAAGAACCAATTTGAGGTCCCAAACCACTGGAGGCAGTTTGACACTGGAGATGGATTGACATTGAAAAGTCCTTTCATAAATCTGGAAACCACAGGATGAGCTGAGAGGGGTTTCCCCTCTAATGGCTGATGGAAAGCATCAATTGTACTGAGATGGACTCTAATGGATGTTGATTTGAGGCCTGATTGAGATAAGTGAAACAGGTAATCCAGAACTGAAGACAAGGAGGAAGACTGAGGCTCCTTGTGATGAAGAGCGCACCAAGTAGAAAACCTAGACCATTTCTGGTTGTAACATTGCCTAGTGGTAGGTTTTCTGGAAGCTTCTAAAATGTCTGCTATAGACTGAGAGAACTGTAGGTTGAAAGGTACCAAGCTGTCAGGTGTAGAGACTGCAGGTTGGAATGAAGCAGAGAACCCTGACTCTGTGTAAGCAGAGACAGAAAAACTGGTAGAAGTAGAGGCTCCCTGCTGCTGAGTTGAAGTAGAAGGGAGAACCAAGGTTGTCTGGGCCACCGAGGAGCTATCAGAATCATGGTGGCATGTTCGTGTTTGAGTTTGACGAGTGTCTTGAGAATAAGAGGTAATGGAGGAAATGCATAAAGAAATTGGTTCGTCCATTCCAGAAGAAAGACATCTGCCTCCAGGCGGTGAGGAAAGTATATCCTGGAGCAAAACTGAGGCAGTTTGTTGTTGTGGGGAGACACAACAAGATCTATTTGAGGAATTCCCCACTGAGAGAAAATGTGATGGAGAGGTGACGAATTGAGTATTCATTCGTGAGGCTGTAAAAGATGACTCAATTTGTCCGCCAGAAAGTTTTTCTTTCCTTGAATGTAGATGGCTTTCAGAAAGATGTTGTGAAAAATTGCCCAATTCCAAACCTTCTGAGCTTCCATGCAAAGGAGAAGGGATCCTGTTCCTCCTTGCTTGTTGACATAGTACATGGCTACTTGATTGTCTGTACGAATGAGGACTACTTGATCGTGAAGATGCTGAAAAGCTTTGAGAGCATTGAAAATCGCTCTGAGTTCCAACAGATTGATGTGACACTGACAGTCTGTGATGGACCAATGCTCTTGAGTACGGAGACCATCGAGATGAGCCCCCCAAGCATAGATCAAGGAATCTGTCGTGAAGACCTGATGAGGGGGCATTTGAAACAGTAAACCTCTGGAGAGATTGGAAGAAAGCATCCACCAGTGGAGAGACTGTTTGAACGAAGGAGGCAGTGTAATGTGCTGGGAGAGAGGATCGGAAGCCTGCGCCCATTGAGAAGCCAGGGTCCACTGAGGATTTCTGAAGTGAAGTCTGGCAAAAGAAGTCACGTGAACTGTAGAGGCCATGTTACCCAAGAGAACCATCATGTGTCTCGCTGAGATTGAAGTGAGGGGCAACACTTTGTGACAAAGTTGTATGAGAGTATCCTGACATTGTTGAGGAAGGAATGCTCTGAGTTGCACCATGTCCAGTACAGCTCCAATGAACTGTAGAGTTTGAGAGGTTTGTAGTTGGGATTTTGTAAAGTTTATTTTGAACCCCAAACTTTGGAGAAACCAAATAGTCCTTTGGGTCACTACAATAACCCCCTGAGATGTTGAATCTTTCATGAGCCAGTTGTCTAAGTACGGGACAACCTGAAGACCATGGCTGCACAGAGCTGCTGCTACTACCACTAGGCACTTGGTGAAAACTCTGGATGATGCCAGGCCGAAAGGTAGCACTCTGTATTGAAAATAATTTCCCAGCTGAAATCTGAGAAACTTGTGGAAGGCTGGATGAATGGGAATGTGAGTGTGAGTGTAAGCCTCTTTGAGATCCAGAGAGCATAAACAATTGTTGTGATCCAGAAGGGGATATAAGGATGCTAGAGACAACATACAAAATTTTTGACAAGAAATTTGTTGAGAGCTCTGAGGTCCAATATAGGTCCAATATAGGCTCCCATCTTCTTCGGGACAAGGAAGTAAAACCCCATGCTCTGCTGTTCCGGTGGAACTTCCTCGATGGCACAGAGATGAAGCAGAGCTTGAGCTTCCTGAAGAAGAAGGGTGAGCTGTGATGAATTGGAAGGACACTCTCTTGGGGGGAGATCTGGTGGAACCTGAAGAAAGTGAAGAGAGCAACCCTCCCTGATTATTGTGAGGACTCAGAGGTCAGATGTAATCAGTTCCCATCATTGATAAAAATGATGGAGACGAACTCCGATGGGAAGACAGAGGCAGAAAGATTGATGTTATACTCTATATTAGATGGTCAAAAAGGCTGAGTGGACTTAGGCGCAGCAGGAGTCTGAGGTTTATGCTGCCATTGTTGTTGCTGCTGCTTCTTAGGAGGTGGCCTTGAATAGGGTGCTAACTTCTGAGGATAACACCTCTGATAAAATGGAGGAGTTCTGTAACTCTTAGCAGTGGAAGGCTTTGGCTTTGGCCTAATTATAGAGGCAAACAATTTCTCATGCTCAGAGAAGCGCTTTGTGGCTGCCTCAATGGAGTCATCAAACAATTCATTTCCCTGACATGGGATATTGACCAGTCGATTTTGCAGGTTTGGATCCATGTCCACAGTTCTTAACCAGGCTAGACGATACATGGCCACCGAGAACGCAGTGACCCTGGAGGACATTTCAAAAGCATCATATGCATCCTGAACCATATGCATGTGAAGTTGACCTAGAGTAGAATGCATATGCTGAAACTCTGATAGCCGATGTTTTGGGAGATACTTGAAAAAAGTAAGCAGAGTGTTGAACCAATGCTTGAGATAAGATGTGAAGACAAAATTATAGTTTAAAATATGATTTGTCATCATAGAATTTTGATACAGCCGATGGCCAAACTTGTCCTGGTCCTTCCCTCATGGCCAGGAGGGACTGTGGCATAAACTTTGGCAGGATTGGATCGTTTTAAAGAAGACTCCACGAGAAGAGATTGATGGGACAGTTGAGATTTCTCAAATCCTTTACAATGAATCATCTTATATCGAGATTCTAACTTTGCCGGCACAGCAGAAATTGAGTATGGTGTATCCAGATTCCTCTTGAAAATTTGATAAAGAATGCCATTCATGGGTAATTTTAAAGAATCCCTAGGAGGATTAGGGATACCCAGTTCTTCTAAATACTCCTTAGAGTATTTTGAATCAGACTCCAAGACAATGTTGAGATCTTTACTCATTTGACACAGGAATTTAGTAAAAGATACCGGGTCAGAGGAGAGATGACCATGTTGAGATGAAGGTGAACGAGACCCCCTTGAAGTTCCCCTTACTGCAGAAAAAGAAGGTTAAGCCTCTCTGGAATATTGGTAGCGAAGATCTGAATCCATAGGTAAAGACGTGGAGGAATGTCCACTCCTGGAATGAACAGGAGAAACAGAACGTTTTTATTTTGATGAACAAGTTGGTGAAGAAAATCTCACAGGAGAAGAACTCGACTATTGAGAATGCTGTCGAATATGAGGTTCTACAATCGATTTCCTCGACAAGGGAGTTGGAGGCCTCAAAGAATCTTGATGCCTTGATGAATGAGGTCTACCTCGAGAAGAAGACCTGGGTCGAGATGAATGTCTGGACAGATGGTGTGGAGATGAACTATGCCTCGGAGAACAAGGCATTGATCGAGTTGAATCCAGCCTCGATGAGGAGTGGCGAGGTGTCCTCGTCCTGTGCCTCAAAGAAGGCAATGCCTCATGTTGTAGGGTAGGGCTGGAGGTTGAAGATCGAGTTCAGGACAGTTTCAAGGACTTGTCTCCTTGTATAGTGTTCAGATTGACCTCGAGGACCTCTCAAGGAATCGACTCCTGAGCATGGGTATTGGACGCCAGCGCACTCATAGAACTGCAGTTGCCAATTAAGCTGCTAGCTTCCACTCAAGGTGTGAAAAATAACAAAAATATGGAAAATGAACGCATAACGCATGGTTACCAAAGTACTTTTATTGCTTTTATTTTTCCATCATGAAACTCAAAAGACTAGGTGCGTTAGCGGGAAGTCGTTATAGTTGCCAAAATGCTGGCCTTCTGATAACGAGCTCAACTCGATACTTCGAAGCTCCCCATTATATACCTTTAGTTCAGTATGACATCATTGGCCGTGTGGGCCAATCAAAACTATCAGAGGTGGTCTTCAAAGTTAGACAAAGAAAATTCCTCTACATGTTTAAAAGTTTCAGAAATCATATTTGTTTTGTTTACATTCATTTCTGAATATACATTAACATTTTATTACATATCCAATATTCTTTTTTTGTCCTTTCCAAAAAGGTATATTAAGAGAATCTGCATTGTTAAGTGCTGAGAAATTCTGAGCTCAGAGAAAAAGGAGGGGCTGTTTCCCCCTCTCCCTGAAACCTAACAGCTTCATGTTATACCTACACAATCCTAAGTGTGGGCTCCCAATGCCCCCTTCCTATGCTAGAGACTGCTATGAGTCTGACTCTAATTATTTCCAGATGCTGTGTTCAGGATTTTTTCCTTAGTGTTCTTTTTATAAACCATTTATATCACCACATACACACATTCAGGGGCCCCATATCCTTACATTCATAATTTCATTCATACTATGTATTTCATTCATAGTTTCACATATTATATGTATCTCAGGTTGGAATACGTAATCTAATATGCTCCTCCTAACCAGCCTAAGGCACATCTGGTATCAATTAGAACCATGATGCTAGAAGCGGGAAAACTAAACAAAGAGACACAGGCCGAACACAAAATGGAGTACAAGACCAAGCAGAAGATACAGAAAGACAGAGAACAAAATGGAATCCATGTATATCCTGATTTCCTCCATGATCTAGCTTAATAGCAAAGTACATAAAAAGAATATTATTATGCTTTTCCTTAATATTAATCTGTAGTGAGTTTTTCCGGCTTTGGTTACATCCATATTCAGATTTTTATTCACCAATTTGTCATACGCTTCTATTGGGTGTGGCCTTAACTAACACATATGCTTGTGTCTAACTAGAGTTACCCAGAATCATACGAAAAACAGGTTCTTTTATAGAAAAATTCCATAAAATACTGCACTATCATGTCCTGACGTCTATTTCATTACCGTACCATAGACATCACCCCCTACTGGCCACGAGCCACTACTCCTCACTCCTTGTGATACTGCTGAGTGCTCAGGCTGGACTGCAGGAAGCAGGGTCAAGGCAGGAATATATTACCAAACTCCTGATGCAGAATAGCCTCCAATATATTCTGCAAAGCCGGCACCAAGACCACTGGAGCTGGTGCAATTGGTGCGGCTATAGACTCCGAGGAAGATGATCTCGAGGACGAATGCTTCTTCGACTTGGATACACGTTTTTGGGAAAGTCTCGAAGCAACGGGTCCAATAGAGCTCGCTATTGGGAGTCTGTTGTGACTCCTGAAGGGTTGGCTTCAATAGCTTACCTGAGGGAGACACTGAGGAGAGCGGCCCTTCCGGGACGATTTTGCCGATTTCCCTGAAGATAAAGACTTCCTCATTGAGGGAGGTTTTAGCGAGGCCAAGGTTGAAGCTTTAAGTCCTGTAGAAGACTTTGGCACAGTTGAGATTGAGGTCGAGGTCGGAGTTGAGGTTTTTGGAGGATGATCCATGGCCTCGAAAATTTTTTCGATCTGAACTCGATGACGTTTAAGGGCTCAATTTTGAAGTGTAGCACAGTGAATGCACAACTCCGGACGATGGTCAGGTCCTAAACACTGAATACACCACTTATGTGGGTCAGTGATAGAAATCGCGCGTTGACACCGGCTACACTTCATGAACCCTGTAACTGGCCGAGACATGGAATGGAAAACGGCCATGGCTAAATCGAAGCCATGGAGGAGTGTGTGGCGCAGTGGTTGGATCTACAGCCTCAGCACCCTGGGGTTCTGGGTTCAAACCCCACGCTGCTCCTTGTGACCCTGGGCAAGTCACTCAGTCCTCCATAGCCCCAGGTACGTTAGCTAGATTGTGAGCCCACCGGGACAGAGAGGGAAAATGCTTGAGTACCTGATTGTAAAACCGCTTAGATAACCTTGATAGGCGGTATATAAAATCCTAATAAACTTGAAACTTGCAGGCTGAGGCTGCGGAACAGGCCCCGTGACACAGATGAAAAAATTTTGAAAACTCTTAAAAAACAAACAAACATGCGCAAAGCAGCGACTGTGAGTACAATAAACAAACATGAGCTGCGGCGATGAGAAGGCACATAAAGAATTAATTCTCATGCAGAGCCTTGAAATGAGGGCTTCTCAGATCTGTGGAAAACTTAGAACTGAGGAGATACTGAGGAGATGTACGCCCTATGTTGGGCGGGAAGTCACTCGCGCATACGCGGTGCGGCAGTCGTGAACTTTCCAAAAGTTCTTCAAGCAAAGAACATAAGAATTGCCACTGCTAGATTAGACCAGTGGTCCATCGTGCCCAGCAGTCCGCTCTACGCGGAGGCCAGCACTATAACTGAGACTAGCCCTACATGCATACGTTCTGGTTCAGCAGGAACTTGTCTAACTTTGTCTTGAATCCCTGGAGGGTGTTTTCCCCTATGACAGACTCCAGAAGAGTGTTCCAGTTTTCTACCACTCTCTGGGTGAAGAACTTCCTTATGTTTGTATGAAAACTATCTACTTTCAATTTTAGAGAATGCCCTCTCGTTCTCTTTACCTTGGAGAGGAACAACCTGTCCTTATCTACTAAGTCTATTCCCTTCAGTATCTTGAATGTTTCGATCATGTCCCTTCTCAATCTCTCTGCTAAAGGGAGAAGAGGCCCAGTTTCTCTAATCTTTCGCTATACGGCAACTCCTCCAGCCACTTAACCATCTTAGTCGCTCTTCTCTGGACCCTTTTGAGTAGTACCGTGTTCTTCTTCATGTACGGCGACCAGAGCTGGACTCAGTACTCCAAGTGAGGGGGCACCATGGCCCGGTACAGTGGCATGATAACCTTCTCCGATCTGTTGGTGATCCCCTTCTTTATCATTCCTAGCATTACATAGAAACATAGAAAAGACGGCAGAAAAGGGCTATAGCCCACCAAGTCTGCCCATTCCAAATTCCCGCCCCCCTGATTTTACTCCCTTAGAGATCCCACGTGAACATCCCATTGTCTCTTAAAATCTGACACGCTCTTGGCCTCAATCACCTGCAGTGGGAGTTTGTTCCAATGATCCACTACTCTTTCAGTGAAGAAGTATTTTCTGTAGTCGCTATGGAACTTCCCTCCCCTGATTTTTAACGGATGCCCCCTGGTGGTCGAGGATCCCTTGAGGTAGAAGATATCTTCTTCTGACTCGATACGGCCCGTGATATACTTAAATGTTTCAATCATGTCTCCCCTCTCTCTTCGTTCCTCAAGTGAGTACAGCCGTAGTTTATTCAGTCTTTCTTCATACGTGAGATCCCTGAGCCCCAAGACCATCCTAGTGGCCATACGTTGAACCGACTCGATTCTCAGCACATCTTTCCGGTAGTGTGGTCTCCAGAATTGAACACAGTATTCCAGATGAGGCCTCACCATGGACCTGTACAGCGGCATCACTACTTCAGGTCTCCTGCTGACAAAACCTCTACGGATACAACCCATCACTTGCCTTGCCCTGGAGGAAGCCTTCTCCACTTGATTAGCAACCTTCATGTCATTACTAATGATCACCCCTAGATCACGTTCCGTCGTGGTCTTGGCCAAGGTCTCACCATTTAGTATGTAAGTTCTGTGCGGGTTTCTCTTTCCCAGGTGCATTACCTTGCACTTTTTAGCATTGAAGCCCTTTTCGCCGCCCCTTCAATTTGTACCTCTGTTCCCACCCAACACCATATCCAACATTTCTTCCTCTCATCCTTCTCTTCCCCATGCATCTCTACCTCAATCCTCTCTGCCCAATTTTCCTTTCTTCCTTTCCCCATGTGTACCATCTCATTCCCTCTCTCACATACTCATGCCCGTCAATTCTTCCTTTCTATTCCCTCCCTCCTATGTCCCAATTAGTGCCCCCTTCCTTCTTCCCTTGTGTCCCAAGTTCATGCCCCCTCCCTTTTATCTTGAGTTCATGCCCCCCTCCCTGCCTTCCAGCCTTTGTACCAAATTCATGCCCCTCCCATGACCCAATTTGCTCCTTCCCCCCTTTCTCCCAGTTCATGTCCCCTCTCTCCCTACTTGCTTGCACCAGGGCCGCACTCACTTCCTTCAGGGCCATCCAGCTGGGCTGCTCCTTCCTACCTTCAGCCGCATTTGTTGCAGGGAAGCAGGCAGCCATTGCACGTGGCTGACCCACATGCCTTCTCTCCGACAATAGCTCTGACGTCAGAGAGAAGGCTTCTGGGTCAGCCACATGCAGCGACTACCTGTGTCTTGCAACAAGTGCCGCTGAAAGGAAGGAGCAGCAGCCCTCTTGGAAGGAGGTAACTGGGATCCCCCGCTGATCTGGAAGGCTTCCCTCTGACATCGTAAAGAAACCTGGGTCAGCTTTGGTGGAAGGGAGCGAGCAGGAAGGAGGGCATGGGATCCCTGGTGGCCATTAAGCAGGAAGGGGGACGGGAGACCTGTACTGTGCGTACCAAGCGGCTCACATACCTTTGTACTGTGTGTTGAGAACCTCTGATCTAATGTACCTGGGACTATGGGGGATTAGGTGACTTGCCCAGGGTCACAAGGAGCAGCAAAGGATTTGAACCCACAACCTCAGGGTGCTGAGGCTGTAGCTTTAACCATTGCATCTCACACTCCTTAAAAAGAGTGTTGGAGGGTGATCAGCAGGATAGTCTGGCCAAATTGGGTCCTTTAGGGAGTGTTAATCTGTCTGTGTTTCTGGGGGACTCAACAGATACCATCTAGGCCTAGACTACTTTTCTGGTCAGGTTCTTAAATGAAGCAAATAAATTGGTTATTTTGAGAACATATTTCAAGCCATTCTGTAGTAAGACAGTTCAAATCTTCACAGATGTATGACGTATCTTAATTACAAAGGAAAACCTTCCTGGCCCTAGAATGTTGGATGATGGCTAAAGGTGCTACTTTTTACCTCAGTTTTCCCTTCAAGTGCTTAGTCACATTCCAGGGAAAGCCGCCTAACTAAATTAGTAAGTTGGCTTCAATAATGAGCTTTAACAAGATCATAATTGAATAAAAACCTTAATTGGGAGATAGATGCCTATCTTCTTAGGTGCAATTCTACAAAAGATAGGTCCCAACACAAAAGTAGGTGTGTTTATGGGTGGAGAGTTAGGCACCGCTAGGCATGATTCTTTAAAGGACTTAGGCGCCTATAATGTAGGCCTTTAAAACCCTGGCAAGAGGTGCCTAAGTTTTAAGTTAATCAACTAATTAATTGCACATGCAGTTTTATCTTAAGTCTCCCTTCACAATCACATTCCATAAACCAGATAGGCTCCATTAAGTGTGATTCTGTTATGGGCAACTTAGTGTGATTGACATGCAACGGGTGCCTAACTTTAGGCGCCTGTCTTTTTTAGGTACCAGTTACAGAATTGACCCTATGGGGTTCATAATCAAAATAAAAAGATGACCCAAAAACATCCAAGTCAAATCGAAAAGCTGACCAGAGCGATATCCAACCTCTAAAACGTCCAAATAAGCTTTCCACAGAAAATTCACAAACTCTGGAGGCCCAAAGGACACCTGCAGGATCTCAGACTGGCTTCTCTTGGGCTCTGCTGTGTCCACTGTGGTGAAGCAAGGAGTCAGCCAGAAAGAACCTCTGCCATCACCACAGCCCAGCCAAGCGGTTGCTGGAGTGACCAATGGGAGATTGCAACCCAAAATAGAAAGAGTCCACACAAAATATTCCAAAATAAAAGTTCTTTTTATTACTCCCCTCAGGGGATAAGGCTTCAAAACACAACTGTTTAAATGCTTTGTCCTGCACTGGAATGCAACACATCAAACCTTCAAAAGGCAAAGAAAAACATAACTTGACCACAATATCTTGTAGCTTTTGTCCATGTCACATACATAAAGTAATTGCTTTTGTTTTTCTGGCACTACAGCTGCCAAACACGCTCAAAACCCTGAGTCCATAGATTTATGTGGTCTCTGCCACCTTGACTTTTAGTCCTTGTGACAAAATAAATCAAACCAGCTTTTGCTGCAGATTTCAAATTGCCAGGTGTGGGTGTGTTCTGTTCTAGCTTTATTATGGGCTAGATTCACTAAGCAAACTGATTGGTTTGCGAGCCCTTTGCAACCAATTTCCCTCAAACCCCATTCACTAACGCCTGTAGCGATCCAATCCCGACCCTCCCATGCAAATTAGCAAAACCCCATGCAAAATAGCCAAGCGATTGATTCACTAACAATTGCTTGGCTATTTTGAATCGGGTTTTGCTATTAACAAACCCGACTACTGCAGACCTGTCGGTAATTGAGTTATCGTCAGGGTCTGCAGATTTTTTGACAGGCCTGCCTCTTTTATTCTTTTTTTTTCCATGGCACAGATATTTTGCGTGTTACACATGCAAAATATCTGCCCCATAAAAAAAATTAAAGACAGGCAGGCCTGTCAAAAAAATGTACCCCCCCACACAAATGTGCCCCTCCCCGAAGAAAATGCACCCCCCAAGCAGGAGGGATGCCAACTCCCTCCTGCCATAAGCACTTAAAAAACAAAAAAAGAGCCACACTGCCAATACTGCAGCACAGCCACCCTCACCCCCTCCCAGCATGGCCCTTGCCCTCCCTCCCCGCGACCGGCATGGCTCTCGCCCCCCTACCCCCAGAACCAAAAAGTTGGGAGGAGGGGTACTCAGTCCCTCCTGCTCCTAGGCCTCCCACCTCCTGGTCGGGCCTGCTTGCACCCACCTCCTGCTCCTCCGGCCACCACCCAATAGCAGCCTTAGGCCCCTCCCCATACATACATCAGATGATGTGCCGGGGCGGGGCCTAAGGCTGCTATTAGGCGGCGGCCGGAGGAGCAGGAGCGGTAGGACTTTCCTCCTGCTCCCAAAGATTGGCCTAGGAGCAAGAGGGTCCGGGGCTCTGGGCACCCCTCCTGCTCCCGAAGATGGAGCCTTATCCCAAAGATCAGGAAGGACCGGGCACCCCTCCTGCTCCCAACTGTTCAAGAGGTACACAGGGTGGGTGGGCTACCTGGGGTGGACCAGTCATGTGTGAGGCGGTGGGGCCAGTGGGCTGTTTGTGGGTGAGGTGGCGGGGGCGGGGCCAGGGTGTCGGTGACCGGAGGAGGCCTTGTGGTTGATCAACATTCTGGAGATCAGAGCAATTCGGTTGGCACAGCCTTCCAGTTTTTCCTGGCAGGCAAAGTTGTTCATGTTCTCTCTGACAGCCACAGCAGTGGCCTACGTCAATCAGCAGGCGATAACGACCAAGACACTGGGCTTCCAAGCCAAGAAGACTGGCATCCATGAGAAAAACTGTCCACTGGGGCTAATATAGACTCACTCTCTGGATTAGACTGTGAGACCGGAGCCACCAATGCAGACTGCGGCAAGCTAGATCATGAAGAGAAGTGTCCAAATTGTGGGACCACAGGGACCACATCTGAAGAAGAGTACACTGAAGGGAACTCATTTGAGCGTGCACTCACTTAACTACCTCTAGCAAAGCCGCTAGAGAGCCCAAGACCTGAAGAAATTCCCACACATAGGGATGAGAGCCTATCAAAGAGCAAATTTGCGATTGCAACTTTTGCACCCGTGCTTCGGTAGGAACATTCTCCCCAGACTGGTACTGAAGAGAACTCTGAGATACTTCAAGTGTAGAGACAGGGTAAACTTACTCTTAGCGAGGTTGACTACCCAGCCCAATGACTGCAACAACTCCACTATCTGGGCTGAGACACATATGCTCTTCTGGGACTTTGATCGAATCAACCAGTTGTCCAGGCATGGGTGAACCAAAATGCCCTTTTTGCATAAGGCTGCTGCCATCACTACCATGATCTTGGAGTAGGTTCGGAGGGCCATGGCCAGACCAAACAGAAGCACATAAAACTGAAAGTGCTGTCCCAAAATCGCAAAACAAAGGAACTGCTGATGAGATTCCCAAATGGGGATGTGGAGATACACCTCCATCAGATTGAGAGAAGTGAGAAACTCCCCAGGATCACAGACCTTAGGGTCTCCATGCGAAAAGAAGGGACCCAAAGCACCCTGTTCACCCCCTTGAGGTCCAAGATGGGGCAAAAGAATCCCTCCTTCTTGGGCACTACAAAGTAAATGGAATGACTGGCATGGATCTTGAGGGGACACTGAAATTACTGCCTTGAGATCGAGCAACCTCTGTAGAGTTTAACAAAATGCTCATTTCTTCCAAAGGGGCCGATGGGGGAAGAGAGAAAAAGATCTGGCAGGGGCTGGTTGAACTCGAGAGCATATCCCTTCACGAATCACCTCCAGGAACCACTGATCCACTGTGATCTCAGTCCACCCCTGGTAAAAGTCCTCCAAACGGGCTCCCACAGGAATTGGGGGAAGGATCAGAACATCGTCATTGTTCAGGTCAAGAGGAGAGGCCGGAAGAGTCACATCTTCCTGGCGTGCACCCTGACAGGACTGCATTTGCTGGAAGAAATGACCTCTGGAAGAAGCCACCCTGCCAAGACAGTAGCAGTGGAACTCCCAGAGATGACCTTGGCTTGAACTTCCCCTATTAGACAGCTGAGGTTTGTCCTCCAGTAACCGAGATACTTTGGAGTCACCCAGACTCCGTACCAACTTGTCAAATTCCTCTCCAAAGAGAAAGAACCCTTAAAGGGAAATCTACTGAGTTTGGATTTGGATGCCGAGTCTGCTGACCAACCACAGAGCCACAAGGTATGTCTAGTAGCCACCCCAATACCATAGACTTAGCTGAAGCTCGCAAATCATAAATAGCATCAAAAAGATAAGAACCCAGCTCAATCTTAGGCACCTCCTGATCCACCAGAGACCAATCATTGGACTCCCTATTCAACACATGCTCAGCCCAATGGAAGCAGGCTCTGGCCACCAGACCACAATATATCGCTGCCTGAACCACCAAGGCTGCAACATCAAAACTTTGCTTAAGAGACTCCATCCTCTGGTCCTGGGGATCCCACAGTCCAAACTCCCCTCTACTGGAACTGTGTGCCTTTTAGCAAAGGTCAAAACCACTGCATCCACAATCGGAGAACATAAGAAGTCTCTATAAGTATCAGGAATAGGGTAAAGACGGGACATAGACCGTGTCAGCCAAAAAGGAGCGTCTAGGGTCTTTCACTGAGAGTGCACGATGTCCCGGATATCCTGATGCATGGAAAAAGAATGGGAAGCCGTCCGAATCCCTTTAAGAGGATCCACCATCCAGAGGCCCTCTTTGGAATCTGCCTCAAAATGCAAAACAGAGGACACCTGAATGATGAACTCCTGCAGCTCTTCCTGGTGGAAAATGCACACCATCAAAGTGTCCTCCTTGGTCAGCTCCAACACCCAGCCACCCACATCTTCACCCCCCCCCCCCCTTACACGAGGGTCTTGCAGGTCACCCAAGAAACCAAGGACCTCATCAGAAGACACATGATCAGCAGAAAAACCTTGTCCTCCCAAGAAAGATGCTGCTGCTTAGGCGGAGGGAGCACTGGTGTTGAAAAAAAGGACCCCCCTCCTCTGCATGCATGCAATACACTCTGTACATAGCCAGCGCAAAATCTGGGGGGAACCTCCCTCCTCCCAGCTGGGGAACAGTCACGCTCCACCACTGAGTTAGAGACCAGCAATACTTGTTCCTGTTTTTCTAACCTTGGTGGGAGCTCAGCAGAAGACTCAGTCAAAATGGCGGAGTTTCTTGCCAAAGAAAAAAAGCCCACCGAAAAAGGTTCCCCCTGGGGTCAAAAGAACTGAAAAGGCCTGAAAAGAAAGCCATGGCAAGGAAATCCCAGAAAACCCTGCGGTGATTAGGGAACCTATAGCCTCCCCACCGCTGGCAGTCATAATGACTGGGGAAGCCCCAATGCCTTTGCCGGTTAGGGAACCCTGGGCCTCCCAGCTGCTGGTGGCTGACTCACAGCCACCAGGGAAGCCCTCGTGCCAGCACGTGAAGCTGACTCCGACGAGGGTTAAGAACATAAGAAATGCCTGCACCAGATCAGACCTGGGGTCCATCTAGTCCGGTGATCTGCACACGCGGAGGCTCAGCCAGGCGTACCCTGGTGAATACTTTAGTCACTTGTATCCTTCAAGAAGATGTGCATCCAATTTTTCCTTAAATCCTAGAATGGTGGTTTCCTCCACCACCTCTTCCGGGAGAGAGTTCCAGGCGTTCACCACTCGCTGTATGAAGCAGAACTTTCTGACATTTGTCCTGGCCGTGTCCCCTCTCAGCTTCAGTCCATGACCTCTGGTCCGAGTCTGAGTCACATTTGCCAATGTGAATAACGCTGTTTCTTGCTCACCATCCTTTCCCTCTGCTGGTGAGTGAGCTTGCTCCATTTTGTCGATTCTTTTTAGTATTTTAAAAGTCTCTATCAGATCCCCTCTCAGTCTTCTCTTCTCAAGGGTGAATAATCCCAGTTTTCTGAGGCGATCTTTGTAGCTCAAGTTCTCCATACCTTTTACTAGCTTCGTCACTCACCTCTGCACCCTCTCCAGCAGTGTTATATCCTTCTTCAGGTGTGGAGAACAGTGTTGGACACAGTATTCCAAGTGTGGTCTGACCATTGCTCTATAAAGTGGCATTATGACCTCCCTTGATCTACTCGTGATTACCTTCTTTATCATGCCTAACATCCTGTTAGCTTTCTTTGCCGTCGCTGCGCATTGAGCCGACGGCTTCAGGGCCCTGTTTGTCAGTACCCCCAGGTTCTTTTCTTGTTCGCTCTTCCCCAATGTTATATCTAACAGTTTATACTCATGCTCCTTGTTTTTCCTGCCCAGGTACATCACTTTGCATTTTTCTACATTAAAACTCATCTGCCAATTCTCTGCCCATCTCTCAAGTTGTTTAAAATCTCTGGAGTTCCTCGCTGTCTTTTTGTGACCTGATTGCCCGGCATAGCTTTGTGTCATCTGCAAACTTGATGATAACACTGGTCGTTTCTTCTTCCAGGTCATTTACAAAGATATTGAATAAGATAGGCCCAAGAACCGAGCCCTGAGGCACACCGCTAGTTACTTTCTTCCAGTCCGAGTACTTTCCATTTATGCCCACTCTTTGTCTTCTGTTTTCCAGCCATTTTCCTATCCATCTTAGTATATCCCCTTTTATTCCATGACTTTGTAGTTTTTTGAGAAGTCTCTTGTGTAGTACTTTGTCGAACGCTTTCTGAAGTCCAAGTATATTATGTCCACCGGTTCTCCGCTATCGACTTGTTTGTTCACTGTCTTGAAAAACTGAAGTAAGTTCGTCAAGCACGACTTCCCTTTCCTGAAGCCATGCTGACTACCTCTCAGCAGGTCATGGGTATCCAGATGCTATCTTTAATCAAAGCCTCGACCATTTTCCCAGGGACCGATGTGAGACTCACAGGTCTATAGTTTCCTGGTTCTCCTCTTGATCCTTTTTTGAAGATTGGGATGACATTCGCTATCTTCCAGTCTTCTGGTATCTGTTCGGTTCTAATTGACATGTTAGCGAGGAATTGCAGTAGTTCTCCGATTTCTACCGTTAGCTCCTTTAATACTCTCAGATGAATTCCATCTGGACCAGAGGATTTGTCACTTTTTAGTTTGTCAATCTGATAGTATATCTGGTCCAGATCAACCTTCACTGTGGTAAGGCTCTCGTCTATTTCCCCCTTGAATACTTTCACTGTTTTGGGTATTGATGTGGCGTCTTCTTTGGTAAAGAAATATGCAAAGAAGGAATTTAATCTGTCTGCAATCTGTTTGTCCTCTATGATATATCCTTTTCTTCCTTGGTCATCGAGAGGGCCCACTGTCTCCTTTGCAGGTTTCTTCCCTTTAACTTATCTAAAAAAGGGTTTGAAGTTTTTGGCCTCTTGAGCTATCTTTTCCTCATAGGCCCTTTTGGCTTCTCTCACTGCCTTGTGGCACTTCTGGTCGTCTTTGTGACTGTTTCAAGCCTCGGTTGTTTTCTCACGTTTCCATTTTTAAATGAGTCCTTCTTTTCTCTTACTGCATCCTTCACCTCTTTGGTTAGCCAAGCTGGTTCTCTTTTGGTTTTAGTTTTCCTTCCTTTGGCTATCTGCGGAATGTATAGATTCTGTGCTTCGGTGATAGTATTTTTTAGTAGGGACTATGCTTTCTCTACCGTTTCAATTTTGGCTATCCTTTTCTTGATCCGTTTTCTTACCATGGCTCTCATGTTATCGTATCTTCCTTTTTTAAAGTTAAAGGTCGTGGTTAGGGTCTTGGTTCGCTTCCCCTTCCCGATGTCGAGTTAAAAGTTGATCATGCTGTGATCGCTCGTCCCCAGCGGGACCATGACTTCTACTTCTTTTGTTTGCCCAGTTATGCCATTTAGGACCAAGTCCAAGGTGGCGTTTCCTCTTGTCAGTTCTCCATGGGTGGGATGCTATTACTAGAGGCAGTGATATGGCATAAAAGGTGTTTCTTCATTTTGTACTCTATAAATTTGTTTAGCTATCTTTATGTTAACATTTCTTAATTGTCGGACACTCTCTCCCCTAATTCGGAGGACTTCTTAATTTGGAGAAGCAGACTTGAGTATCCAGGAGTGGAATGTTATACCTCAGCATATTACTTACTGACATGTTCAGAATATTACTGATATGTCTCCTCAAGTCTGCTTATCTGACCTCTTTGTCCTGAGTGTTACCTTGACCACACCAAAAGGATAGTAAAGACAGATGGCCTCTGTAACACCTTCTTGATAGCATCAAAGAGACAGTGCAACACCTATCCTGACTTCCTTTATTTGAGTGACAACTGGATAGCATCAAAGAGACAATAAACTGCAACACCTCCTTGCTTATTTGAGATCCTGACCTCTTTGACCTCCTTGCCGCTCAAATAACATCAGTAAAGACAGATGGGAAACTACATCAAAAAGAAAGGGACGGTGACAAGTATTTGCTATCTTGACCTTTTTGACCTAGGAATTGCCCAAACAGCCTCAAAGGGACAGTGAACATCCTAACCTCCTTGATCTTCAAAGGGACAGTGAAACCAGTCTCATGGGAAAACAATTTCTGCAAACACCTCCTTCTGACATCCTGACCTGGGTGTTGTCAAAACACAGAACAAAAGAGCAGGACTAATTGTAACAGCAGGACCAGCTGTTTATGCTTTTACTATGAACTCCACAGTGTGCATCCTATATAAGACCGGGATTCTGACCTTGACAGGAGAATCCATGATGTCTGTAGGGAGAAGCCACGACGTCTAAAGGGACAGTCCTTTGGTCCACCCATCTATCTATTGCACGGATTCCCAATGGTGAGGATGGTCGTTATATGGGGGTCAAGCTGATGCTAATTTATATTTAATTCTTATATGTGTATAATAAAGTGTTATTGTTTATGCTTCATATTGTCTGTGTGCTTTTCTGAGTGTCACTGATCATCCCACTTGACAGAAATTAGTGGCGGAACAAGTATCAAAGGACAATAGAACAACAGATGATCCAATGTCCCTATGTCTAGATGACAGTGCCAGCATATATTAGATTTAGAACTATCCAACTTAAGTAACCTAACAAGGGTCCAAAAAGAACATAAGAACATAAGAAATGCCTCCGCTGGGTCAGACCTGAGGTCCATCGCGCCCAGCAGTCCGCTCACGCGGCGGCCCATCAGGTCCAGGACCTGTGCAGTAATCTTTTATCTATACCCCTCTATCCCCTTTTCCAGCAGGAAATTGTCCAATCCTTTCTTAAACCCCAGTACTGTTCGCTGCCCTATAACGTCCTCTGGAAGCGCATTCCAGGTGTCCACCACACGCTGGGTAAAGAAGAACTTCCTAGCATTCGTTTTGAATCTGTCCCCTTTCAACTTTTCCGAATGCCCTCTTGTTTTTTTATGTTCTGAAAGTTTGAAGAATCTGTCCCTCTCTACTCTCTCTATGCCCTTCATGATCTTGTAAGTCTCTTATCATATCCCCTCTAAGTCTTCTCTTCTCCAGGGAAAAGAGACCTAGTTTCTCCAATCTCTCAGCGTATGAAAGGCTTTCCATCCCCTTTATTAGTCGTGTCGCTCTCCTCTGAACTCTCTCGAGTAACACTATATCCTTCTTAAGGTATGGTGACCAATACTGGACGCAGTACTCAAGATGCGGACGCACCATTGCCCGGTACAGCGGCAGGATAACTTCTTTCGTTCTTGTTGTAATACCCTTCTTGATTATCCCCAGCATTTTATTCGCTCTCTTGGCGGCCGCTGCGCACTGTGCCGTCGGCTTCATTGTCATGTCCACCATTACCCCCAAGTCCCTTTCTTGGGTACTCTCATTCAATAACATCCCTCCCATCGTATAGCCGTGCCTCGGGTTTCTGATTCCCACATGCAGTACTTTACATTTCTCAACATTGAACTTCATCTGCCATCTCTCTGCCCATTCTCCCAATTTGTCCAAGTCCCTTTGCAATTTTTCACAGTCCTCCTTTGTCCGAGCTCCACTAAATAGTTTGGTGTCGTCCGCAAATTTTATTATCTCACTCTTTGTTCCTGTTTCTAGATCATTTATGAATATATTTAATAGCAGCGGCCTGAGCACTGAGCCCTGCGGAACACCACTCGTGACCTTCCTCCAGTCTGAGTAGTGTCCCTTCACCCCTACCCTCTGTTTCCTACCCGCTAACCAGTTTCTGATCCATCTATGCACGTCTCCGTCCACCCCATGGTTCTTCAGTTTCCGGAGTAGACGTTCATGAGGCACCTTGTCAAAGGCTTTCTGGAAATCTAGGTATATGATGTCTATGGGGTCTCCTTTGTCCATCTGTTTGTTGATTCTCTCAAAGAAGTGCAATAAGTTGGTCAGACACGATCTCCCCCTGCAGAAACCATGTTGGCTGGTTATCAGAAGTTCGTGTTTTTCAAAATGTTCATCAATTTTTTCTTTTATTAGTGCTTCCGCCATTTTCCCCGGAACAGAGGTCAGACTCACCGGTCTGTAGTTTCCCGGGTCTCCTCTTGATCCCTTTTTAAAGACGGGCGTAACGTTGGCTATCTTCCAATCCTCCGGAATCACACCTGTTTTCAGAGATAGGTTGCAAATTTGCTGTAGTAGTTCCGCTATTTCCTCCTTTAGTTCCTTCAGCACCCTTGGATGGATTCCATCCGGACCCGGGGATTTGTCAGTTTTTAGTTTTTCTATCTGTCTGCGCACATCATCAAGGCTCACTTCTATGGATGTTAACTTTTGTGCTTGATTTCCATTGAAGAATTGCTCAGGTTCCGGTATGTTGGTTGTGTCTTCGTTTGTGAATACAGATGAAAAGAACATGTTAAGTCTTTCTGCGACCTCTTTCTCTTCCTTCACCGCACCCTTCCTGTCTCCGTCATCCAGTGGTCCCACCTCCTCCCTAGCCGGCTGTTTCCCTTTAACATATCTAAAGAACGGTTTGAAATTTCGTGCTTCCCTGGCTAGTCTCTCTTCATACTCTCTTTTGGCTTTTCGAACCACACGGTGACATTCTTTTTGATACTTCCTGTGCTCTCTCCAGTTTACCTCAGTTTTGTCCCTTTTCCATTTTCTGAATGAATTTTTCTTATTGCTTATCGCTTCCTTCACTATTTTAGTTATCCACGCCGGGTCTTTTATTCGACTCTTGTTGCACCCTTTTCTGAATCTGGGGATATATAGATTTTGCGCCTCGCTCACCGTGTCCTTGAAAAAGGACCAGGCATGTTCTACCGTCTGCCATTTTTGGGAAGTGTTCCTAAGTTTCTTCTTTACCATTCCCCTCATTGCTTCGTAGTTACCCTTCCTGAAGTTAAAAGTTGTCGCTATGGTTCTCTTTCCTTTCAGTATTCCTACTTCCATCTTGAACTTGATCAGCTGTTTCCCAACGGTCCCACTACTTCCACTTCCTTTGCAGGTCCCCTTAGCCCATTTAGGATTAGATCCAGAGTGGCATTTCCTCTTGTCGGTTCTCTAACAAGCTGTTCCATGAAGCAATCTTGTACAGCCTTCAGAAATTCTGTCTCCCTAGCGCATCTTGAGCTTCCGAGACTCCAGTCTATCCCAGGGTAGTTGAAGTCTCCCATAATAACCGTGTTACCGCCTTTGCATTCTCGCTTCATCTCGGCTTCCATTTCTTCATCGATGTCTCCGGTTTGTCCGGGTGGACGATAGTATAGGCCTATCTTTATTTCAGGCCCTTTCCTTCCTGGTATTTTAACCCATAGTGATTCTAGCTTGTTGGCAGTCTCTGCTGTGTCCATTCTTGTCGATTGTATGCTTTCTTTTATGTATAGTGCTATTCCACCGCCTTTCTGTCCTGGCGATAGAGCTTGTATCCCATTTGCTTTCCTCATTCCACCATGTTTCAGAGATTCCAATGATGTCTATGTCCTCCGCAATGATCATGGCTTCTAATTCCCCCATTTTGTTTCTTAGGCTCCTTGCATTAGTATATATGCAATTTAGCTCATGGAATTTTGCTGCCTTTAATTCCTTTCCCTGTGCTTCGGTCTTTAGATACTTTTCTTTGGCTACAATCTTTCTAACCTTCTCTTCTTGGTTAGTCGACTCCTGTAATTTGTCCATTGTTTCTTCCCAGCCTTTTTTCCCCTCAGTATCTTCACGGGATACCTTTTTCCGAAACATCGACGCTTGGTCGACTTTCGGCTATCCCCTTCTTCTTAGTTTAAAGCCTGTTCTATTCCTCTCGACATTTTTTGCTAGAAGTCTAGTTCCCGCTGTGCTCAGGTGCAATCCATCTCTCCTGTAGAGCTTGCTCTTGCCCCAGAACGTCATCCAGTTCCTCACGAAGTGGAATCCTTCTTCCTCACACCATCTCCTCATCCACGCATTTATTGATTGTAGTTCATCCTGCCTTTTCACATTTGCCCTCGGTACCGGTAGGATCTCTGAGAATGCTATCTTCTGGGTCCTCATCTTCAGCTTCCTTCCCAGAATCTTGAACTGTTCTATCAGCGAACTTCTTTTGTAGTCTCTCCTGCTGACATCATTCGTCCCAATGTGGATCATTACTGCGGTCTCTTCCGTCTCCGCACCTTCCAGGATCTTTCCAATTTTGTCCACGATGTCCTTGGTTCTCGCTCCTGGGAGGCAGGTCACCAGTCGGTCCTCCCTCCCTCCTGCTATGTGGCTGTCCACATGCCTCAGGATCGAGTCCCCCACTAGGATCGCTGATTTTCCCTTCTTCAATGTTTGTTTCGGTCTCAGGTCAATGTCCTCGGTGTGCTTCGCTCTCTCTTCTTCTGGGCATCGACTGGTCAATTTCTCTTTGTGGGTGTCTTCTTTGAGGTCTTCTGCTTCTTGTTCTCCCTTCGATGTAGGTGTAGCTTCTTCTATCATCTGAAGCTCGTTCTCTTCCACCCTTCTTTTGTATGCTTCTTCAATGAATTTCTCAAGTTCCCTGACTTCCTCCTCGATGTGTCTCTCGCTTGTGAAATCTTCAGCTGTCCTGACTGGGTCTTCCGTGGTGTAAAGTCCTTCTAGTTCCTGTATCTTGTCCTCTAGTCGCTTGACTTCCTTCTTCAAACTTTCCAGTTCCTGACACCGACCGCATACATATGACTGTCTCCCCGAGGGGAGGTAGTCATACATATGACAGCCGGTGCAGAACACTGGAAAGCTCATCTTCTGGTTTCCCTCTGCTTCCATAGTCGTTCCTACTTTAAGATAACACTTAAGATTACGTGCTCCTTGTGTGCCTGCTTTCTTCAGCGCTTTCTTCTTGTGTGTGCTGCCTTCGCTCTACCTTACTATACTTTGTTTGTGTTTGTTCTTTTTGTGCCTGCTTCTTGCCTTCTTCTTGTGTGTACTGCCTTTGCTCTACCTTACCTTACCGTTGTTTGTGTGTGTCTATGATCTATGTAACAGATCTATGTAACAGAAAAAAACATGTTTGTCTCATAGATGCTGACGCTGTACATTTCATCCTCCAAGTCCAAATTCATGGCCATTGAGATGCAGAAATATATTGCTTTATCTCGATGCTCCAAATGTCCCTAAGACTATTTTGTGGTTTTTTATTCAAGACTTCAGAAATTAATTTATACCACGGAGCGACCTGATGCCCCAGCAAATCTGTCTGGAAACATAGGATCTGCAAGCTATAATGATTTTTGAGATTCTGCCATTCAGGGAACCCACTCTGAATAGCCTGCTTCAACTGCAGCCACCTATAATTCTGAGACTTTGCAATACCGAATGATTGTTGCAGTTGTGAAAAATCAAGCAGTTTCCCATTAGATATAACATCATCTAATGTACGAATGCCTGCCTGCATCCAATGCTTCCAGACCCTCTTATTTGAACCTTGGAGTTTAGCCATAAGGATTGATAAGTGAATTTCTCTACTGGAACATTTGTTAATTTATTAATAAATTTCAAAGTTTTCCAAGAATCCAATAAAATACTATTGTCATTAACGTATCAGGGTAGCTTGATACTCAGCACATGAAACAATTGTAATGGGGACATAATTTGCCACTCTAAGTACAGCCAATCTGGAAGATTTTCCATAATCTCGGGGAGGATCCAATACATACCCTGGCACATTATATAGGCTTGATGATACCTATAAAAATTTGGGAAATTTACCCCACCCTCCGCAATTGTTTTTTTATAAAGATACTAAAGCAATTTAAGCTGCTTTACCCAACCACATTTACAAAATGGAAGGAATTATAATAATTTTAAAAAGATCTGAGGGCCATTGGCAAATTATTGTAATGATTAGACATCATTTTCCACCGACAGTATATATATATACATAGGGGGAGGGGCAACATACCCATTTGGTAGCAAACCACAGGCAAAATCATCATCTTAACCGTTTATACTCTCCCCCACCAAGACAGATGTAAAGGGTTCCACTGCTCACACATTTCTGTGACCTTCAGCAATAAAGATCTTTCATTTACTTTCATCGTTTCCTCCAGCGTTTTATGAATCCAGATACCTAAATATTTGATACCCTCTTCTTTCCCAAAAAAAGGAAATAATAATAATAATAATTTATTTTGTATACTGCCATACCCAGGGAGTTCAATTTTTCATCTTTAGATTTAAGTTCACTCTCTTCAGTTATTCCTGTAGCAGGGTGTGAGCTGTGTTTGAAGTAATCGGTTCCTGTTGTAACTGTGCTTTTTCTACTTGTCTTAGACTTAGATTAAGTATAGGAGCTGTTACAGTTTTTATTTCGAGACTCAACTCAAAATGTTGTGAGGTCTGAAAGTAATCACCAAAGTCTGCCTTTTGTACAGACTTTCAAACCTGAATATGTCAATTACTTTGTTTCATTGACAAAACCCTGTTCATACTGAATAAACAAACAAACAAACAAAAAAAGTAAAGTTATATAGCTTTAAGCAACTCATTCAAATCAAAGATACAACTTGTTCCATTTATTAGTTTCTTATCCAAATGTTTTGTATAAACATCGTTTGCATAAAACAATTACAAATATCTTTGTAATACTATTATTCATATGCTTTATATCAGGGGGGTCCAACCTTGGCCCTTACCATGTTGGGTTTTCAGGAAGCAGTGCATGCAAATAGAACTTATGTAAATGTATTAAGGAAATCCTGAAAACCCAACTGGACTGCGGCCCTTGAGGACCGACGCTGGAAATCCTGCATATGATATTTTGAAAATCAATTAAAAATCCCTTAAAAACAAAGCCAAACAGCAAATGAATTCTCTCTCTTGCTTTGTTCAAGGCCATTCTTGAAGAAGGCAGACTTGTACATTACAAGTTGTTGGGTCCAATATGCCACTTGATCTCTGAGAGGTCACAAACACAGAATGAGTCATCATAGGGAACACTTTTCTGGACATAACCAGATTAAAACTGACAATAAGATACACATATAGAAAAAAACATTTAAAAAAAAGAGAAAAACACTTAACCTCTTTATTGTTCAGCAGTTCTCTTTACTTTGGGATTCTAGCTCAATTAAAATTGGCATCTATTTAGAGTACAATACCACAAACCTTCATATACAGCTACTGGGGGACACTTCTTTCATCCTTTTCTATCTAGACTACAAATCTCAGCCACAGTTTTCTGGATGAGAAACTGACCACACCTGTCTCTACAAGTTGGCATAAGTGCAATCTTAGCCATTCAGTAGATTCCAGATCTTCTGAAGCTGCAACAAACTGTGCTATCGAAGCCTCAATAAACATGTGTATCTCAAAGAGTAGAAGCTGGGCTGATGTATTTTGCACTGCAGTGTACAGTCTACCATTGAGTCATTGTGCCACCCCTTTAGAAGGCTCATACAAATGGCAATGAAAGAGCATTTAGTCACTGGAAAAACACTTAATTTACTGGTTGGCCAAAGAGCAGTATAGAAGGTAGCTGGCAGCAGCAGGATGTCGTTCAGGTCAAAAGAAAAATATAGTGCATGGCTTTTGAGAGTATGTGGGGGTGAGGATAGAGGAAGGTAGAGTATACCCATAAAATACTGAATGTCATATGAAATGACCTCAGTGTGAAACAACAACTATCAGAAATAAGGTTAAAAGCATTGCAATGGAGTTTTTAAAGTAAGACTGACATTTGTTCCATAATACATACTCCAAATACCAGGTATGAACATGTGAAAATAGCTCTTTTTTCTTCAGTATGTTTGGTATTGATTGTATTACAAATAAATCACACAATGCTTTATTGTAAGGAGATTAAAACTCAAAAAAATGGCATTGGAATGTATAACTTGTATAAATGTGCAACACTGCAAAGTCAAATATCAAACTTGGGCATTCAGTCAAGTTAATGTAAGCAGTCATCTTGTTCCCGTATTTCCATAAACTATCCTATCCTGAGATAATGACAAAGACAGAAATCCAAGACTTATCTTTTTTGAGGGGGAAAGATGACCTTCTAAAGTTCTAGCCCCATAAGGCATTACTTAACATGTTTCAGTTTTCCTGTAGTCAGGCAAGTTTCAATTCAGATACAGAAAATAAATGTTCTAAGGCCCTGTGCTGCAAATATTATACAGGGCACTCATCTCCATGGCATGGAGTCACTGAAATATGGTTACCAGTAAATCTGGTGTTGATTTAGCTGCTGTTCCTCTTCCTCTGTAAAGTATTATGTTTAGCCTTTTGCTCCAGGCAATGAAAATGAATGTAATTGATTTATCCAGCAGCATAATCTTGGCTTTGTCACCTAGGTCTTGGCCAAGGTACCAGCTCACTCCCACTTGTAGATCTTTACCATTGTCTCTGTCAGAGTGGCTAGTAAGTTGCTCTGGTTCACCTCAAATGGGCAGATGTCCAGCACTGGTTGATGTGCCTGAAGCTTCTGAAGGAGATTCCCTGTCCCAGCATGCCACAGCTAAAGAAGAACAGAAATGCCAAAGAGAAGTCATTTTCCACCATCTCAAAGTATAAAAGATAGTATACAGCTGCTAAATACCTGACTTATTGAGGATCAATCAACAATTTTAGGTAGTCACTATTTAATTAAATCAAAATTAGACACTCTAGCTTTCTCACAGGAGGCTACAGATATTCTAACGTATCTAATTATGAGCCAGTGCATCATACAGCCATGGAATCACTATTGTCTGTACTTGTTATACACTGCTTTGGGTAAAGTTCTTCACAAAAATGGTTAATAAATTTTAATAAATAATATATGGTGTCTGGATCAATTTTATTTTTTTTTGCCCGAGTTTCATTAGTGGGGCATTTCAGGTAACAGTGTAGGTAAGAAAGAAGGAAATCTTGCATCTCTGTAACCCACCTACTGGTTGTTGAAGGATTTGATGCTAATGGGACAGATAACCAATCCTTATAATACAGTGGTTCTCAAATGGTGTGCCACAGCACACTAATGCATTGTTAAGAGGTGGCTACGTGCACCACAAACTGTTGTGAGTCAAATATTTTATTGGCAGAACTTGGGGAGGGTGTGAGAGGGATGTGGTGAGGCTTGGGAAAAGTGTGAAAAAGTGGCAAGGCTGGAGGGAGAGAGGTGAGATGAGTGAGGCGAGGGTGCAAGAGCGAAGGAATTTGTGAAAGGTGAACTGGCAAGCGGGACTATGGGGCGGCATATGCCCAAGTGACACCATTTGGCACTCTCTGCGCCGAGGGGATGGGGGACAGCACCAGCAACACTAACAGCTCTCTGGGAGGAGGGAGACCAGCAGTTCCAAAGAGGAGCAAGTTTATAAAACTGGAAAACTAGAATCACCTTTCTGTCAGTCAGAAATAAAAATAATTTGTGTCTCATTTATATCATCGAAAAGAAAAATGTAGGGAGATTATCTGTGAAGAAGTAACGTGTAAGAACATGAAGATCAAAATCCTTAAACCTAACCAACAAAAGATCTCCAGTTGAGTGTCTTAACGTCAATGTTACTTTAATGTAAATGTTACTTTAACCTTAAATTCTCATACAAAGCCCCTATAGCCAAACCCACCACCCAATCACTGTGTATGGAATATTTTAGAACAATTTATATCAAACTGTGAATTTTTCAATTTATAAATATCATAACTTCTTGTAAAAACACCAAAAAAATCACTTTAAAACTTAGCTTCGTTTCTTGGAACTTTTTCAAGGAACCCACAAGGGAGTTAAAGGGTTGTGCTGAACTGTCACACAATATGGATGATGCATTAATTTGCACCATTCAGCGTGAAAATTTTCAAAACTGTTAAAGTAACATTGACATTAACAGACACTCAACTGGAGATCATTTATATCATGCCATATTGGAATGTCCTCGAGTACATATTTTTGGAAATTTAACTAGTTATTTGACAAGATTGATGGGTTCTCCCCCTGTAGATCTTCTTTTGGATTATCATGAGGTCTTTGTGGCATGGTGTGGGGAGGTCATCAACTTACTATGAAGTCAGGGTTGCTAGGTAAAAAGGTAATTCTGATTGTTTGGATGGTAGTAGACACACCCTGATTTTAGAGTTGGAACAACAGGCTTCATAATCTCATGATGCTGAAATGGCTTAAAGCTACCGTATATACTTGAATATAAACCGAGATTTTTGGGCCAAAGAAATGCCCCAAAATTATGGGTCTCGGTTTATATTTGGGTCATCGCCATCCGCGCAGACTTGTTGCAGGCCTCCGTCGGGCCTGCTGAATGGCCTGGTGGGGTTGGCCGAGACAGGAGGGATCCCTCCCTTCTTCTGTCCCAGCCAACTCTGCCAATATTTTTTACCTTGGCAAGCTACTGGTGTCACTGCCCCTTTTCCTCCCGGCAAGCTGCTGATGACAATGTCTCCCATCTCCCCGGCGATCCGCTAGTGCCGGAGAGAACTGTGCTGAGAGCACAGAGAAGCAGAACCAGAGTCAGGAAATAAGATTAGAAAGAAAAATCACAATACAACAAATGTAAGATAAATGATTTTATTTTTAGTTTAATTGAAATACTGTATATACTTGAATGTAAACCGAGATTTCTGGGCCAAAAAAATGGCCCAAAAATGGGGGTTTATATTTGGGGCAGCCATTCAGTAAGCGGCTCAGCGCTGGGCAGGAGTGAGGAAAGCTCACTCATGCCTGGTACACCACTAGGCCACAAGAACTCAAGGCAGCCATTCAGGGAGGGGCTCAGCATGGGGCAGGAGCACGGACAGCAAAGTTGCTTACCTGTAACAGATGTTCTCAGTAGACAGCAGGGGAATGCAGCCACACTTGTTGGTGAAGTCCTCTGACTGAGCCTGTATGCCGGTGCTCTTCCCTAGCAAAGTAAGCTTTTGGCTTACTGGGCATGTGCAGGAGTCCCACATCTAAAGCCCCTCCCCTCTGATGTCAGTATGTCTCTAGCTATGAACAGGAATGAGATGAGGGCATGCAGGGTGGGCAAGTGTGGTTGCATTCCCCTGCCGTCTACGGAGAACACCTGTTAAAGGTAAGAAACTTTGCTTTTTCCATAGACAAACAGGGAATATGCAGGCACACTTTTTGGTGAGTCCCAAGCTGAAAAACTGAGATAGGTGGTGAAAAAAATAATCATGGTGGAAAAAATAGTCATAGTGCAAATAGGTTCCGTAAAACTGATTGACCAAAACACATATCTTGTGCAAAGCTCTGATCCAGGCAATAGTGTTTCATAAAAGTATGAACTGAGGACCAAGTTGCAGCCTTGTAAATATATTGAATGGGAATGGATTTGAAAAT
This sequence comes from Geotrypetes seraphini, assembly GCF_902459505.1. Classification (NCBI taxonomy): domain Eukaryota; kingdom Metazoa; phylum Chordata; class Amphibia; order Gymnophiona; family Dermophiidae; genus Geotrypetes; species Geotrypetes seraphini. Next base: position 170,406,603 of record NC_047087.1, on the reverse strand, counting down.
TTGCAACTGAAGATGCTGTAGCTCGTACTTTATGAGCTCCAATTGAACCTGATGGTTGTAGGTTTGCTCTTGTGTAGCAAAAATTGATGCAGTGTGCTATCCAAGAGGAGAGAGTTCTTTTTGATACCAGCACCTCCCAAATACCCAGAATGTAGGAAATGAAGAGCTGGGTTGTTTGGTATAACTGATCAGTTGCTTTGAGGTAAAAAAATAATGCTCTTCTGCAGTCTAGTGTGTGGAGAGCAAACTCTGCTATAGAGGAATGCGGAGGAGGAAAAAATGATGGCAAAGTTACAGTTTAGTTCAGATGAAAGTCCGTGACCACTTTAGGAAGGAATTTGGGATAAATTCATGGTTGTACTCTATCAGGAAAAAATTGGAGGTAAGGATAATACATAGCCAGTGCTTGAAGTTCACTAACTCTTCTGGCTGTAGTTAAAGTTGTGAGATTGTTTTCAATGTAAGAAACGTAAGGGAAGCAGACCCTAAAGGTTCAAAGAAGGCTGCATTAACTGATCTAAAACGAAATTCAGATCCTATACTGGAGGAGGGTTTCAAAGTGGAGGTCTTAGATTAGAAAGACTTCTCATGAAACACGAAACCAGAAGATGATGGGGAAACTGGTTTACCTTGTGCCAAAGAATGGTAGGCTGAGACTGCTGCTAAATGAAATCTGACAGTTAGATTTGAGGCCAGAGTCTGACAAATGTAGCAGATATGATAAAATATAGTCAACTGGACAATGAAGAGGATTCTGCAGGAGATTTTTTACCCAGATGGAAAAACGTGTTTATTTTGATTGATAAGACTTCCTGTTAGAAGGACATCTCGCTGCTAGAAAGACCGTTTTTACCTGATGAGAAAGTGGTAGATGTGTTAGGACTGAAGTTTCAATTTCCAGGCTGTCAGACTGAGACTGTGGAGATTGGGATGTTTTTGAGTAGCAAAGGAAAAATTAATTAATCAAATAAGATGGAGATTGACCCGACAAGATTATATAATAGATATAACCAAACTTAAAAATAATACATGCCTCAATCGGCAACCAATGCAGTTCACAATAAAAGGGAGTTTCAACAGTCATATTTCTTCAAACCAAAAGTAAGTCTGTATAACTCACAGCCTAGAGATAGTCTTTTTTGTTTCGGCCACGTAAACTATTCTACAATAATCCAAATGGCCTAACACTAGCGATTGAACTAGTAGCTTGAATGCCGTTATGTCAAAATAAGCTCTAATAGAACGTAATTTCTGTAGGCTATGGAAGCCTTTACGAACTACCAAATCCACTTGGCTCTTCATGGACAAATTTTGGTCAAGCGTGATTCCCAAAATTCTGACAGAGGAACAAACAGGATATTGTGTATTCTTAAAAGTAAGAGAGTCCTCTAATACATTCTTGCGAGGTGAAGCAAAGAAAAACTTGGTCTTCTCGGAATTTAATTTCAGTCTAAAGTCCGACATCCAATCCTCAATCAGTTCTATTACTTTGGCAATAAGAATAATATTAGAAAGCCGAGATGGACAAGGAATTACAACCATATCATCATCAGCATAGCTGAAGAGCTTTACTCCCAGTTTGCTGAGTCTGCTACTCAAAGAAGAAAGATAAACATTAAATAGAAGGGGAGAGAGTAGTGAACCCTGAGGAACACTGCATGGCTTTCTCCACTCTTCAGAACAGGCATTATCCATTTGGACTCGGTAGGTATGTGACTTCAAAAATCCCTGGAACCAAGTAAGCACCCTATCTTGAATTCCAAACGCATCAAGGCAATGATCAACCAGATCGAATGCACAACGCAAATCAAACTGCAAAATAAAGCCTTTACTGAATAGATTAAGAAGAGAATCCAAAACTGCAGCAAGAACAGTTTTTTGTACTATACCAAAAACCTGACTGGGTATCATGTAACAGAGAGTGAAACTCCAAAAAATTTGATAATTGTATGTTTAACAACCCTTCCAATATTTTGGTGAAAAATGGAATGGAAGCTATTGGTCTATAGTTAAGACACTAAAGTTGTAGACTCTAAGATTTTTAACAACTGGTGTGATAATGATAAAGCTTCCAGTTAATGGAAATTCATCTATATCCAAAAGGTGCGTCAGCCAATTAAATAACTCCAGTTTAAAACTTAAAGGTGCTGCTTTCATAATAGCAGATGAACAGTGATCCAGCGAATAAGATTTTATATATTTGTTGTAAAGCGTTAAAAATTGATCCCAATCTGGTTTATTAAATGATGTCCAACTAAGTTTCACATGGATAACATCCTTCTCCAAAAAAGCATCTAGAAAGAAATAAACTGATGAAAACAAGCCAGCATGGCTTCTGCAAGGGAAGATCGTGCCTGGCGAACTTATTGCACTTCTTCGAAGGAATTAACAAACAAATGGACAAAAGGGACATCGTATACTTGGATTTCCAAAAAGCCTTTGACAAGGTACCTCATGAATGTCTACTACAGAAACTGAAGAACCATGGGGTGGAAGGAGACGTACATAGATGGATCAAAAATTGGTTGGCGGGTAGGAAGCAAAGGGTAGGAGTAAAGGGCCACTACTCTGACTGGAGGAGGGTCACGAGTGGTGTTCCGCAGGGGTCCGTACTGGGGCCGCTGCTGTTCAATGTATTTATAAATGATCTAAAATCAGGGACGAAGTGCGAAGTAATAAAATTTGCAGACGACACCAAACTATTTAGTGGATTTGGGACTAAAGAGGACTATGAGGAACTACAAAGGGACCTAAACAAGCTAGAAGAGTGGGTGATGAGATGGCAGATGAAGTTTAATGTAGAGAAATGTAAAGTCTTGCATGTAGGGAACAGAAACCCGAAGTACAGTTATACGATGGGAGGGCTGGTAATGGGTAAAAGTACCTAAGAAAAGGACTTGGGGGTAATAGTGGGCAACACAATGAAGCAGTCGGCACAGTGCACAGCGGCCTCTAAGAAGGCAAATAGAATGCTAGATATTATCAAGAAAGGCATTACAACCAGATCGAAAGAGGTCATCCTGCCGTTGTACCGGATGATGGTGTGCCTGCACCTGGAGTACTGCGTCCAATATTGGTCGCCGTACCTTAAGAAGGATATGGTGATACTCGAGAGGGTTCAGAAAAGAGTGACGCGACTGATAAAAGGTATGGAAAACCTTTCATATTTTGAAAGATTAGAGAAACTGGGGCTATTTTCCCTGGAAAAATGAAGGCTTAGAGGGGACATGATAGAGACTTACAAGATCATGAAGGGCATAGAGAAAGTGGAGAAGGACAGGTTTTTCAAACTTTTGAAAACTACAAGAACGAGAGGGCATTCAGAAAAATTAAGAGGGGACAGATTCAGAACCAATGCTAGGAAGTTGTTCTTCACCCAAAAGGAGGTGGATGCCTGGAATGCGCTTCTAGAGGGTGTGATAGAACAAGGTACGGTATCGGGGTTCAAGAAGGGATTGGATGAATTCCTGAAGAAAAAAGGGATAGAAGGGTATAGATAGAGGATCACTATACAGGTCCTGCACCTGATGGGCCACCGCGTGAGTGGACTGCTGGGCAAGATGGACCCCTGGTCTGACCCAGTGGAAGCACTACTTATGTTCTTATTTCCTGTAGAATACAAGATGAGCGCATTGATAGGACCTTTGAACTTAAATAATTAGCAAAATCTTTAGCTGAAGGACCTATGATGTGAAAGAACTCAGTATGACCCGATACATTAAAGATATTAGACACTAATTAGAACAATTTTTTTTAATATTACTGATGGATTATTCCACCTTTGTAGAGTAATGAGCTTTTCTTTTATCTTTAAAGTTTTATAATGATGTACTTCTTTATGCCATAACTCAGGATCTAATTTTGCTTTAGTTTTTAACCATTTCCTCTCCAGGTATCTAACTAAGCGCTTTAAACCAAATAGCTCATTATCAAACCAATCCTTAGATGGGATGCTTTGGAGCTAAATCATCAAGAATCAAATTACAAACTTGGTCCTAATTATTGTGAAAATTCAAAATATTCTCTATCACCAGGAATAACTCAAAGCGCTTCCAAAATTCAATAGGATCTGGTGAAATTCTGATATGAACTTTCTCTTTTAATGTAGGGAGCTTTGCAGTATGCACGTAATTCTAAGTGGTTGAAGTGCAGGGATCTTTCATTTGTCGACCATTGTCCTTGAGAGCGCAATTGGTCAAGGTGCGCTCCCCAACCCTGATTGGACGCATCAGTCATTATAGTGAGAAATGGAGCCTGAAATGGACAACCATCTTGTAAGGACAGAGAGTGAATCCACCAAAGGAGGGAAGTCTGAACCTTTGCCGGAAGTGGGATCATGCCACTGATCCCAGTGCAACTTTAGTTGCCACTGTAAAGGCCTCATGTGGAGTCTTGCATTTGGCACTAGAGATAGATATCGCTGCCATGTGACCCAGGAGATGTACAATGGTGCGAGCTGCAAGGCTGACAAATGCCTGAAGTGGTTCGCCAGAGTGATGATGGATTGATGTCTGTCAAGTAAAATACGCCCTTGCAGTACCTGTGATCAGAAGAATTCCGATAAACATGAAGGAGCAAGTAGGAGCCAGATTGGACTTTTGGAAGTTGATGATGGATCTTAGAGACTGTAGGGTTTGAACTGTGGTCTAGAGTAGTAGTAACTGCTTCTTTGAGTGAGCTACTAGGAGCCAATTGTCTAGGTAAGGAAATACCCTGTGGTGCTGCTTTTGCAGATGCATTGCTACCACTGCTAGGCACTTTGTTAATACTCTTGGTGCCGATGAAAGGCCAAAGGGCAGAACTTTGTTTTGAAAATGTTGATTCAGAAATGTGAAGTGAAGGAAGTGCCAGTGGGATAGATGAATTGGAATGAGTGTATGCATCTTTGAGGTCTAGGGCAGCTAACCAGCCATATTGCTTCAATAAAGGAAGAATTGCTGGAAGAGAAATCATCCTGAACTTCTCTTTCTTGAGGTAGGCATTGAGAGATCCGAGATCAAGAATGGGGTGAAGGCCTTGCATCTTCTTGGGAATGAGAAAAAACTAGTACTAGAATCCTTGATTTGCTTGAACACTTGGAACCTGCTCGATGGAATTGTTGAGGAGCAGAAGGGAAATCTCCACTGCAAGCTGTGGAATATGATGGTGTGAAATCCTGGAAGTGGTCAGAGGTTGGGAGGATATGGAGCTGTGAAGGAAATTAAGGAAGTACCCCTGGGAAACTATGCTGAGGACCCATTGGTCTATCGTGATGGCCTGCCAAGCTGAAAGGAAGTGTGTTAGCACCCCCCCTCCCCCGGTAGATGGGTCAAAAACTGGGACTAGGTTTAAGTGCAGGCAGCTGATGCTGTTTCTTGTCTTTCGTATGTTGCTTCTGGATATAAGGAGAAGGCTGTGAAGAACAGGGTGGTTATATTGAGTAAACCTGTGCCGAGGATAGTACTGCTGAAAAAACTGCTGATGAAACGCTCTTCATTTTTTTTTTTTTAGTTCATTAATTTTATTGAATATTATAAGTAATATACAGAAAGCAGTTCAAATACATAAAAATTGAATAAGAAATAGTGATTTAGAAACAAAAGAAACCATAATTGCTGTTATTTGCATATAGTAGATTAGTAAGAAGAATTCAGAGTATTTGAAACTGCTAAGAAAAGAAATAGAAAGGATAGAAAAGCAGAGAAGATGAATTGAAATAAAAAAGAAAAAAGAGAGATAAAGAAAGAGAGAGAGAAAGAGAGAGAGGCAGAAGTGTCTACAAGGCAGAATGAACATATGAATCTAAGAATGACCAAGGTGATTTATTTCGCACCAAATTTGTAGATAAACGAGATATCGTGTTCTTTTCATATGCATATGATTCGAATTTGTGGTACATGCTTAAGGAGTTCCACCAAAAGGTGTAGTCTAGTAGTGTGGGTGACTTCCAATTTTTCAAAATGTGCATAAGAGCTGTCACAATCATGGTGTCAATAAGTTTAGGAGGACAGTTTGATAGTGCGAAACAAGGGTGTTGAGAACGAAGGATTATAATGTCTATGGAAATAGCTTCTGAACATTTGGTAATAGATTTTATGGTGTCCCAGATACGAGTCCAAAAGGAATGAACCATAGTGCAGTGAAGAAGCATGTGATCAAGAGTTCCAGGCTCTTTCAAACAGTTCCAACAGGTAGGGTCTTGTTTCAGTTTCGCTTTCCACATTCGAAATGGAGTCCATACTGCATTCCACATAACAAAGAACATTGATTGCGAAACTCTTGAGGATAATAGAGGGCGATTTGTAGATGACCAGAAGAGTTCCCAATCTATTTCAGAAAGCGTGGTCTTTAGGATAGAGCCCCAATGGTTCATGGATTGAGGTGTAAAGGTGAAGGTGTGATCTCTTAAGATGCTATAAAAAAGAGATATCGCCCTACCTTTCAGTAAAGCCAAAGTAGACCAGTGACGAATAGTTTGTTGAGAGGTCATAAAGTCAGGGCGCATTTGTACATTAGCTAGTATTTCAGTAAGCGTAAGCCATTGGGGATATATAGAGGATGGGAGTGAGTTTACAGAACAAAAAGTATCAAATGGGATAAATGAAGTGGAGGAGATCAATTGATGAACAAACCACACCCCTGCCCGTTGCCACCTCTTCCATGAAAGGGATCTACCCTTATTTTGAATTTTAGAATTATTCCAAAGGGACATAAGTGGGCCTTCAGCAACAGAGATCTCAGCCGCTGCATCTAATAGTTGAAAAGCATGTTGCGTTGCACTCAACAAAGAATATTTTCTCAAGTGTCTAGGTATCGACACTGTAAGGAAGCAAGAGATGTGTAGTGGTGCACATAAAAAGCATTCCATTTCAAACCATGCTGGTTTATCCTGTGGATATGAGTCAACAATCCAGTGAGCTCCGTATTTGGCTAAGGAGGCGATGTAGTAATAATAAAAATCAGGTAAATTTAAGCCACCATTAATCTTAGAGGCCTTCAGCTTGGCGAGAGCAATACGAGGTTTTTTCTTGTTCCAAATAAATTCAGTAATTTTCATATTAAGCCAATGAAAGAATGATTTATGGCAGAGAAGGGGAAGCATAGATAGAGTATAATTAATTTGTGGGGCTAAGGTCATTTTAATAGAGGCTATTCTACCCCACCAGGACAAATAAAGCGGGGACCAACGAGATGTAGTACTTGAAACTAAGTTTTTGATTTTAGATATATTGAGATCCTGAGCAAGTAATGGGTCTTTATGTATTAAAATCCCTAAATATTTTACAGCTCCCTGTGACCATGGAAAAGGAAAATGAGCTAGATCTGAGGAGGAAATGTGATCATTTAGCGGAAAAATCTCTGATTTCTCCCAATTAACAGAATATCCAGATATTTGAGAGTATTGAGATACGATGTGGATAAAATGAGGTAAAGAGATAAGAGGATTTTTTAGAAAGAGAAGAATATCGTCAGCGTAAGCTGCTAGTTTAATCTCTCGATTGGACGACGGAATACCTTTAATTAAGGAACATTGTCTGATAGCTGTCAATAGAGGTTCCAATGCTAAATCAAATAATAATGGTGAAAGAGGACAGCCTTGACGGGTACCTCTATGGAGGGAAAATCTATTAGAGAGAGAGTTGTTAATCAAGATACGAGCCGTGGGTTGTCTGTATAATGTTTCTATCCAGTCTGTAAAGAAAGAACCAAAGTTGTACCATTTCAGAACTCAGAATAAGAAAGGCCACTCCACTCGGTCAAAGGCCTTCTCGGCATCAATGGCTAGACCAATCACTGGATCCGACATTGATTTGGCGTGAGCATTGATATGATGAAATAAACGAAGATTATCCCCAATGTATCTATATTTGATGAATCCAGTTTGGTAAAACGCTCTTCAATAAGAAAAAGAAGAGGCAGGGCATCTAAACTGTTGGGAATGATCTGAAGAATGTACTGAGAGCTCCCTACTAGTTGAGGAATCCTCTAAGTTGAGAAACAGTTGCTTGTACCTTTTCGTCAAAGAGACTCTCCCTTAAACAGGGAGCGTCTGCCAACCTATCATGGAGATCCTCTCTATGATCAGACACTCACAGCCACGCTGAGCATCTGGCCGCTATAGCTACTGCTGCTGTACGAGATGTCATGTCATAGGCATCATTGTTGGTTTTAATTAAATGATATATAGATTCCTGGAGAGCAATATACAGGCTTGATAAGGCTTCCAAAGAGGCAGTATCTAATTGTTGAAGAATGGAATGTTGAAAATGGAGAATTTGCAGCTAATGAGCAATGATTTTTGATGAAAGCATAGATCCTTGATAGACCTTGCGGCCCATGGAATCGAGGAGGCGAAGATCCTTCCCTGGGGGTCTAGACAACGGGTCCTTTTAAGTCTTAAACTTTTTGATAGCTGATTCTGACACCACTGATTGATGAGGTAGATGCGGAAGGTCATGGCCAGGTGCAGTTTGAACCTTATACTTCAACTCTAGGTACTTAGAGGCCTTGGATACCGACAGAGATTTTTGCCAATTAGCTAACTGGAGGTCTGGAAGGACTTGATGTACCAGAAGAGCTACTAGTTCCTTCAATGGGGTTTTGCAGGATTAGAGAATAACCTGGAAATCCTTGCTACCTGACGGTGTTGTTGTTTGACTAAGGCTCAGCAGTGAAGAAACCTTCTGCAAAGTTTTTGGATAAAAGAATTCCTTGAAACTGTTGAGGAGGTAGGTCAGGATCCAAAGCTAGAAGTAAATTTGGCTCTGACCAAGCTGGAGGAGAATGAGGGTCCTGCACTGGAGAAGAGCAAACAGAAGTACATGGAGCCCAGGTTACCTCTGGAGATAGCGCTATAGGATCTGGACCTTGAGGTTGTTGAATACAAGCTAAGCATTGCTGGGCTTCTAACACTGGAGGAGGTTGGGACGAAGCCTAAAGTAAAGAAGCACTATCCTACATGTACCTCTGAAGTGTGAAAAAGGTTCAGGTAGCCTGCATGGAGTCTGAGTTCTGAGCAGGAGGTTCAGGCAGACACAGATGTTTAGAGGGGCTTGTTCCTGAGAAAGAAGAGTAAGGAGAGCCTCCCCCCCTCCCTTTTAGATTTTGTGTTCTTAGAAGGTACCTGTATGAGCCAGAAGATGAGGAGTCAAACCAGGAGAGGACCGCGAGGCTGAGACTTGGCCCGCGGAAGCCTGCACCTTTTGTTTACCAAGCTCTGTGAAGTTGATGCTGCTGCCAGAAGTGAAGGTGTGAGGCAGTGTTCCAACGTCAGGAGCTTGGATTTCTTTTTGCCTGCCGATCCTGCTGGTTTTTTCGATTCTTGCGGCATCGGCGGCTGTTGGCTACTCTCCCCTTGTGGTACCGAGTCAAGGCCCTGGGGGGAGGGAGTGAGCAGCAAAGTTTGCCTGTGCGTCAGCTTGCCTGCATTTTTGGCATGAAGTGTCAGCTGTGAGAACTGCTGTCCATCGTGATTCATGAAGGAACAGTAAACTTCCTCCTTGGTCCTAGCGACCGCCGTTTTAATTACCATTGCTCTTTTTGAAAACAGTGAGAGCTGTTCAAGCTCTTTCTCCGTTTTTCTTTTTAAAAACAGTGAGAGCTGTTCAAGCTCTTTCTCCGTTTTTCTTTTTAAAAACAGTGAGAGCTGTTCAAGTTCTTTCTCCGTTTTTCTTTTTAAAATCGATGTGGAAAACTGTCCTGTTCCCCTGCTCTTTCTTTTATTTTTTTAATTAAAATTTTTATTTTTCAAAATAAATATACAAAGTATACAAATAATTAGTATAAATATGCAAATATACATATATGCAAATATACAAAAGATAACAAACATGAAACAGACTAGTTGTATATATTACAGTTAATAAAGCGGGAAGATAGTATTATTTATAAGTCAATACAACCAGTGTCTCATGTCAACCAAATCCAGCAGGGCCAGTACATATAATTTCAGCTAAGAGTATACGTGTAAAGAATAGAAGAAAGTTCCCAATGAGCATCATACCGAGCATGCCAAGCGACTTAATTCACTGACAAGAAGTGACTCTAAATATATTTTATAAATATTACATTGAGATAATTTATGCCAACGGTCCAAGTCACAATAAAGTTGAACAGGTCTCCATACTTTGAGAAAAGAACTAATAGAATGATGTTTTTCAGCTATTACACTTTCAAATTTGTTGGTTATGCATACAGTGTTCCACCATACAATGCATTCTACCTTAGATAAGTCCTTCCAACAGTGCAAGATGTTTTTAATAGCCAAGAATAGTAAGATGTTAAGTAAACGAGCATTGGGTTTGGGCATAGACTATGTGAGACCATGTTGTCCAAGAATAATAATTTTAAGATATAAGGGTTCATTAATATTTAGAATGGTGGATATGGTGCTCCAGACTTTATCCCAATACAATTTAATATGTGAGCACTGGTATAACATGTGTAGCAGTGTACCTTTGAATTTTCCACAGGACAAGCATAGATTGGAGCCTTCTTTGGAAAATTTAGTGAGTTTATGTGGCATCCAGCGGGATCGATGTAGTAGAAAGTATATTGATTGAAGGACTGGAGCCAATCCAATAGATTTGAATACTCTGGTCCACACTTTCTGCCAAAGCTCATCATCAGCAGAAATGTCTAAATCCGGATGCCATGCACTCATCATTAGTGATATAGACACAGGCAAAGTTTGTCTCAATTAAGTGTACCATTTAGAAGCAACACCTTTAAGAGGAGCTATAGTAATAATATTTTGAAGGAGATCAGGTATTGGTTTCAATTTTAGACGTTCTGGAATTGAAGCACACACAACGAGTTTTAATTGAAGCCAATTAATATATTGATTGGCTGTTAGATTAAATTTATCACGCACTTCTTCAAAAGCCAACCATCGATTATTACATAAAAGATCAACATAGGGAAATGCAAGGTCATGCATGTAGGGAAAAAGAACCCGATGTTCACTTACAAAATGGGGGGATCACTGCTAGGGGTAAGTAACCTTGAAAGAGACCTGGGAGTGATGGTAGACACAACATTGAAGGCGTCGGCACAGTGCGCCACAGCCTCTCACTGTTTTCAAAAAGAGCACTGGTAATTAAAACGGTGGGCGCTAGGACCAAGGAGGAAGTTTACTGTTCCTTCATGAACCACAATGGACAGCAGTTCTCACAGCTGACGCTTCGTGCCAAAAATGCAGGCAAGCCGACGCACAGGCAAACTTTGCTGCTCACTCCCTCCCCCCAGTGCCTTGACTTGGTACCACAAGGGGAGAGTCCAGGAGCTGGAGGGACTCTGCACCATAGAGGAACAGTGCTGGGCAACTGAAGACACCACCAGGGAGAGCCACATATAGGAACAAGTTAGAGAGCTCGAGAAGTTCATCGAGGAGGCCTGCAGGATGATGGAGGCACAGGGCCACCAGCACACCAGGAGAGAACCAACAATTGGACGACAGAATCCACCAGACGCCATGCGAGTAGGACCTTGCGGAGGATCTGGACAGACAGATGAGGTGGAGACCCAACAGAGCCCGGAGGAAGGACTAGCGGACTACGCCACTGACACAGACCTGAGACCAGAGAGACAGTTGAGGAAGGGGAGATCTGCTATCGTAGTGGGAGACTCAATTCTGAGAGAAGTGGACAGTCACATAGCCGGAGGGAGAGAGGACCGACTAGTGACATGTCTCCCGGGGGCAAGAACGAAGGACGTCATCGACAGAATTGAGAGGATCCTGGAGGGAGCCGAGACGGAGGAGACAGCAGTAGTAATCCACATTGGAACCAACGACGTCAGCAGAAGGAACTACAACAGGACTACACTAACTGACCAGTTCAGGATCCTGGGGAGGAAACTGAAACTGAGGACAAGGAAGATAGCCTTTCAGAGATCCTGCCAGTACCGAGAGTGGACGCAAGGAGGCAGAGCGAACTACAAGCAATAAACGGTTGGCTGAGGAGATGGTGCGAAGAGGAGGGTTTCCACTTTGTTCAGAACTGGACAACTTTCTTGGGGAAAAACAGGCTCTACAGGAGAGACGGACTGCATCTGGGACGAGGATGCTGGCACGCAACGTCCAGAGCGTCATTGACTTGGCTTTAAACTGAGGAAAAGGGGAAAGTCGATAGTCGATCTGACCTCGACACATCGGACAATAGTATCAAATAAGGATACTGAGCAAGGAAACTGTAAAAGAGGGCTCGGGACTGAGTGGGAATTTTTGGAAAAAGGACCTAAGGACGCAATGCAGGGGCCCAGGGCACAAATGAAACTAGCAAGCAGGATCAACAGAGAACAACGAGAGCCAGAGGGGCAAGGACATTGTAAAAGTGGGCTCGGGACTGAGTGAGAATTTTTGGAAAAAGGACCTAAGGATGCAATGCAGGGGCCCAGGGCACAAATGAAACTAGCAAGCAGGATCAACAGAGAACAACGGGAGCCAGAGGAGTAACCAAAAATGGGGAAACAGACACACCGCAGGAGGAGGATGACCGAGACGAGGCTCGGGGACTGGCAACCTATGAGGGGGTCGGCAGGAGTGCCAAACCATGAGGAAAACCAGCAGAGAGGGCAAACAACTGGGACTTACATTGCCTATACACTAATGCTAGGAGCCTAAGGGCCAAAATGGGAGAGCTGGAAGTCATAGCCAGCAAGAAGGACCTAGACATAATTGGAGTCACAGAAACGTGGTGGACTGATGACAATAAATGGGATTTTGCCATACCAGGGTATAAACTCTACAAGACACACAAAAAGGGTGGAGGAATAGCGCTATATATAAAAGACTCCATACCCTCAACCAGGATGGAAACAACAGTAAGGGTGAATGGCTTGGAATCACTATGGGTTAAGCTACCGGGAGGAACTGGAGCAGACATAAAATTGGTTCTGTACTATCGCCCACCTGGATAATCGGAAGAAATCGACCAGGACATGGAGGGTGAACTGAGGCAGGTATGCAAAAGCGGAAGTGTGGTGATGATGGGGGACTTCAACTACCCTGGGATAGACTGGAATATCGGGCACTCAAACTGCACGAGGGAGACCAAATTCCTGGAGGTCACGAGGGATTGTTTCATGGAACAGCTGGTCACAGAACCAACACAGGGAGATGCCACTCTTGACCTAATCTTCAACGGACTAGGGGGACCCGCAAAGGAGGTGGCGGTACTAGCCCCACTAGGAAACAGCGATCACAACACGATCCAGGATGCAGGCTAGAAATTGGATTATCAAAGGTGAAAAGAACCACAACGATGGCACTCAACTTCAAAAAAGGGAATTATGATGCCATGAGGAAAATGGTGGGAAAGAAACTCAACGGCAACACAAGGAAGATGGAGTGCTTAGAAAAAGCATGGACCCTACTCAAGGGCACTGTGCACGAAGCACAGAACCTGTGCGTCCCCAAGTTCAGGAAAGGGTGCAAAAAAAATAGAACAAAAAACCCAGTGTGGATGACAAATGCAGTGAAAAAGGCAATAAGTGACAAGAAAGCATCGTTCAAAAAATGAAAAAAGGACCAAACAAAGGACAACCAAAAGGAACACAAAGAACACCAAAGGGAGTGTCACCGAGTGGTTAGGAAAGCAAAAAGAGAATATGAAGAGAGACTGGCGGGGGAAGCAACAAACTTCAAATCATTCTTCAGGTACGTTAAGGGGAAGCAACCAGCAAGAGAGGAAGTGGGACCCTTGGATGATGGAGACAGAAAGGGAGTGGTAAAAGAGATAGCTGACAAGTTAAATGAGTTCTTCACGTCAGTCTTCACGAGGGAAGATACAACCAACATTCCGGAACCCGAAGAGATCGTAAATGGAGATCAGGATGATAAGCTGGTCCAACTAGAGGTAAGCCAAGAAAATGTCATCAGGCAGATAGACAGGCTAAAGAGCGACAAATCGCCAGGTCCGGACGGCATTCACCCAAGGGTACTCAAGGAACTAAGGAACGAAATAGCAGAGCCACTTCAACAAATATGCAACCTATCGTTAAAAACTGGAGAGATCCCGGAGGACTGGAAAATAGCAAATGTCACGCCCATCTTCAAGAAAGGTTCAAGGGGTGACCCAGGAAACTACAAGCTTGACCTCGGTCCCGGGAAAGATGATGGAAGCGCTGATTAAGGACAGCATCTGTGAACACATCGAAAACAATGGACAGCTAAAGTCGAGTCAGCATGGCTTCTGAAAGGGTAGGTCATGCCTCACAAACTTATTGTACTTCTTTGAGGGGGTAAACAGCCAGGTGGATAAAGGGGAATCCACAGACATCATTTACCTTGACTTCCAAAAAGCCTTCGACAAGGTACCACACGAAAGACTGCTTAAGAAGCTATGGAACCACGGGGTGCAAGGGGAGGTCCACCGATGGATCAAAAACTGTCTGGCAGACAGGAAACAGAGGGTTGGAGTAAAGGGCCATTACTCAGACTGGCAATGGGTCACGAGCGGAGTTCCTCAGGGGTCGGTGCTGGGACCGCTCCTGTTCAATATATTCATTAACGACCTGGAGGCGGGAACAAAATGTGAGGTCATTAAATTTGCGGATGACACCAAACTATACAGCAGGGTTAAAACCACGGCAGACTGCGAAGATCTCCAAAAGGATCTGATGACACTGGAAGAGTGGGCCATAAAGTGGCAAATGAGCTTCAACATAGGGAAATGCAAGGTCATGCATGTAGGGAAAAAGAACCCGATGTTCACTTACAAAATGGGGGGGGATCACTGCTAGGGGTAAGTAACCTTGAAAGAGACCTAGGAGTGATGGTAGACACACCATTGAAGGCGTCGGCACAGTACGCCACAGCCTCCAGGAAAGCAAACAAAATGTTGGGTATCATTAAAAAGGGTATCATGACCAGGACGAAGGAAGTCATCCTGCCACTGTATCGTGCAATGGTGCGCCTGCATCTGGAATACTGTGTCCAGTACTGGTCGCCGTACCTCAAGAAGGACATGGCAGTACTTGAGGAGTCCAGAGAAGAGCAACTAAGCTGATAAAGGGTATGGAAAATCTCTCATATACTGACAGACTAAAAAAGTTGGGGCTGTTCTCCCTGGAGAAGCGGAGACTTAGAGGAGACATGATAGAAACCTTCAAGATCCTGAAGGGCATAGAAAAAGTAGACAGGGACAGATTTTTCAAATTATGGGGAACCACAAGTACAAGGGGGCACTCGGAGAAATTGAAAGGGGACAGGTTTACAACAAACGCTAGGAAGTTCTTTTTCACCCAAAGGGTGGTGGATACATGGAATGCGCTTCTGGAGGCTGTGGTAGGCAAGAGCACGTTACAGGGTTTCAAAGAAGGTTTGGATAGATTCCTAGAGGACAAAAGGATTGAGGGGTACAGATAGGAGTAGAGGTAGGTTATAGGGATAGGAGTAGAGGTAGGTTATAGAAATAGTCAGGGACCACTGCTCAGGCAATAGGCCTGATGGGCCGCCGCGGGAGTGGACCGCTGGGCATGATGGACCTCTGGTCTGCCTCAGCGGAGGCAACTTCTTATGTTCTTATCTTGCAGTGTCCAGATATCATATTTTTGCCAAATAGGCCAATTCAAGGCAATGTTATTGATTTTAAAAGTGTCATTATTCCATAATGAAATCAATGTGGTGTCCTTCCATTTGATTTTTATAATGCTATCAAAATGTAAGAGAACCTTATATGTTAAATGGAAAATACAATTATATTTTTTCAGAGAGGAGGATATTGACAGGATGCAAGCAAGATTGTTGGTACCATAGATTTTTTTCAAAGACGAGGATATTGACAGGATGCAAGATTGTTGGTACCATATAAGATTTTTTTTTCCAGAGACAGCCAAGGGGGGGGGGGGGTCAGATATAGTTTTATTAAGAAGCTTTAATGAGCCCTGACGCATTATGAAGGCTTGATGATTACATTACATTAGTGATTTCTATTCCGCCAATAGCTTGCGGTTCAAGGCTGATATTTTAAAAAGTCTGGAAAGTTGACTCCACCGTTCGATTTATCATTTTTAAGTTTGTGTAATGCTATCCGTGGTTGGCTATTTTTCCACAAGAATTTGCTCAACATTTTTTCAATAGCACGGTATACATTCTTGTGCAATAAGGGCAACATACTTAATACATAGTTAATTTTGGGTTGAATCATCATTTTAATCGTGGCCAAGCGCCCCCACCAGGAAATTTTTAATGGTGACCATTTAAGTGTTAAGTTCTTTATTATGAATAGCATGTAATCCTCGTTTAGTTTTCCTGTATCCTCCAAAGTTGGACCTATGAAAAATCCTAAATACTTCAATTTGTTTGCATTCCAAACAAAACCAAAGGAGTTAATATTTTGTTTATCTTCATTGCAGTTCAGAGGCATTAGTTCAGACTTAGTCGTGTTTAATTTATAGCCAGAGACCTGCGCATAGGACTCAATTACCTTGATGACGTGTGGGATAGTCTGGCGTTATGCACAGCAAAACATCATCTGCATACACAGCAAGTTTGATTTCACAACTATAGTATTTAAATCCTTGACTATCCGATTTTGCTCTTATAGTAACCAATAGCGGTTCCAGCGATAAATTAAAGAGCAACAGGGACAACAGGCATCCTTGACGGGTGCCTCTAGAGGGTTTGAAGAAATCAGAAAGGTGACTATTAATGGAAACTTGTTCTGGGATTTGAGTATAACACCATTATCATGTTAATAAAATGATCAGGAATACCAAATTTACATAATGTAGCATAAATAAAAGGCCATTCCACTCTATCAAATGCCTTTTCAGCATCAAGCCCTATTAGTGTAAAATTTTGAGTAGAGGATTGAGATGCTGCAATAACATTCAATAACATAAGGGAGTTATTAAAAGAGTACCTATCATTGATAAAGCCAGTTTGGTCTGTGGTAATCAAGAGTGGTATTACTTGTTGTAAACTTGTTGCCAGTATCCTGGTGTAGATTTTAGCATCCACATTAATCATGGAAAGCGATCTGTAATTGGTTACAAACTGGGGATCCTTTCCTGGTTTAGGGATAACTATAATAGTCACTTCTGTAAAAGTACCTGAAGCAGCTCCTTGTGATATCAAATATGTAAAAAATTGTTGCATATATGGGAAGTATATGTTTAAAAGATGAGTAAAATTCAGTAGTAAAACCATCAGGGCCTGGAGATTTGTTCTTGGCCATATCATCAATTGTGTCAGCTATCTCACTTTGTGTGATTGGTGAAGATAGATGCTCTTGGGCTAAAGTAGGTAAAGATGGTAAGTCAATTCCATCTAAGAAAGTGTGAGAGATTTTTTTATTAGCTAGTTCAGAGGAATAAAGTTTTTCATAGTATCTTTTAAATTCCTGAAGAATCTCAGGTGTTGTAGATATATTATCGCCATTTCCCAACACTAGTTTATCAATCGGTTTCTTTTCACTTTTCTTTTGCAAGTATGTCAGAATAATAATTTATTATTGTCAGAATAATAATTAGCCTCAGTGATGAAAATCGAGCAAGCCGCATTTTCCCATAGAATACAACTGTATTGGAAGCGAAGTTTTTGAAGGTCAAGAAGAATGTTAACTTTGTTAATATCCAGTTGGTGATCATGTTCCTTTTTTTTAATGTCGCATTCTAGAGAATGAATTTCTGCAGCTTGTGATTTCCTAAATTGGGAGTTAAGTGAAATTATTATGCCTCTAATATATGCTTTGAATGCATCCCATGTAATTATCCAGCTAGTATCTTTTGGATTATTGAACTGAAAAAACTTTTTAATAGCTGTAATAACTTGATCTTTAAATTCAGTTTCATGTAAAAGGCTAGAATTAAATCTCCATTGTATAGGAGCAGACACTTGGGTAAAATTTTCTAAAGTAAGAGTTATAGCAGCATGATCCGAGATTGAAATTTCTTCAATGGTGGCATCTTTTATGAAGTGGCGAATAGAATGGCTGATGAGAAACATCTATGCGCGAGTATGAACAATGAGGTGGTGAATAAAAAGTGAAATCTTTGTTGGTTGGGTGGAAGGTCTCTCCAAATATCAATCAGGTTCATGTGTGACATTAGATCCTTAAGTATAGATTTGGCCTTAGGTGTTCTATAAGATACTTTTGATATTCTATCAATGAGGGGGTTCATGATTATATTGTAATCACCAGCCACAAATTAGTTGCAGCTAATTGATGAGCAATTTCTTCAAAGAACTCGGTGGAGTCAGTTGTGGGAGCATAGATGTTAGTTAGAGTCATAGTGGAGTTATTTATATTTAAAGTAATTTGTACTCACCTATGTAGGGATATTTCCGTATTCACACCTGAAGGTTAGGCCTCTATGATGTCACCAAGCCTGAACCATTGTTTCAAGAATCTCTCTCTGCAAGCAACTTTCCAGCATGTATTTTGCAAGAAGTAAGAAGTACACTGCTTTACAGTTTCTGCCTGATGCATTATGGGGATGTACTCGAATGTTGCTATTCAAGGGCATTCATCTGTGCTTTAATAATGGGACAGTGTGAATCTTGAAGAAATTATTCTGTTCTTATCTGTCTAACGGCCCTGGGTCTTCCAGCATATATGATAATTTATACAGAAAGGCTATTCATCAAGTTCTGTTTCTGGATTGGTCCGAGGAAGTCATCTGATGAGATTCAAGAAAAGAAAGGTGCTAATTAATTAATAATTAGTTAGTCTGTGATAAGGTCCGGGGAAGCTCAGATCTGCTCACAGATGTTCTAATTGTAAACTTTTTCTTTCAATAATTAGACCTGTAAGTTACCTCGTGTGATTCTCTGCCTAAGAGATAGAAATTCGGACATTTAAAAACTGTTCTGAACTTAGCACAGATAAACAGAACTTATTGCTGATGATTTATAGCCTCATCAAGGATTTTCAACACGTGTAACTTTTACACGTCTTCCAGCTGACAAGAAAATTTTCTCTTCCACCTAATTGTGCCGGAGAGGCTAATTAAGGGTGAGCATACGGAAATTACTTTTATTAGCTTGGGAATTAGATAGGAATCAATTGTGAAAGGTAAAGGGTTGAAAAGTTACCTGGATGATAATATAATCATTTGCTAATCAGGGATTATTATTATAAGGAATAGTGTGTGTGTGTAACAAGAAGTTTTACTTAATTGTCTAACCATTAGATTGTGACAATCATGTACTGAGTTTCATTTGTGTAATTAGATATTTTGAACAATACTTAGATTCTGCAGCTGGCTTGTGAATTATATTTTTCTATTTTCATAATAAAGATATTTCTCATTAGCCTGGGTTTTGTGTCGTATAATTAGACCATGATATTTGGACTTGAATAAGAGGTTATGGTTTTCTCTAGACCACTTAACAGAGACGTAACGTGTTTATAATACTGCTAAGTGAACCATAAATCCTTCTACACCTACCATGATCATCATTAGTTATAGATAGTATTGTGATATCAGGTTGATTTTTAACTAAAATGATTACTCCATTTTTAATACCAACAGCAGCAGAGAAAAAAGGCTGATGAGCCCATTTGACTTTTACTTTAGCAGCCTCAAAAGCATTGAGATGAGTTTCTTGTAACAGAATTATGTCTGGATGTTTGGAATTTAAGTATGACAATATTTTTTTTCCGTTTTATGACATTATTTAGACCCTTGACATTCAGTGAAATTAATTTAAGAGTCACGTGAACAATAATACATGAGAGTCGTCATCAGTATTGTAAGTAAAAAAAAAACAAACAAAATAAATTGATGCTCATTGGAAAAATGGTTACAGATGAGAGGTACAAATAAGAAGTAGCGTATCACCTTATATGTACTGGAAGTGTAGACACCTGTGGTGCTAAACAGGTGATGCTACATTTTAGGAGAGAGAGAAAAAGGAGTGAGCAAGCC
Source organism: Geotrypetes seraphini (assembly GCF_902459505.1). Classification (NCBI taxonomy): domain Eukaryota; kingdom Metazoa; phylum Chordata; class Amphibia; order Gymnophiona; family Dermophiidae; genus Geotrypetes; species Geotrypetes seraphini. The sequence continues at coordinate 170,386,749 of NC_047087.1, read as the reverse complement.
ACAAAAAGCAGGCACCCTCACAGCATATTACACAGTTTTTGAAGTAATAGAGAAGTAAATATATTAAATAAAGATCCTCATAATATTGACACGTTAGAAATTTTCAAGGGATCAAAATTCACAAACTGAGTCAAATATACCTAAACTAAATCATGCTATAAAGACTCATTAACATTATATCAGTACACTTGGCCTAAATACTTTTGATTATATATATATATATATATATATATAAACATATATATGTGTATATGTGAAACATTAAAGTAATTTAGATGGTTAATTATCAAATTCATGTTGTTAATTATGTATTGTTATGTAAAGTATACATTTGGGTTCCTCTTACCAAGCCGCGCCAGGGCATTAACTCGCGGAATAGAACTAAATTGTCACGCGTACTAGACGCCAACGCCAGCATTGAGCTAAGTGCTAAGGGGATAAAGAAATACTAAGTAATTATATCTAAACAAGTTAATATTCTGTTCTTTTTTTTTTTTTTTTTTAAAGAAGGGGAAAGCAGCAACCTGACAGCAACAGTCGAAGAAAAAACTGACAGCTCGCTCCTGTCCGATACACCGCTGGACCACCAAGGATTCAAAATGTATGCAGAGGGAGGCGGAAGGGAGGTAAAAAAATTAGCAGAGTTGGCCAGGACAGGAGATGGGATGGATCCCTACAATTCCAGCCCACCAGGTCATATGGTAGGCCTGGTGGAGGTCTGCAGGACATCGAGAGAAAGGGGCAACAAAGGGTAGGGAGGGAGGTTGGGTGCAGAGCTTGGCAAGAAGGGAGGGTGGGGGGATAGGGTGGAGAGCCTAGCAGGGCGGGAGAGAGACTGAGTGTAGAACCTTGAAGGGGAGGGAGGGAGTGAGGGAAGGGGGGACAGAACACAGATCCTGTCAAGGCACATGAATATTAACCCCCCCATCTTATATTCAAATCAAACTTTTTTCCTCCTTTTTTTAGGGAAAAAGGGTACTTTGTCTTATACTTGGATTGATTTATATTTGAGTATACACAGTGTGTCAATTTTGAGAATTTACATTTGCGATCTCTATATTGCACTATACAAGAGGTGCTTTTTAATTATGATTAATCATCTAATTTAATCTACAATTTGTGAGTCGCTCTATGTCTAAATAATTTCAAGGCGACGTACAATTTGGGTGTTAAGCAAACAGGAGAAAGGAGAAGGGGACATTAAGCAGGAGGAGGAGAGGAAGGGGAGAAGAGACCTCTATGGAGAAACAAAGAGGAGATATTTGAAGTACTGTTTAGATTGGATAAGCATTGAGAGAAGCAAAGAGGAGTGAGAAGAGATGAACAGCCCTAATTTTCTTTTCTTATATAATGCAAAACTGTCTCTGTTGGACTTAGTTGAAAATAAAGAAATGACATGTATTCCTCAGGGAGCTTGCTTCTTCTGTGACTGATGTCAACTGAATCAACAGTTTTTAAACTAGGTCCAAGGATTCTACAACAGGTACTTACCCCACTAGAGTATGGCATGACTGTCTACCATCCCCTGCAGACAGAAATACTGAGAAACATGAGGCAGTGCCCTCTGTATGGTGGAGCTTACAAGCTTTTATTCTGTTTCCATCTGCTGGTATAGGGCTTGTTTGGGACAAAAGGCAAATTTAACTACACTAAATTGCTTGTTTTCAAAGATTGAACATGAACTTAGATCTTCTAAGACCAGATCTCAAGAAAGTTCCCAAACCTATATATACAATAACCTTGCCACTTAATTGTTCAGTATTATTGTAGATTAGCATCTTTAGCTTCTATTGATCAACCCATCCCAGAAAATAGGTTTGGTATTAATCTCTCTCTGAACCCCACATTGTGTCCAAAGAGGTTCATCTTGTAAGTAATAAAACTTACCATGGCAGAGTTGGAAGCTTCATCCCCAGCACAAACAAGAATATTGCCATCTTTATCAGGACTCTCAAAGATAGCATTCTTGGTGAGAAGCTTACAGGTTGGGCCAGCATTGAATGTTTGGACAGGATAACAAGAACAGGTTAGGTCACCGTCTGATTCTGCTATGTGGCTGCTGGTTAGCTCCATCATAACACAGCGTAGAGAAGAGTGTGTCTTGCCTGGGAAGAAGAGAAGTCATATGGTAAAGAGATAAACTACCATCAAAGAACTACATATCTAAATTTTGAAAACAACTAGCAGCTGGTGGACCACAGAGTACACAATATGACAGTGGTGTTTTTCTTCTTTCCCTCTTTTTAGGCCTTCTCATTCTGTTCACCCTGCTATTTTCAATTCTTATCTTTTGTACTATTCAGCCAATTCTCTCTCTCTCTGTCTCACTGAGAGTAGCAGCTTTGTCCTGTCTGCTGCTATTTGGGGTTTAGGCAGAATCTGCCCTACCACTAGGTGGCTTATGCACTTACCTAGAGTGGCAGAGTCTGGGGCAGCAATGCAGGATCTGCTCCTTCCCTTCCTCCACTGCTGCCATTTTACTTCTGCTGGGCTGCCCTGAAGATCTTAAAAGTAGAATACATGGTACAGACCTCTGAGCATAAGTGAGAACTCAAGGTCTACTGACCTTGAGCATGCACCTGTACACTCCACGCCACTTTCTAGTACTTAAGGATAGATGTAAGGGGTTGTGATAGCAGTAAAGGGAGCAGACTCTGTAAGTGAAAGTCAAGAAGTGGGAGAAATGCTGGACTATGGGCAGTGGGATTAGGCTTTTATCTGCCCTGCGGGGAGGTAGGGCATAGCTGAAGGTCTGCCTAGAATACTAGACACCCTTAGGCCAGCTGTGCTATCAGTCCCTACAAACCTTATCTATCTACCTTAAACTAAATGTTATCATAAGAAGATATATGCATCCTAAATTTGACCAAAATTTTCAAGGTAACACCTTAATCAATGAATCTTCCAACAATTTCCCAAGGCAACCTGCTAATCAGCTTGGATTGTAAGAACTGGTTTGCTTCAGATAAAATGGCAACAAGGCCCTTAAAAGATCAATCCAGTTATTTTTTTGCCCCATCAAGCCTAGAATTGCTGTTTCTAAGAAAACACTACTAGTCTCTCCTAGACACAGCCAAACAACACCTAAGCAAAGGCAAGAAAATGCTAATCATACAACTTGATCTCACAGCGGCATTCGACCTAGTAGATCACGACATCCTACTACAAACACTGGAGGCAATAGGAATTACAGGTAAAGTCTACAATTGGTTTGAAGGATTCCTCCGCTCAAGAAGATACAGAGTAAAAGCAAACAATGAACAATCAGAATCCTGGAACAACCCATGTGGAGTCCCCCAAGGTTCCCCACTATCACTAAAGCAATGTTACTTACCGTAACAGTTGTTTTCCAGGGACAGCAGGCAGCTATTCTCACTAGTGGGGTGATGTCATCCGACAGAGCCCCGATACGGACGTCTCACAAGCATGTCTTGCTTGAAGAAACTCAGAAGTTTCGAGATGCCCGCACCGCGCATGCGCCAGTGCCTTCCCGCCCGATGGTCTGGGCGTGTCTCCTCAGTTCAGATAGCTAGCAGAGAAGCCAGCCCAGGGGAGGTGGGTGGGACGTGAGAATAGCTGCCTGCTGTCCCTGGATAACAACTGTTACGGTAAGTAACATTGCTTTATCCCAGGACAAGCAGGCAGGTATTCTCACTAGTGGGTGACCTCCAAGCTAATCTCAATGGGATGGTGGGAGAGTTGGCAACTTAGGAGAATAAATTTTGTAACACTGTTTGGCCAAACTGCCCATCCCGTCTGGAGAAAGTATCCAGACAATAATGAGAGGTGAAAGTATGAACCGAGGACCAAGTGGCAGCCTTACAAATCTCCTCAATCGGTGTCGATCTGAGGAAGGCTACAGAGGCTGCCATTGCTCTGACCTTATGGGCTGTGACCTTACAGGGAAGGGGTAACCCAGCCTGGGCATAGCAGAAAGAGATACAAGCCGCCATCCAGTTGGAGATGGTGCGCTTCGATACAGGACGTCCCAACTTGTTTGGATCAAAGGAGACGAAAAGTTGAGGAGCAGTTCTGTGTGGTTTGGTGCGATCCAAGTAGAAAGCCAAAGCACGTTTACAGTCCAGAGTATGCAGAGCTGATTCTCCAGGATGAGAATGAGGCTTTGGAAAAAACACTGGAAGTACAATGGATTGGTTGAGATGAAATTCAGAGACCACTTTAGGCAGGAATTTCGGATGAGTGCGGAGGACCACCTTGTCATGATGGAAGACTGTGAAAGGTGGGTCCGCCACCAAGGCCTGAAGCTCACTGACCCTGCGAGCAGATGTGAGTGCCACTAGAAAAACCAATTTCCAAGTGAGAAACTTTAGAGGAGCCTTGTTGAGAGGCTCAAAAGGAGGTTTCATAAGCTGAGAAAGGACAACATTGAGATCCCAAACCACTGGAGGAGGTTTGAGAGGAGGATTGACATGAAAAAGTCCTTTCATAAATCTGGAAACCACAGGATGAGCAGAGAGAGGTTTCCCTTGCAGAGGCTGATGGAAAGCCGCAATAGCACTCAGGTGGACTCGTATGGATGTCGACTTGAGACCAGACTGAGACAGGTGTAGAAGATAGTCCAATACCGAGGATAGGGAGGCTCGCTGAGGCTCCTTAGAATTGGAAACACACCATGAAGAAAATCTAGTCCATTTTTGGGAGTAGCATTGACGAGTAGCAGGCTTCCTGGAAGCCTCCAAGACATCCCTCACCGCCTGGGAAAACTGGTGAGGAGTTACGTTGAGAGGAACCAAGCTGTCAGGTGGAGAGACTGCAGATTGGGATGAAGCAGAGATCCCTGATGCGGAGTAAGCAGTGAAGGAAACACTGGAAGAAGGAATGGGTCCCTGCTGCTGAGTTGAAGTAGAAGAGAGAACCAAGGCTGTCTGGGCCACCGAGGAGCGATCAGAATCATGGTGGCATGGTCGGACTTCAGCTTGACCAGAGTCTTTTGAATGAGGGGAAAGGGAGGAAACGCATACAGAAAGCGATTCCCCCAATCCAGCAGAAAGGCATCTGCCTCGAGACGATGAGGAGTGTAGATCCTGGAGCAGAATCGAGGCAGCTTGAAGTTGTGGGGAGCCGCAAAGAGTCTATCTGAGGCGCCCCCCACTGTGCAAATATCTGATGAAGGGGCTCGGAATGGAGTGTCCATTCATGAGGCTGGAGAAGATGACTCAGGTTGTCCGCCAAGACATTGTCTTTCCCCTGAATGTGGACAGCTTTGAGGAAGACATTGTGGCGAACCGCCCAATCCCAGACTCTGAGAGCTTCCTGGCAGAGGGAGGCCGAGCTGAGGAGCCTTAGGGACAGCAGCCGGCCGGCTGAGACTTTTGCTGTCCTTTCTGAGGAGGCTGCCGCTTCGCAGGTTGCCTCGCAGGTGGAGCTTGCCTCGGCTGATAACGCTGCTGATAGATCAACGGCGGTCGAGAGGGTCGAGACTGTTGAGGCTTAGGCTTCGGCCTAAGGATGGACTGGAAGGACTTTTCATGATCAGACAATTTCTTCGTGACTGTCTCGATGGATTCGTCAAAAAGATCCGCCCCAGCACACGGGACGTTTGCCAGGCGGTCCTGAAGATTTGGGTCCATGTCCGCAACCAGGCCAAACGGCGCATCGCCACAGAGCAGGCCGCTGCTCGGGCCGAGAGCTCGAAAGCATCATAGGCAGACTGCATCAACTGAAGACGAAGCTGGGACAGCGAAGCAACCACCTCCTCAAACTCAAACCGAGCCTGTGACTCGATGTAGGGCGTGAATTTCTGAAGCACAGGCAGAAAAAATTCCAAGTAGGTGGCAAAGTAGAAATTGTAATTCAGGACTCGGGACGCCATCATAGAATTCTGATAGATGCGTCGTCCAAACTTATCCATGGTCCTGCCCTCGCGGCCTGGAGGCACCGAAGCATACACCTGGCCAGGATGAGACCGCTTGAGCGAGGATTCGACCAGGAGGGACTGATGAGAAAGCTGAGGTCCCTCGAAGCCCTTATGATGCACCGTGCGGTATCGAGCATCCAATTTTCCAGGGACCGCAGGAATAGAGTATGGAGACTCAAAGCACCTCATGAAGGTCTGGTCGAGGAGCTTATGCAGAGGTAGGCGCAAGGACTCGGCCGGAAGACGAAGCAAGTGCATGGTATCGAGGTACTCCTTGGAGTATCGAGACCCAGCATCAAGGGTAATGTCCATGTCATCCGCCATCTGTCTGAGAAACGAAGAAAAAGACAGTTGGTCCGCCAACGCCGGTCTTCGAGAAGGGCTAGAAGAAGACGAGGCTTCGGGCTCCACAGAGGCCTGGGAACAGCAGGGCGAGTAAAAAACCTCGGGGTCCTCGAACTCCGGCCCCGGAGGAGGAGACCCAGCTGAAGCAGCATACCCCATCCGAGGCAATTTCTTCTGGAGTGAGACGGTCGAGTGCCGAGAGGAATGCCTCGAGAAGTGTCTGGATCGATGCACCTCTCGATGCCTGGAAGGTGATCGAGCCCGTCTATGAGAATACTGGTCCCCAGGAGCCTCCAGGGAGCAGATCGGACTCGAGGTCGTCGATTGGAGAGGCGGAAGAGTCGGAGCCTCCCCAGAAGCCGCCCAGGTCTGATAGGGGGTTCGGAAGAACTCGTCCTGCTTCCTGCTATGCCCAGGACTGGGAGGTCTCGAAGGTGGACGCCACACTGTGTCATGGGGGCGGGGTAATAGGCTCCAAGGGAGGCAATTCGCCAAGTGAAGCTTTCCTCGAGGGGATAGGCTCCAAGGGAGGCATATCACTAAGGGAGGCCTTTCTCGAGGGAATCGGTTCCAAGGGAGGCATGGCACCAACCGAGGACCGCCTCGAGATGGACACCGCCCGCCGCTCCTCCTCGCCGAGCAACGAGGTCGTGCGGTGCGGTGGAGGAGGGGGCGGCCCGCCCCTCGGGACCGGAACTGGGAGGTCACCCTGGATCGAGGCAATCAGCCGGGGTCCCATGGTGGTCATGAGTTCCACAAACTGAGCCTCCAGAAGGGACCGCAACGAAGCCGATATGGAGGGATCCGCACCAAAAGGGGGCCCTTCCGCACGGTCTCCGCGCTCTTTCGGTGCAGCGTGCTTCTGCTTGCCAGCCTTCGGCACTTTAAGCACCACCGGTGGAACTGTAGGAGTCGATACCTGTTCCGAGGAGACGGAGGAAGGCACCGGCGCAGAGGTAGAGGCCGAAACCGGCGTGAACGACGCTGGTTTCAAAAGGCCCGAAGCAGCCGGGGAAGCAGAGGTCTTCGCCGACGGAGTCGAAGCACCAGTCGATGTCGAAGCCGGAGGATCCAACGAAGCTTCCATCTTGAACATGGACTCCCACAGCTGACAGCGGCGCTTGAACGCACGCGCCGTCAGAGTGGAGCAAGGCTGGCACGATTTCGGAAAGTGATCCAGACCCAGACACTGTAGGCAGCGTCGATGCGGGTCCGTGAGCGAAATTGCGCGCTGGCACTTGCTACACTTTTTAAAACCAGTGATCGGCCGGGACATAGGCCGGAAAATCTCTGCCGCAAGGTCGAAGGCGCGGGGCCCCAGCCACGCGGCCGACCCGGTGTCGGAAGGAAAATTTTTTTTTTTTTTTTTGAAAAAAGAAATCAAAGAAAGAAATAAATGCACGGGAGAGCCAAAAGAACCCAACCCGCGGCAAAATAGAAGGCAAAAAAACAGATTCAATGGGCGCAGAATTGAAGTAAACTTCTCAGCTCCGCGGAAGAAAAAGAACTGAGGAGACACGCCCGGTCCATCGGGCGGGAAGGCACTGGCGCATGCGCGGTGCGGGCATCTCAAAACTTCTGAGTTTCTTCAAGCAAGACATGCTTGTGAGACGTCCGTATCGGGGCTCTGTCGGATGACATCACCCCACTAGTGAGAATACCTGCCTGCTTGTCCTGGGATAACACTCTTCAACCTTTACATAGCCACACTTGGCACATGCTTAGACAAACTAGGTATAACGTCATACAGCTACGCAGAAGATATCACCATCCTCCTGCCTTTCGACCAAACCACCCCCAACATAACAAACAAACTACAAATTGCACTAGAAACCGTGTCAAAATGGATGAAAGACCACAAATTAAAACTGAACCAATACAAAACCAAATTCTTATTTCTAGAAAGAAACAAAACCCCAACCATAACAAACCTAGAAATAAACTCTATCACATATCCGTTACAACCCAACATAAAACTGCTGGGAATAATGACAGACAAAGGCTGCACTATGCAACTTCAAATCAGCAAAATGGTTCAGAAGGCATTCGCAAACATGTGAAACTTAAGACAAGTCCGAAAATACTTCAACAACAAACAATTCAAACTCATAGTACAAACTCTAATCCTAGGACTCCTGGACTACTGTAATATACTTTACCTGTCATACCCCGCCAACATGCTAAAACAATTACAAACAGTCCAAAATACAGCCCTAAGACTAATATACTCGCTGAAAAAATACGAGCACATTACCTCAGCTTTCCAAGACTCACACTGGCTCCCAGTACAAGTACGCATACAACACAAGTTCTACTGCATCCTATTCAAAGTCCTAAATGGAAATGGACCAGGCTATCTGAACAACCGCCTAATCAGGAAAAACACATCCAGACCAAGGTGAACTCAAGCACACTTTACCCACCCCCAATCAAAGGCATGCAAAGCAAAAAAATATGACGGTCTACTAGCCACCAGAGCAGTAAAAATAGACCACTACCTCTCAAATCTGCTGACCATGACGCACAACTATAAAACATTCAGGAAAGAACTGAAAACCATACTATTCAAGAAATTTGTCAAATGATCTAACCAAATCGTATCAACCATTCCCAGAACCCGACGCATACTATAGCTATCAACCTTGTAATCTCCCTGGGAATGCCCAGGCTAATTTCTTGTTGCAAACCACCTAGAACTGAAAGGTATTGGCGGGATAGAAGACATCAATATAATGTAATAGATAATAAACTGTATATCTTTCATAATAATAAAAATAGGTTTAATATTTAGAAAATCTGATATTCCACTTATGTTTAAAATAACCTTAAAGATTATAACAAAATTGTACACATGAATTTCAAAAATTCAACATAACCGCAAGGTAATGGCAGAATAGAAATCACTAATGTAATGTAATGTAGTAACAAACTTTTATTGCTAAACATTTAAATCAGCCAAATTTTTGTTTGCTCATCTGTCCAACCCTAGACTCAGGGACTGATTTGGTACTTCTCACTGGTTCAAGACTCATATGTCTTTTGTATTAGAAGGGAAGATTAGGTTCCTACCTTGATAATCTTCTTTCTAGTAAAAAGGCATAAGAGTCTTGAAGGCCCACACTGTCAGATTTTAAATAGCTTGCTTATGATCTCAGACATGTACAGGAGTGCTCCATATCTTTGGATTCTTTATTCGCGGTTTCAGTTATCCGTAGCTTACACCTAGTGCTTCCCTCTGCATTCTACCCTACCGTGCACACAGCTCCCCCCCAAGCGTATCTCCTTAAATATTCACTGGCAGCATTTCCTGCCTGCTGATTGCGCTGGTCTTCTAAGGTTGCATCTGGGTTGCAAGACCAGGAAGTTAAATCACAATAGGATTATGAAAAATTGCAAGAGGACCTTGTGAGACTAGGCAACAAAATGGCAGATGACGTTTAATGTGAGCAAGTGCAAAGTGATGCATGTGATAAAGAGGAATCCAAACTATAGCTACGTGATACAGGGTTCCACGTTAGGAGTCACCACCTAAGAAAAGGATCTAGGTGTCATTTGTTGAGGATACATTGAAACCCTCAACTTAATGTGCGACGGCAGCAGCAGCTAAGAAAGCAAATAGAATGTTGGGAATTATCAGGAAAGGAATGGAAAACAAAGATGAAAATGTTATAATGATCCTGTATCGATCTATGGTATAGCCACACCTTGAATACTGTGTGAAAAAATATACCAGAATTAGAAATGGTACAGAGAAGGGCAACAAAAATTATATAAAGGATGGGATAACTTTCCTATGAAGAAAGGCTAAAGCAACTTCAGCTTGGAGAACAAATGGCTCAAGTGTGACATGATAGAGGTCTAAAAAATACTGAGTAGAGTGGAAAGAGTAGATGTGAATTGCTTGTTTACTCTTTCCAAAAATACTAGGACTAGGGAAGCATGCGATGAAGCTAATAAGTAGTAGATTTAAAACAAACCAGAGAAAACATTTCTTCACATAATGTGTAATTAAACTTTAGAGTTCATTGCTGAAGAATGTGGTGAAATCAGTTAGCTTAGCAGGGTTTAAAAAAAGGTTTGGATAATTTCCTAAAAGAGAAATTTATATGTCATTATTGAGACAGCTTGGGGAAATCCACTGCTTATTCTTAGGATAAGCAGCTTAAAATGTTTTACTACTTGGGACCTGGGTTGGACACTGTTGGAAAACAGGATACTGGGCTTGATGGACCTTCGGTTCTGTCCAAGTATGACAATTCTTATGTTCAAGTCTTTGCTGGAAAGCACTGGAAAAATACTGTCAGTGCCACATGATGTCACTTATTTAATTGAAACAATTTTTTATTAAGAGACAGTAAACAAACAACAAAGAATACACAGCATCCACAAGAAGAGCCATGTACTGAGCAAAATCCCCCACAACAATACCTCCAGCACCCAGAGAATACTCCCCCCCCCCCACAGGAAGGAAAACCTACAACAGAAATCTAAAGAACAAATGGCATGAGAGGTTGGTACTCTTAACCCCCCAGTGCAAAAACCAGAATAAGCTCTCCAACCGTGGAAAACCCCCTCCCAAGTCAACCCTTGACCCCAGACATCATAAACTATCCGGTATCCCTACAAAATGATGTCACTCATTTAAATGACTAAGTGAATTTCTAATCTTTAGAGAAACCTACAAAGATATCCAAATGTCAGAAAAGTAAAAAGGGCCATCACATTAAAAAACCCAAGGCATAAGTATGCAATAAGACTATCCAAACTGTAAATTTATTTTACTTTGAAGGTTACTGCAGGAGGATTTAATTCATATTCAGCAAAAATCAATAGACTCTACAAGAATCTTCTAGACAATTTTTGGAAAATGGAAGAGACAAGGAATGGGACATGAAATACTGTCTTTCTGTGGTTGCAATCAGAACAGTTTACATATTACATACAGGTAATTATTTTGTACCTGGGGCATTTGAGGGTTAAATGACTTGCCCAGAGTCACAAGGAGCTGCAATGGGAATCAAACCCAGTTCCCCAGGTTTTCAGGCCACTTCACTAGACACAAGGCTGAAACTAGGGAAGCTAATGTTCAACTTTTTTCACCAACTTTCTTCTGAACAATGGGCAAGTAATTTCACCCTCCAATCCCCCAAGAATAAACTTAGATAGGGACCATAACCAGAGGGCCTACAATCAACTGGATCTAACTTGCATGAACTCCAATTTGAAAGAAGAGAAATCAAATCCAAAATCCACATCTACTCTCAGGTTCCTCCTAGAATTCTCTCTGATTTTCTACCACTAGATTCTGCCCTCACTTGCTCTCCTCTTCTCTCAGTCACCACCTCTCTATAATTCTCCCTCTCAAATTCTACCCCACTACCTGTGGTTCTCTATCATCTCCATGCCTCATCAAATATCTGGCTTTCTTCTTCTTTCCTTTATCTCCTCTGGTTTTCCTTCATACCCCCTTGTTATCTGTACTTCAGGCTTTCTCTCACCCAACATCAAAAGTTTTGCTGAAATCAAAGTATATAGATATCGCTGATTAAATTTTCTAGTCATTCAAAGAAACTGCTCAGATTAGACAAATCGCCTTTCTAATAAAACCAAGCTATCTTGAATATGGCAGCCCATCATTTGACCTGCATAGTTCATCGGTTTTATCTGTGCTGATCAAGCAGTTGAGAAAATAGGAGATGGTAACACAGGTTAGCAGGAGCTTGAGAGGGTGGAAGACAGTTGTCTAAAGTGGCAAACACGAAGAATGCCATCAGAATTTCTAATACACACAGGGTAAATAATTGATAGGGTTGATTTCCTGTGATTCTGTGGTAAGCAGCAGCCTATGCAGCAGTTGCAAAGCACCTGGGAAACAGAGGAACCAATTCATAATAATGCTGCATTTTTGCAGATGTCACCAGATCCAGGCCTATCTTCAGCCCCCTGTCCTAGCTTAATAAAAAGAGATTAGGTTCTAAACTTGCTAATATATTTTCTAGTAGATAGGTGTGTCATTGTGGACAGAGGGGGTATTTGCCACATGCTTGCAAGCCATGAAGAAGGAATCCACTCCAACTTTTTAATACCTCCTCCTTCTAGTTCAAGTTCAATTTATTTAAAATACCGCAAATATAAAACCAGTAGGCAAATCTCACCAGAGAGCTCTGCTGCCCTCTTCAGTTTGTACCAAAGCAGGCTATAGCTCTATATAGAAACACATGTGAAGGAGGGGTACAGGAACTCCCCGAACTACAACTCTGATCTGCTCTGAAAATATAAAAATCAAAAAACGGATCTTTATAAAAAATTACTACCAAACTTGAAAGTGACCATAGTAAATAGGGCTAAAGGAAATTACTCAATTATTTTTTCATTATTTGTAATAGTCACAAATCTACTTTCTACCACTTATTTTATCTTTTATCATCAAATTCACCATTCATTATCTATATCAAGTAAACGTTGAAGGGGCATATATTCTTTGTAAGTTTTTCTATTCTTGCTTATGTAAAAGGAACTGCTGAAACAGTTAACATTTTTCCAAGGAAAAAAACCACAAGGCCTTTTCTTTTTGTGTTCTGAGCTCTGTGTCTCCATTGTGTTCTGTAGTTCTTGTTTTGATAAGAAACATTGCTAGACCTTAGACAGGACAGTATTATATGCCATAATTGAAACTTCCCACTATTTTCCCCTCCCCTTATGTTTGCTTCCTTTTTCTAGTTGCTTTTATGTATCCTGTTACCATATATGGTCTTTCCTACAGTCATATGCTAAAAAAAACTGACCCATGTGAAAAGCTATAAAAGGTGGATGCAGTACTCTGAATAAAGAAAAGAGCAAGAGAGACATATTTTTGCCTATTTGCATGTGCGTTTGTGTGTGTGTGTGATTTCTTTCTAACGAGGTGTCCCCAGATGCATTTGTAGTCAGGACAGCAGAACGAGGCTAATACAAATTGGGACCTGGTCGTTTCAGCTGGGGGCTCGCCCGGGAGTGGAGATTTGTGCCGGTCTAGTGAGTATCTGTTTTCTAGTGCTCACTGGTCTCTGCCCTCTTCCATGCTCTTATTTGATTATTGAGGCTTTTGGCAAGTCTCTTGAGGTTTTTGACCCTTTGTGAGTTTATATTGGGCTTTTAAGAAGTCCATAGTGGTGGTTTTGGCAACTCCACAGATTACCTGTCCTTTTGGGAAGGACCGATTTAACTAATTACCTGTCCTTTTGGTAAGGACTGCTCTAATTAATTCAAATCTGTACAGCCTCGCCTGTTCTGCTGTTCTTGCATGTGCTTTTTTCTTTCTATCGCATTGTATATTACGGTGTCTTGTTTATAAGGTTACCACGCTGTGTTTTGTACTAGGGAAAGAAAGTTGACATTGTACATTTGTATATATACTGTATATATCTATATTAGAGGAAAAAATAGGGTTGAGTCCAGATCTGGCTTGAGTTTCTTCTGTGAGACGTGCCAGGGGCACGAAGCGAGAAGGAGTCTTTATTTGTGTTTCCATTGTCTTGCGAAGGGTGTGGCCAGAGACGGACGAAGCAAAAGATTTCTGTTGAATGCGGGGTGGCTCAAGAGGCCAGAATGGGGAGTAAAGCAGAAGTGAGAGACCTCCCCAGACAGCAATCCTCTGGAAAAGCCCTTAGAGAGGATCCTGCAGTGATAATGACAGTGTGTCCGGTATTAAGAGGAAAGAAAAAAAAATTGGCTATGTCAAAAATAAAAAACCCTCAAAGAGGATTGCAAAGAGGTAAAAAATCTGCCCATGAGACCCCTTAAACATGAGACCCCTCCTCCCTGTAAAAACCCTCGGGGGAGAGGGGACGTTAGGAGGAAATAATTTGAGACAGTACCTTACAGAGTTGAGCTGAACAAGTCAGGGGGAAGAGAAAACATTTCCTCATGCCTAGAGTTGAAACTTATTAAACTTTCTCAAATTCAGAATAGGAAGGGGGAGCAGTAAGCTGAAATAGATTCAGGAAGAAAGCGAGCTTTAGTATTTGAGCTAATACGAACAGAATTTCCAAATGCAATTAAGACAGTGTTTGCTTTGGAATTCAATCATTTTTACCAGTGCTTAGGAACCATTTTGCATATTTGAAAGGGGATTGTCAATTATTTTTGTTTGTTTGTTTGTGTTGTGCCTAGCAAAAAGGAACTGGGAATTATTAGCAAATGCTGCTTTGATGCAGTGGCACAACGCCAATTTGCCAGTCCTTATTTTAACAATTTATATTTAGAGGACCTGTTCTTATGTTCCTTTATTTTAACTGTGGTATGCACACCGTATTTGTAGGGGATTTTCTGTTTTCCCTCCACCCCTATGGCCAGCATTTTTTGGCTGTCCCTCTTTTTCTTTTCACGAGAGGGGGGGGGAGTACCGCTTTAAATCATGAAATGTAACATCTCAGCCCTGCCAGTTATGGCAGGATTGCAGAAGACAATAAGAACTAGTTTTCTGATCTACATAAACAATTTATGAATTAATAGTTTTAGGATATCTTTTGGCTTAAGGAGACATTAGAATTCTTTTATAAAGCTATAGGTGTGTGACTTTTGCTGGCACCAATTTAAGGTGGCAGAAAACTGTGCACCATAATGTATGACAGGAAAAACGAACACTATCTCCTGAATATTAAAAAAAAAAATATCTAAGAATAGGATTATTGCCAAAAGTTACAGCACTGTGCACATTTTGAAGTTTGAAGAGGAATAGGAGCCAAGCCCATTGTTCTTAGTTTATGGTTTTAGGGATTGCCATGCCTAAAATAAAAAATAAAGGTATGCTAATTAGTTCTGAATTGGTTCAGGCTTTACACAGTCATGGGTTGACAACTGGCCTGTTGAACGGATCATTGCTGCTTATGGACCTACTACGTGGGCCGAAGATGGCTCCTGGAGTTATTGGACCTCAATCTACCTGCTCAACTGCATACTTCACTTGCAGGCTGTTCTTGAACTTTTGCACTGCCATGTACCAGAATCGCCTGTCTCTAGATTATTTGCTGGCTGTGGAAGGTGGCGTCTGTGGTAAGTTCCACCTCTCTAACTATTGCCTTGACCTTGATGATGATGGTACTGTGCTCGATGAAGATGTGGACCGCATCACCATAGTGGCTCATGTTCCTCTCCGAACCTGGCGTGACCTCCCTGCTGACTGACTCTTTCGCTCTTGGCTGCCTGCCTTGCCTGGTTCCTGTGATTCCATGATATAGTCAACTCATCGCTCTACTGTAGCCCTGGCTATTACCTACCGGTCCCTACCACAGACCCCCGCCCTTCTCAGAAGCTTTGACCCCCATGTCTATATTGCTGTTCTTGGTGCCCCAAGAGGGGTTAAACACCTTCTTATTGAAATATATATCCTAGGACAGTGATGGCTAACCTTTTTGAGCCTGAGTGCCCAAACTGCCGCACAAAACCAAAGAATTTCCTCAAAGTGCCAGCACGTCAATTAAACCTTAATAACAAGATTTTAGTATCTAAAAACTCTTTATAAAGTTGCCTGAACTATGTAACATCATTTTTAAAGGTTGGAATCTTTGTATTGTCAGAGAATCAATTTGATTCACAATCCTTTGGTTTTCATTTCAATTTATTGGCAATTTATAATGTTTTAATGATTTCATTCAATTTAATGAATTTAGGAAGAATTTGATTCAGTTACACAATATATTTTAAATGTATTATTCACATAACATGTCAAATGTATCCTGAGTAAAAAAAAAAGATAAACTTCTTAAAACTGTTAACTGTGTCAAGACTCGGTGTGTATTCCCAAAGAATCTATACATATTTTTTTGTAAAATTTACAATCAAATTAGAAAATAGTTAAATCATTACATTTCTAATAATATGATGTAAAGAAAACAAAAGAGCTTTCAATTAAACCAACCGTTTTTATTGGAAATTCCAGATTGGAATACAACAGGGCCATGTAAAGTCCCTTTTTTAAATAATATCTTTAAATAATATTTAAATAACTCAGAAAGTGTCTTAACTGCAAACTGAAAACACTGCTTCATGTAAACATATGCATTGGGCATACTCTGAAAAAAATTAATGTGATTTTTGTTGTTGCATGCATGCTGATAACTTGTCAATCCTTGGCTCATAGTGCGTTAATTTCAGAGCAATACATGCAGCACTCATGTCATCCGTTAATCTGTTTCTAGCATCAGATTTTATATGATTCAAAGCCGAAAACAGCTGCTCACAAGCATAGGATGACCCAAACAAAGTAAGAAGAGCAATCCCAAGTGCTTTCATGGACTTAAAATTGTCTGGCAGAGAATTCCACGCTTTTAGGATTTCATTTTCAGAACTGCTAGCAGTGATTTCATTTGTCACCCTTTCACACTCAATACGTTCAAGAGCCGCACGCAGGTCATTGAATTTACTTTTCCAGATAGAGCTTTCTTGAAATTCCAGTAGCTCCATTTCCAAATTTTGAATATCCAATCACTGTAAGCAGGAAAGATCAAGATCTTCAAATGTGGACTTTTCTGGGGAAGTTATAAATGAAAGGGTCCATCTTACGGAACTGAGAAAATCTTTTACTAAAATTCTCCTTTGCTTCGGCTATAATGGTGGAATATGCTTTGTGGATTTCCTGGTGTTTTTTATGACTGTCCACAAATGTTGTAGAATTATCCAAATGTATTTTTAGGTTGGGAAAATATTTTAGCTGTCCACTCTCAAGGTCTTTTTCAAAAACATGCAATTTTCTCTCAAAAGCTTTGATGTCACTAAACATGCTTTCTGCTGTTTTTCCCATGCCTTGTAATTTTTTGTTTAGTACATTAAAGTGGTTAGTAAAATCTGTAAAGAACATGAGGTTGGTAAGCCAGGCCATGTTGGTGAGTTGAGGATAGTCTTCCCCCTTTTCGTTCATAAATAGCCTAACTTCTTCCAAGTAGGCCACAAATCTCTCTAACACTCGTCCTCTGCTCAGCCACCGGACATTATTGTACACCAGTAAAGTGTTATATTGTGCCTGAACCTCATCAAGAAGGGCTTGAAATTGTCGAAAATTAAGAGCACGCGCCATGATGAAGTTCACCATTTTTGTTACATCTTTGAGAACATCGTCAAGTTTTTTGCTGCTTTCTTTGGCGTAGAGAGCCTCTTGATGTATTATGCAGTGAAATTGAATCAGTGGATGTTTTGCTTCCTTAGCAAAGAAGTGAATGAATCCTGATGTTGTCCCCACCATGCTAGGTGCTCCATCGCTAGTAACTGAAACCACTTTTTCTGGACTTATGTCTAGTGATGAAAAAGCCTCCATCACAGCATTGTGGATATCTATCCCTTGTGTTCTTCCAGGCAAAGACAGAAGTTTTACCAGCTCTTCTCTCATGATGTCACCAGTAGCATAACGCAAAATGAGCGCTAGTCTTGCATGGTTAGTAATATCTGTACTTTCATCCAAGCACATGGAGTAGAAGGGTGCTTTTTGTAAGTCGCAAGTAAGCTGTTGACTAACATCAGCAGCCATTCGCAGAACCCTATCTTTTGCAGTATTTCTGCTTAGCGGCATCTCAGAGATGCGCTGCACAATTTTATCCTTGTTTTGGAAATCATGGAAGAGTGAATTACTCCCAGCCAAAATTGCCTTTTTGATAAAATCTCCATCAGAGAGGGGCTTACCATGTTTTGCCATGCACAGTGAAATTTGAAAGCTGGCAACTGTAAGATGATTAGTTTTTGAAAGATAGTTGCTAAAACTAAGAGACTGGGAGTGATATTTCTTTAATTTTCCTACAAGGAACTCTTTTCTTTGAGCTAAACCAAGTTCAGCAACCAAGTTATGGTTGGTCTCAAAGTGACGTTTGACACTTGATGTGCGAGACACAACACTTTCATTACACATAATACACAATGCTTTCCCACTGCGTTCAATCACTCCATATGTCTCTGTCCAGGCCTCTTGTAATGGTCTTCCACTATCTGTTTTTGCTTTTTTTGCTGTACTCATTTTCTTTGTTCAAGACTTCAAGTCAAAAGATAAAATTTGTATAATAAAAAAAATCTAATGAAGTGCTGTATACAAATCCGTCCCCTTAAAAAAATATGTGATGGGGAATTTTACTAATTGTAGACATCCGTTTTGGTCAAAAAATATACTGTCCGGGTGAAAACCGGACTTGTGCAACCTGAGTGTATGGGAAAAGGACTTTTATTTTTCATTATTGGAGCCTTTGTTATTTTATTATGATGTTTACAAAAGCACTGTGAAGGGCCACATATACACTTTACTGTTTTTTGCTATATTGAGTTTTCCATAAGGTACAGCACAGAGGATTAGTGTGTTGGTTGTTCACAGAGAGCCCAGCCCTCCTCTCAGCTTACTGAACTTCTCTATGCAATCATCATAAGCAGCTTTTTTATTTCCTCGAATTTAGCATGTCCCCCATGGAAGATACAGAGGTTTTTACAGAGGAGCACATTATTAGACACATTAACATCCCCCCATATCCTCACCTCTCTAGCATGGGAGCACTAGGAACTGTTCCTGATTACAGATGTCACATGTGGAGTTACACTACAGCCTCACTGAGTTCCTGTGACAGACTCAGTGTGAAGCTTCTCTTCCTCCCCCCCACTTCCCCCTCACACACTGCCTGGCTCATAGGATACTAAGGGGAAGACAGGCAGGCTAAACATCCACTCACAGGACTGCAGCCAGCACAGGAGGATGGGCCGCGGTCCACCGGGACAATGCCCGGTCCTCCCAATGGCCAGTCCGGCCCTGTTGCCAGGTGAGCTGCAAAGCAGACACTGGCACACTCGCCTCCCGTCGCGCCGCATATCTTAATTGCGGACTAGAGAGTTGCGTGGGGACAGAAATCCCACCCGTCCCCGCCAAAGTCTCACCCGTCCCCGTGAGGAATCCCTCCGTCCCCACCCGTCCCCGCGAGGAATGTCCTCCATCCCCGCCCGTCCCCGTGAGAAATCCCCTCCGTCCCCGCCCGTCCCTATAAACTTCAGAAATAGTTATTTCATTTAATTATGCTACTGAATTAAAGGCTCTGGTAGAAACCCATTTACAAATAAGCAAAAAGACTTTATTAATTTGGAAATATTAATTGGGAAGAATACACACTTTGTAAACGGGTTTCTACCAGAGCCTCTTTTGTTTATAAATTTTTATCAACACAACTAATATACTACTTTATCCTGAAGCAAAAAAAAAGAAATAGAATTCTTTTCCTACCTTTGTTGCCTGGTTTCTGCTTTCCTCATGTTCTCATTCAGTTCCTTCCATCCACTGTCTCTCTTCCTTCTGCGTCTTCCATTTGCTCTGTTACTGTGCCTCTCCCTTTCTCCCCCCTTCCAAATTGGTCTGGCACCCATCTTCTTCCCTCCGCTCCCCCATATTCTGGCATCTCTGTCTTCTTCTCTGCCAGCGTCTTCTCCCCACTCTCTCTTCCCCATTTCCTTTCAGCGTCCTTCTCCCCCCCCCATCTTCCCCATGTCCTGTCAGCATCCTTCTCCCCCCTCTGTCTTCCCCAGGCCTTTCAGCGTCCTTTTCCAAACCCCCGTCTTCCCCATGGCCTTTCAGCGTCCTTCTTCACCCCCCCAATCTTCCCCATGTCCTTTCAGCGTCCTTCTCCCCCCCGTCTTCCCCATGTCCTGTCAGCGTCCTTCTCCCCCTTCTGTCTTCCACAAATGCTTTCAGTGTCCTTCCTCCCCACCCCGTCTTCCCCATGGCCTTTCAGCGTCCTTCTCCACCCCTTTGTCTTCCCCAGTGCTTTCAGCGTCCTTCTCCCCCCTCCTTCTCTCCCGCCCCGGGTGTAGCACAGCCGGCCAGGTCCCCTTACTTTTGTGGCGCTTCCCCGACCGACAGACCGACAACAGCCCCGGTCTGACAAACCTCCCTGCCCTTAACCGCGAATCTAAATTTCCTTCTTACAGCTGCTGTAAGAAGGTAATTTAGATTCGCGGTTAAGGGCAGGGAGGTTCGTCGGACCAGGGCTGTTGTCGGTCGGGTTAGCGCCACAAAAGTAAGGGGACCTGGCCGGCTGTGCTGCACACGGGGCGGGGCGGACTGCCCCCCTCCCTTGGTAGCCACTCGAGCCTACTCCTCCTTACCTACCCTGCCTGCAGTACAGATCCGAACGGAAGTCTTCCCGACGTCAGCCCTCCCTCCCTCCAACGTCAGCGCTGACGTCGGGAAGACTTACGTTCGGCTCCGTGCTGCAAGCAAAGCAGGTAGGGAGAAAAGCCGCGCGACTTAGTACATCCAGCCCCGCAGGAACCCCGCGACCCTCGGAGGCGTCCCCATGGGATTCCCGCGACCCTAGGGGGCGTCCCGTGCAGCTCTCTATTGCAGACCTTCCCGCGTGCCAGCTGCAAGGCCTTCGCGTGCCATAGGTTCGCCATCTCTGTCCTAGGACATATCTGGAATATCTCTCCCTCCAAGCTCATGCTGTGCACTTATGATGTCATTTTCATGACGTAAGAGGGGATTGAAGGGGCATATATTCTTTGTAAGTTTTTCTATTCTTGCTTATGTAAAAGGAACTGCTGAAACAGTTAACATTTTGCCAAGGAAAAAAACCACAAGACCTTTTCTTTTTGTGTTCTGAGCTATGTCTCCATTGTGTTCAGGAGGAGTGTGTGGCGCAGTGGTTGGTTCTACAGCCTCAGCACCCTGGGGTTGTGGGTTCAAACCCCGCGCTGCTCCTTGTGACCCTAGGCAAGTCACTTAATCCTCCTCCATAGCCCCAGGTACGTTAGATAGATTGTGAGCCCACCGGGACAAAGAGGGAAAAATGCTTGAGTACCTGATTGTAAAAACCGCTTAGATAACTTTGATAGGCGGTATATAAAATCCTAATAAACTTTAAACTTTCTTGTTTTGATAAGAAACATTTGTTACAAGAAACATTGCTAGACCTTAGACAGGACAGTATTATATGCCATAATGGAAACTTCCTACTATTTCCCCCTCCCCTTATGCTTGCTACCTTTTTCTAGTTGCTTTTATGTATCCTATTACCATATATATGCCCCCCAGAAATTATGAAATCAGCACCTTTAGAATTTAAATTATCACTGATGCAATACTTGGCTTACAACCTAAACAATGGGAAGTTACTCTCTAATAATGGTCACATTATTATAACCCCAATTCTAAAAAATCGTAAAGTATCCTCAGCCCTAATATCCAACTATAGACCGGTAGCTTCCATTCCATTTATTATAAAAATTATGGAGGGATTGGTTCACACCCAACTGATGGGTTATCTTGATCAATTCTCTCTCCTCCATGAAACTCAATCTGGTTTTAGGCCATTATTCAGTACGGAGACAGTAATTGCGGCTATCTTAGACAATTTGCACCTACTGTTTAGTAAAGGCCTTAATGCCCTGATAATGCAATTCGATTTGAGTTCTGCCTTTGATCTAGTAGACCACATGAAACTGCTGCAATGCCTAGATGCCATTGGTATCCGGGATAAGGTGCTGAACTGGTTCCGTGGCTTCCTTATATCCCGCACCTATCAGGTTCGTTTTAATTATGAGCTTTCCGACACCTGGAGCAATCCATCCGGTGTGCCCCAAGGCTCTCCACTATCCCCATTGCTCTTCAACGTCTACATGTCCTCACTGGGCACGAAGCTAACCCAGCTGGGGATAAAACTATTTAGTTATGCAGATGATTTTACGATTATCATCCCATTCACCAATTCTTTCTCCGAAACTATTCCCAAAGCTTCAGAAGCTATAAACATGATGGAACAATGGATGACAAATTTTAGGCTCAAACTTAATTCAGATAAAACGACTTTTTTCATTGCTTCACCACATCCACTTGACATTAAATCACCCCTCTGTATCAATAACCTTAGTTACCCTATCCAGCCCTCCATAAAGATACTAGGTGTAACTCTGGATCAATGCCTAACCATGAAAGACCAAGTAGATTCCTTAATCAGAAAGGGATTTTTCACTCTCTGTAAACTCAGATCCCTTAAAGCTTATTTTGTTACATCGGTTTTTAGAATCCTAGTCCAATCCCTCGTACTAAGCCTGCTTGACTACTGTAACATCGCCTATTTGGCAATTTCCCAAAAAAATATGCGACGCCTACAACTGTTGCAGAATGCGGCAGTCAGACTAATCTTTGGACTAAAAAAATTTGACCACGTGACACCCTACTACCGGCAGCTACATTGGCTGCCGATGAAGGCAAGCGTAAAGTTCAAATTTGCCTGTTTCTGCTTTAAAGCATTACACGGACTTGCCCCCAAATACATTACTGACCTTTTCTCCTTCTCAACCAACAGACACAAGAGAAGTTCACATTCCAACTTCGTTTCCCCCCCAGTGAAAGGTTGCAAACTGAAAAAACACCATGAATTCCTTCTCTCACACCAAGCAGCATCATGGGGTAAAGACCTAGAACAATTACTTTCGCCCTCTACTTATGAGGAATTTAGGAAACGTCTAAAAACACACCTGTTCCTAAAACATCTTGACAACTGATCCACTTATCTCTTTCCTCTCAATAGCGACCTACTGTCCTCTTGATCACTTTTCTCCTCAACAATGAATTTCCTGTCTAATTACTTCTCTTTCTTCTTCCCCTCTTGAAGTCAGTCAATTTGTACCTTTGCTTAATCTTTTGTAAACTGCACAGAACTTCACGGTATTGCGGTATATAAGCTGTTATTATTATTATTATTATATATGGTCTTTCCTACAGTCATATGCTAAAAAAAACTGACCCATGTGAAATGCTATAAAAGGTGGATGCAGTACTCTGAACAAAGAAGAGAGCAAGAGAGAGACATCTTTTTGCCTATTTGCATGTGCGTTTGTGTGTGGGTGTGTGATTTCTTTCTAACGAGGTGTCCCCGGATGCATCTGCAGTCAGGACAGCAGAACAAGGCTAATACAAATTGGGACCTGGTCGTTTCAAACGTGAACCTTTAATTAATAACAAACCTCTCAATAAACAAATAAACTAGGAGGAAGATATATCATACACTGTAAACAGATTTCAGTGCATAAGATCTCCCATAACGTATGTTATCCCAGGTCCGTTTTCTGTTCAATTTCAAATAATCATTTATACCAAACCTCCTTCCCTTCCCTTAATTGATTGACTAGTATCTTTATTTAATTTATCTTATATTGTATGAAAACAATTCTATTTCTATACTTATAAATTCATGGAGCTTTTTCTTTCTAATTAATAAGTCTAACTTAATCTGGTCAGTTCATTATTGTTATATCCATCAATAAATTAATTGTCTTTTAAAAAAATCTTCAGTATATATCAGCAACACTTATCTTTTAACAGCAAACTGCTGTTCCAACGTTGGTTTGTTAAATCATAACTGCCCGACGCTCTATTTTTACATGAGCGTTTTAAGTCAAAAGACCTTAATCGGGGGTAGAATATATGGTTGCTGCAATTAATATAACCTAAAATTACAAACACAAACATTTACTACATAAAATCTAAGCCTAATTTGTACACAAACCACACCTATTTTACACATTACCCAAATAAGCACAGTTACTTACCGTAACAGGTGTTATCCAGGGACAGCAGGCAGATATTCTTAACGCATGGGTGACGTCACCGACGGAGCCCCGGTACGGACATTTTTCACTAGAAAGTTCTAGTTGGCCGCACCGCGCATAAGCGAGTGCCTTCCCGCCCGACGGAGGAGTGCGTGGTCCCCAGTTAAGATAAGCCAGCTAAGAAGCCAACCCGGGGAGGTGGGTGGGTCGTAAGAATATCTGCCTGCTGTCCCTGGATAACACCTGTTACGGTAAGTAACTGTGCTTTATCCCAGGACAAGCAGGCAGCATATTCTTAACGCATGGGTGACCTCCAAGCTAACAGAGAGGGAGGAGGGATGGTTGGCCATTAGGAAAATAAATTGTATAATACAGATTGGCCGAAGTGCCCATCCCGTCTGGAGAAGGTATCCAGACAGTAGTGAGTAGTGAACGTGTGAACTGAGGACCAAGTGGCTGCCTTGCAGATTTCCTCGATGGGCGTGGAACGGAGGAAAGCTACAGAAGCAGCCATAGCTCGGACTCTGTGGGCCGTGACAGCTCCTTCCAGTGAGAGACCGGCCCGAGCATAACAGAACGCAATGCAGGCAGCAAGCCAGTTGGAAAGCGTCCGTTTGGAGACAGGACGACCTAGACGGTTAGGGTCGAAGGACAAAAGGAGCTGAGGAGATGAGCGGTGAGCCCTGGTACGGTCAAGGTAGTAAGCAAGGGCACGCTTACAGTCCAGCGTGTGCAACGCCTGTTCCCCAGGATGAGAATGGGGCTTAGGGAAAAAGACAGGCAACACAATGGACTGGTTGAGGTGAAATTCCGAGACCACCTTGGGAAGGAATTTAGGATGGGTACGCAGAACCACCTTGTCATGGTGAAAAACAGTGAAAAGTGGGTCGGCCACCAGTGCATGCAGCTCACTAACCCTCCTGGCAGAGGTGATGGCAATGAGGAAAAGCACCTTCCATGTAAGAAATTTGAGCGAAGTTGTGGCAAGAGGCTCAAACGGAGGTTTCATGAGCGCTGATAAAACCACATTCAGGTCCCAGACGACTGAAGGAGGCTTCAGAGGTGGTTTGACATTGAAGAGGCCTCTCATGAAACGGGAACCCAGGGGATGAGCCGTGAGAGGTTTTCCGAGGATAGGCTCATGGAACGCAGTGATGGCACTGAGGTGGACTCTGATTGAGGTAGACTTGAGGCCAGCGTCAGAGAGAGAGAGCAAATAGTCCAGTACGGGTTCCACCGCCAATGAGGTGGGATTGTGATGATGAAGCAGACACCAAGAGGAGAACCGGGTCCACTTCTGCTGGTAACATTGGAGGGTGGCCGGTTTCCTGGAGGCATCCAGAATACGACGGACAGGCTGAGATATATTCTCTGGGGAGGTCAGCCCGAGAGAAACCAAGCTGTCAGGTGGAGCGAGGACAGATTGGGATGTAGTAGAGACTGATGCTGCTGTGTAAGTAGAGTAGGAAACACATGAAGAGGAATGGGCTCCCTGGAGCTGAGCTGGAGTAGGAGGGAGAACCAGTGTTGGCGAGGCCACCGAGGGGCGATGAGAAATATGGTGGCTCTGTCTCTGCGGAGTTTGAATAAAGTCCGCAACATCAGAGGCAGTGGAGGAAAGGCATAGAGGAACCGATCCGTCCAGTCGAGCAGGAATGCATCCGGGGACAGACGATGAGGAGAGAAGAGTCTGGAACAGAACTGGGGCAGCTGATGGTTGTGAGGAGCTGCAAAGAGGTCCACCTGAGGAGTGCCCCAGCGAGCAAAGATGGAGCGGAGTGTGGGAGGATCCAGAGTCCACTCGTGAGGTTGAAGGATGCGGCTGAGATTGTCTGCCAGGGAGTTCTGTTCGCCCTGGATATAGACAGCCTTGAGGAAAAGACTGTGGGCCGTGGCCCAGGTCCAGATGCGGATGGCCTCCTGACAGAGGAGGGGAGATCCGGTGCCGCCTTGCTTGTTTATGTAGTTCATGGCGACTTGGTTGTCTGTGCACAGGAGAAGAACCTGAGGGTAGAGAAGGTGCTGGAAGGCCTTGAGAGCATAGAACATGGCCCTGAGTTCCAGGAAATTGATGTGATGTTGACGATCCTGAGGGGTCCAGAGTCCCTGAGTGCGGAGTTCTGCCAGGTGAGCTCCCCATGCATAGGGGGAGGCATCTGTGGTTATGATCATGGAGTGAGGGGGAAGATGAAAGAGTAGACCCCTGGAAAGATTGGATGAGTTCAACCACCATTGAAGAGATTGCTGAAGAGACAATGTCACAGAGATGGGATGAGAAAGAGGATCCGTGGTCTGTGACCATTGGTTGGCTAGAGTCCATTGAGGTGTTCTGAGGTGGAGTCGCGCCAGAGGAAGCACATGGACCGTCGAGGCCATGTGGACCAGGAGGACCATCATCTGCTGAGCCGGAATGGAATGATGAAGGAGCACTTGACGGCAGAGGTGGAGAAGGGTCCGTTGGCGGTCGGAGGGGAGAAACGCCCTCATGAGAGTGGTGTCGAGAACGGCTCCAATGAACTGAAGTCGCTGTGTGGGAAGTAGATGCGACTTGGGGTAGTTGATCTTGAACCCCAGGAGATGGAGGAAGGAGATGGTGTACTGAGTGGCTTGAAGCACAAGTGGAGACGTAGGTGCTTTTACCAACCAATCGTCCAAGTAGGGGAACACCTGGAGGTTGTGAGACCTGAGAAAGGTCGCCACTACAATAAGGCACTTGGTGACCACCCTGGCGATGATGCTAGGCCAAAGGGTAGCACTTTGTACTGATAGTGGCGGTGCTGAATCTGAAATCGGAGGTAGCGACGGGAATTCAGATGGATTGGAATGTGAGTGTAGGCCTCTTTGAGGTCCAGGGAACATAGCCAGTCGTGTTGAGAGAGAAGAGGATAAAGCGTGGCCAGGGAGAGCATTCTGAACTTTTCCTTGACCAGACACTTGTTGAGGTCCCGGAGATCGAGGATGGGACGAAGGTCTCCTGTCTTCTTGGGAACCAGGAAGTAGCGGGAGTAGAATCCCTGACCCCTTTGGTCTGTGGGAACTTCTTCGATGGCACTGAGAAGAAGGAGGGATTGGACCTCCCTTAGGAGGAAAAGGGACTGGGAGGAGTGAGACGCAGACTCTATTGGAGGGTTGTCTGGTGGAAGAGTCTGGAAGTTGAGAGAGTAGCCGTGGCGGATGAAGTTGAGGACCCACAGGTCTGATGTGATGACCTCCCAACGGTTGAGGAAGAGTTGGAGACGTCCTCCGAATGGCTGAGGAAGAGGTAATGATGGTGGAAGACTGGCTATGCCCTGGAGAAAAGAGTCAAAAGGGCTGAGATGGTTTTGACGGAGGAAGAGGCTTGGCAGGTTGGTGAGATTGAGAGCGAGCCTGAGTGTGTTGTTGTTGACGAGGTCTGCGAGGCTGCTGTTGGGGCGGGTTGAGAGGCCTGGCCGAGAACCTGCGCTGGTAAGAGGATTGTGGTCTATAAGGACGAGCAGGTGGAGCCTTCTTTTTAGGTTTTACCAGAGTGTCCCATCTGGTCTCATGTGCTAAGAGCTTCTGGGTGGTCGAATCCAGGGACTCCCCAAAAAGTTCGTCCCTAAGACAAGGTGCGTTAGCTAGGCGGTCTTGGTGGTTGATGTCAAGATCAGATACCCTCAACCAGGCCAGACGCCGCATGGCAACAGCTATGGCAGATGCTCGGGAGGTCAGCTCAAATGAATCATAAATAGAGCGCACCATGAATTTCCGCAGTTGAAGGAGGCTGGAAATTTGTTGAAAGAGTGGAACTTTGCGTTCAGGGATGTATTTTTGTAGGGCGGATAGTTGTTGCACAAGATGTTTCATATAAAATGAGAAGTGAAATGTGTAATTATTCGCCCTGTTGGCTAGCATTGCATTTTGATAAAGGCGTTTGCCAAACTTATCCATCGTTTTGCCTTCTCTGCCAGGAGGGGTGGAGGCATAAACACTGGAGCCCTGAGTTTTCTTTAAAATAGACTCAACGAGGAGAGACTCATGGGGCAATTGAGGTTTGTCAAAACCCGGAATTGGGATGACCCTGTATAGGCTGTCAAGTTTACGAGGAGCTCCGGGGACAGTGAGTGGATTTTCCCAATTTTTTAAAAAGTTTCCCGCAGTATGTCATGGACGGGTAACTTGAGGAACTCTTTGGAAGGTTGTTCAAAGTCTAAGGCATCCAGAAAGGCCTGGGACTTTTTGGAGTCGGAATAGAAAGAGCTGCCGACATTTCCCTGAGGAATTTGGTGAAAGAGGATTGCTCAGGCTTGGAAGCGGCATCGGTCACTGAGGGTTCCTCGTCTGTGGACGATGCGTCCTCCTCGGTACCGGGAGGGGATTCTTCCCATAAGTCCGGGTCCCTGATGTCAGTGTGCGCACGCCGAGATGTCGGGGTGGAAGGCTCGGTGTGGCGGGTCTTAGAAAGAGACTTGCCAGAGCGCATTGAGACGGTACCGGGAGAGGAAGACCGGTGCTGATCCCGGTCCCGGGAAGAGCGGTGTTGTTCTCGGTCCCGGGGAGACCGGTGCCCTTCCTGGTCCTGAGGAGGATCGGCTTCAGAGCGGGTCTTTACCACAGGACGAGAACGGAGTAGTTCAGCCGAGAGAATTGGCATTGAAGTGTTGAGTGGCACCGAGGGGGTGGACACCGGTGGGATGGTGCGAGGCTCGGGCCGGTCTGGTACCGAAAGAAGTGGTGCCAATAGGGTCGGTAGCAGGTGCTGGAGTTGTTGCTGCAGCTGTTCCTGCAATTTGTCTTGGAGTATGGCCGCGATGCGGTCATCCAGGGGTGGCACCGGTACCGCTTTTTTCTTTTTCGGTTCCATAGGTGCTGCTCCATGCCCGGGCGATGAGGAGGCCGATGACGAGGCACTCACCGAGATCGGGGCGCAGCGTTTGCGGGGTCGGCGTGAGGCCGGGAGGACCGGCATCGCCACTGTGGCAGGTGGGCGCTCAAGGGAGATGGAAGGCTTCTTAGCCGGCTTACCTGGTGCCAGCGACCCCGAGGAAGGATCGGGCGTCGTCGAAGTGGTCGGTGCCGTCTTTTGCGGTACCGTCGATGTCGCGGCAGTTTCCATAGCAGATTCGGTACCGAAAAGGATGTTCTGCTGGATCTGCCGATTTTTTAAGGTGCGTTTCTTAAGAGTGGCACAGCGGGTGCAGGTGTCAGCCTGATGCTCTGGACCCAAACACTGTAGGCACCAATTGTGTGGGTCAGTGAGAGAGATCGGGCGTGCACACCGCTGGCACTTCTTAAAGCCCGGTTGAGGGGGCATGAAGGGAAACACGGCCTCCGCAAAATCAAAGCCGGAGGCTTGTATGATGGCAACAGGCCCCGCCGGGGCCGGCCTGAAAAATAAAGAAAAAACAAAGTTGTTTTTTTTTTTACTATTTAGAACGGAAAAAGAAACCCGAAGGGAAAAAGAGAAAAAAAAAGAAAATAACGCGAGCGGGAAGGCAAAAAGGAAGTTTTCAACGGCCGTTGAAACCACATGCGTCTTCTTCGCTCCGCGGAAACGAAGAAACTGGGGACCACGCACTCCTCCTTCGGGCAGGAAGGCACTCGCGCATGCGCGGTGCGGCCAACTAGAACTTTCTAGTGAAAAATGTCTGTACCGGGGCTCCGTCGGTGACGTCACCCATGCGTTAAGAATATGCTGCCTGCTTGTCCTGGGATAATAACCCATACCACTCATAACTCAATTTCATTAATGTTCCTGACATAAAAGATACTACTACTAACATATAGAACCAGCGAACTATTCAGCTTAAAGCTCCACAAAGGTAAACAAACTACAAATTCAACAAGATTCAAATTAACGGCACCAACATGCCTAACTGTAAACCAGCCGAGCCCGACAAACCCAGTTCCATTATCTGAAATGTATTGGCGACCAGAAGGTTTCAAAACAGTCTCTCTACCGGTTAAAATCCATTAAATATAGCTTCTAAAACATTACTGTTGTTTCACTCACAAAAAGGCCTACCTCATCAATCGCACAGATCGCTGCAGCATTTTACAAACAAGGAGAGATCCTCAATTTTATACATATTCGCTCTCTTTACAACGTGACGTCAAATACGTCTGACGTTTATACTTTATACGTAACCACGTAAAGATATCAATCATGAGAGTCACTATTTAAATTACTATTTGACCGGTACACTGTGTTAACGCTGAAATCAATACCTGAAACAAAATAACAGGGAAAATAATTAAATGTCCCATTCTCTATTAAGTCCGGTTGGTACTAGACTTTGTAGGTAATGAATCCAGTGTTTCTCCTTCTTAATTAAAAGAGCATTGATGTTACCTCCTCTTACTGACACAACTTTCTCTAAAAAAAACAAACTGGAGTACATCAAAACTGTGACTGCACTCAAGGCAATGGGATACCATAGGCGCAGCACTGTCCCCTGTCTCAAATGTGAATGATGTTCAATCAAACGAAATTTGACAGGGTGGATAGTTTCTCTGGCAGGTGGATAGCTGCTCTGAAAATATAACATATTAAATATTGCAATTGAACAATTGAAACATTGAAATAAGCATACTAATCAGAAACATTTCTGGAGCTCAACATTTCTGGAGCTCAAACATTCTCCTAATGTAATATAGCAATAGATAATTATAGTAACTGCCTCTTTTTTGCAAGTTACTGTACTCCAAGCTACAAAGTTTAAATACCATCTCTCACCTTTATTGCCTCCCTTAAAACTCACTTGGTCTTGGTGGCAGACGACATTGGGGGGTACTAAAGGCACTTCGCCCCTCCTGGAGTTGGTGAATAACCCAGATTTTCCTGGAGGACAGGGGGTTATTCCATTTTCATGTTGGGCAGGTAACATTGTAGATATGATGGGCAGGTATTTCACTTGAGCCAAGGGGCAATTCCTACCTATCTAACTTGTCAGTGGGCAAGGGAGTAGAAAAGTGGTCACTTTCTTCCCTATTTACAACTTCACAGCTATTGCTCCTCCCTTCTCCATGTTTTAGGCTCTCCCCCATCTTTTACAAAGCTTGATGCTCTTTTCAT
This sequence comes from Geotrypetes seraphini, assembly GCF_902459505.1. Lineage (NCBI taxonomy): Eukaryota > Metazoa > Chordata > Amphibia > Gymnophiona > Dermophiidae > Geotrypetes > Geotrypetes seraphini. Next base: position 170,355,946 of record NC_047087.1, on the reverse strand, counting down.
GACTGTGCCAGCAGAGGGCAACAAACTTGGTTTATGGTATAAACCAGGGAAGGGGCAATGGATAACTCCCTTCAGTGCTACCCTGGCAGTCTTCTGGACCTCTCAGTTTGATGCTATGGTTTCTGAAAAAGAGATTTCCTCCGGGTTTGTCACGGCTGCTCAGGCCACACCTAAAGTAAGTTTGCAAGAAACTCAGTTGAAACTTTTGCATAACACCTATATTTCGGGAAGCAAATGAATCCCTGGCCTGAAGACCTCTGTCTGCACTGTAAACATCTATGGGGCACATTAGTACACCAGTTTCTAGAATGTTCTTCCCTGCAACCCTTTTGGACAAGAATACTGTCCTTGTTAGAAACAGGATTGGGGCTTGCTATTGAGTGGATCTATAAAGCTGTACTACTGTGGATAGATATGGATTTACACAGCCAAGGGGTGGTGGATCATTATTGTTGATTCATTTTTGCTGCTTTACTGTTGGCTAAAAAGCACAGTTACTTACCGTAACAGGTGTTATCCAGGGACAGCAGGCAGATATTCTTAACACATGGGTGACGTCACCGACGGAGCCCTCGGTACGGACCTTTTTAACTAGAAGTTTCTAGTTGGCCGCACCGCGCGTGCGCGAGTGCCTTCCCGCCCGACGGAGGAGTGCGTGGTCCCCAGTTAGGATAAGCCAGCTAAGAAGCCAACCCGGGGAGGTGGGTGGGACGTAAGAATATCTGCCTGCTGTCCCTGGATAACACCTGTTACGGTAAGTAACTGTGCTTTATCCCAGGACAAGCAGGCAGCATATTCTTAACACATGGGTGACCTCCAAGCTAACAAAGAGGGAGGGGGGATGGTTGGCCATTATGAAAATAAATTTTGTAACACAGATTGGCCGAAGTGTCCATCCCGTCTGGAGAACGCATCCAGACAGTAGTGAGTAGTGAACGTGTGAACTGAGGACCAAGTGGCTGCCTTGCAGATTTCCTCGATGGGCGTGGAACGGAGGAAAGCTACAGAAGCAGCCATAGCTCGGACTCTGTGGGCCGTGACAGCTCCTTCCAGTGAGAGACCGGCCCGAGCATAGCAGAATGCAATACAGGCAGCAAGCCAATTTGAAAGTGTCCGTTTGGAGACAGGACAACCCAAACGGTTGGGATCGAAAGACAAAAATAGCTGAGGGGATGTTCGGTGAGCTCTGGTACGATCAAGGTAGTAAGCAAGGGCACGCTTACAATCCAGCGTGTGCAACGCCTGTTCCCCAGGATGCGAGTGAGGTTTAGGGAAGAAGACGGGCAACACAATGGACTGGTTGAGGTGAAAAGCCGAGACCACTTTGGGAAGGAATTTAGGGTGGATACGCAGAACAACCTTGTCATGGTGAAAAACAGTGAACGGTGGGTCAGCAACCAGTGCATGCAGTTCGCTAACTCTCCTGGCAGAGGTGACGGCAATTAGGAAAAGCACCTTCCAGGTAAGAAGCCTGAGCGAAGTTGTGGCAAGAGGCTCAAACGGAGGTTTCATGAGTGCTGATAGAACCACATTCAGGTCCCAGACGACAGGAGGAGGCTTGAGAGGCGGTTTGATATTGAAGAGACCTCTCATAAATCTGGAAACCAGAGGATGAGCCGTGAGGGGTTTTCCGAGAATAGGCTCATGAAACGCAGTGATGGCACTGAGGTGGACTCTGATGGAGGTAGACTTGAGGCCAGCATTGGACAGCGAGAGCAGATAATCCAATACAAGTTCCACCGCTAGAGAGGTGGGTTCATGGTGATGCCGGAGACACCACGAGGAGAATCTGGTCCACTTCTGATGGTAACATTGGAGGGTGGCCGGTTTCCTGGAGGCGTCCAAAATGAGGCGGACAGGTTGAGATAGATTCTCTGGAGAGGTCAGCCCGAGAGAAACCAAGCTGTCAGGTGGAGTGAAGACAGATTGGGATGCAGTAGAGACTGATGCTGCTGTGTAAGTAGAGTAGGAAACACAGGAAGAGGAATGGGCTCCCTGGAGCTGAGTTGGAGCAGGAGGGAGAACCAGTGTTGACGAGGCCACCGAGGGGCGATGAGAATCATGGTGGCTTTGTCCTTGCGGAGCTTGGACAAGGTCCGCAACATCAGAGGAAGTGGAGGGAAGGCATACAGGAATCGATCCGTCCAGTCGAGCAGGAATGCATCCGGGGACAGACGGTGAGGAGAGAAGAGTCTGGAGCAGAAGAGGGGCAGCTGATGATTGTGAGGTGCTGCAAAGAGGTCCACCTGCGGAGTGCCCCATCGAGCAAAGATGGAGAGTAGAGTCGGAGGGTCCAACGTCCACTCGTGAGGTTGAAGGATGCGGCTGAGATTGTCGGCCAGGGAGTTCTGTTCGCCCTGGATATAGACCGCCCTGAGGAAGAGATTGCGGTCCGTGGCCCAGGTCCAGATGCGTAGAGCCTCCAAACAAAGGGGGCGAGATCCGGTGCCGCCTTGCTTGTTTATGTAGTACATGGCGACTTGATTGTCTGTGCACAGGAGGAGAACCTGAGGGCAGAGAAGATGTTGGAAAGCCTTGAGGGCGTAGAACATGGCTCTGAGTTCCAGGAAATTGATGTGATGTCGACGCTCCTGTGGGGTCCAAAGTCCCTGGGTGCGTAGATCTCCTAGGTGAGCTCCCCACGCATAGGGGGACGCATCCGTGGTGATGGTCATAGAGTGAGGGGGCAGATGAAAGAGCAGACCCCTGGAAAGATTTGAGGAGTTCAACCACCATTGGAGAGATTGCTGAAGAGACGATGTCACAGAGATGGGATGAGAAAGAAGATCCGTAGTCTGAGACCATTGGTTGGCGAGAGTCCATTGAGGCGTGCGGAGGTGGAGACTTGCCAGAGGAAGGACAAGTACTGTCGAGGCCATGTGTCCCAAGAGGACCATCATTTGTCGAGCAGGAATGGAGGAGTGTTGGAGCACCTGACGACAGAGGTGGAGCAGAGACCACTGACGATCGGAGGGAAGAAAAGCCCTCATTAGAGTGGTGTCCAGAACAGCTCCGATGAATTGAAGTCGCTGAGTGGGAAGTAAGTGCGACTTGGGGTAGTTGATCTCGAACCCCAGGAGGTGGAGGAGAGAGATGGTGTGATGAGTAGCCTGTAGGACAAGTTGAGATGAAGGTGCTTTCACCAACCAATCGTCCAAGTAGGGGAACACCTGGAGGTTGTGAGACCTGAGGAAGGCCGCAACTACTATGAGGCATTTGGTGAAGACTCTGGGTGAGGAAGCGAGGCCAAACGGTAGCACCTTGTACTGATAGTGGCGGTGCAGTACTTGGAACCGCAGATAGCGGCGAGAAGTCGGATTGATGGAGATGCGAGTGTAGGCCTCTTTGAGGTCCAGGGAACATAGCCAGTCGTTCTGAGAAAGAAGAGGGTAGAGTGTGGCAAGGGAGAGCATTCTGAACTTCTCCTTTACCAGACACTTGTTGAGGTCCCTGAGATCGAGAATTGGACGGAGGTCTCCCGTCTTTTTGGGTACCAGGAAGTAGCGGGAGTAGAATCCCTGACCCCATTGATCTGGAGGTACTTCTTCGATGGCATTGAGAAGGAGGAGGGATTGAACCTCCCTCAGGAGGAGGGGGGTTTGAGATGAGTGAGAAGCAGACTCTACGGGAGGGTTGTCTGATGGAAGAGTCTGGAAGTTGAGAGAGTAGCCGTGGCGGATGATGTTGAGGACCCACTGGTCCGATGTGATGACCTCCCAACGGCTGGAGAATATGGTGAGACGACCTCCGATTGGTTGTGGAAGAGGTAGCGAAGGTGGAAGACTGGCTATGCCCTGGAGAGAAGAGTCAAAAGGGCTGAGACTGCTTGGCAGGCTGAAGAGGCTTGGAGGGTTGAGTGGCCTGAGAACGAGCCTGGGTATGGTGCTGTTGTTGTCGGGGCCGCCGAGGTTGTTGAGGAGGTGGATTGAGTGGCCTGGCTGAGAACCTGCGCTGATAAGACGACTGAGGTCGATAAGGACGGGCAGGCGGAGCCTTCTTCTTTGGTTTGATCAGGGTGTCCCACCTGGTTTCATGGGCGGAGAGTTTCTGGGTGGTGGAATCCAGTGACTCTCCAAAAAGTTCATCCCCGAGACAGGGGGCGTTGGCTAGACGATCCTGGTGGTTGATGTCCAGGTCGGAGACTCTCAGCCAGGCCAGGCGGTGCATGGCTACGGCCATGGCAGAGGCACGGGAGGTGAGCTCGAATGAGTCGTATATCGAGCGGACCATAAACTTGCGCAATTGAAGAAGGCCAGAGATGTGCTGTTGGAACAGTGGGACCTTTCGCTCCGGCAGGTACTTTTGGAGGGCGGACAGCTGTTGGACCAAATGTTTCATATAGAAAGAAAAGTGGAATGAATAGTTGTTCGCCCTGTTGGCCAGCATGGCATTCTGGTAGAGCCTCTTGCCAAACTTGTCCATGGTCTTACCCTCTCTGCCAGGAGGGGTAGAGGCATAGACACTGGAGCCCTGAGTCTTTTTTAAGGTGGATTCAACAAGAAGGGACTCATGGGGCAATTGAGACTTGTCGAACCCTGGGATAGGGATGACACGATAGAGGTTGTCCAGTTTACGGGGGGCCCCCGGTACCGTAAGGGGATTCTCCCAGTTTTTGTAAAAAGTCTCCCGTAGGATGTCATGTACGGGAAGCTTGAGGAACTCCTTAGGAGGTTGTTCAAAATCTAAAGCCTCCAGGAAGGCTTGAGACTTTTTTGAGTCAGATTCTAGAGGAAGGGATAGGGCTGCAGACATCTCCCTTAGAAATTTCGAAAAGGAGGACTACTCCGGTTTGGAGGTGGCATCGGGTGCTGACGGGTCCTCATCAGATGAGGAGGGATCCTCCTCGGTACCGGGAGGGGATTCCTCCCATAAGTCAGGGTCCCGGACCTCTGGAGCATGTCGAGACACCGGGGTGGAAGGTGCGGTATGGCGAGTCTTGGATAAAGATTTTCCAGAGCGCACCGAAACGGTACTAGGAGAGGAGGACCGGCGTCGATCCCGGTCCCGGGAAGTATGACGCTCTGCCTGGTGCCGAGGAGGATCCGTCGTGGTATGGGAGTGAACCACCGGATGTGTATGAAGTTGCTCAGCCGAAAGAATCGGCATGGAAGTGTTGATAGGTACCGAAGGGGTGGATACCGGGGGCTCGGTACGGGGCTCGGGCCGGTCTGGTACCGGAAGGAGCGGTGCCAGGATAGTGGGCAACAGGTGCTCGAGCTGTCGCTGTAACTGTTCCTGGAGTTGAACTTTTAAGATGGCCGAAATACGGTTGTCTAGGGGTGGCATCGGAACCGCTTTCTTTTGCTTCGGTTCCTTAGATGCCGCTCCACGCCCCGGTGATGAGGAGGCCGATGACGAGGCACTCACCGAGATCGGGGCGGAGCGCTTGCGGGGTCGGCGCGAGGCCGGCAAGGTCGGTGTCGCCACCGTAGTTGGAGGGCGCTCGAGGGAAGAGGGAGGCTTCTTAGCCGGCTTACCTGGCGCCAGAGACGCCGATGCGGGGTCGGGCGGTGTCGAAGTAGACGGTGCCGATTTCTGTGGTACCGCTGTCGATGTCGAGGAGTCCATCGCCGACCCGGTGCCGAACAAAAGAGTTTGTTGAATTCTTCGGTTTTTGAGTGTTCTCTTTTTAAGAGTGGCACAGCGGGTGCAGGAGTCCGCCCGATGCTCCGGACCCAAACACTGCAAACACCAATTGTGTGGGTCAGTGAGGGAGATCGGGCGTGCACACCGCTGGCACTTTTTAAAACCGACCTGCGGGGGCATGAAGGGGAAAACAGCCTCCGCAAAATCGAACCCCGAGGCCTGTATAATGGCAACAGGCCCCGCCGGGGCAAATCGAAAAAAGGGGAAAAAAAGCAAAGTTTTTTTTTTTTTTTTTTTTACAAATCAAAGGAAAAAGAAACCCGAAGGCAAAGGAAGAAAAAATAGGGAAAAAAGCGCGAGCGGGAAGGTAAAAAAGTGGTTTCAACGGCCGTTGAAAAAACACACGCGTCTTCTTCGCTCCGCGGAAACGAAGAAACTGGGGACCACGCACTCCTCCGTCGGGCGGGAAGGCACTCGCGCACGCGCGGTGCGGCCAACTAGAAACTTCTAGTTAAAAAGGTCCGTACCGAGGGCTCCGTCGGTGACGTCACCCATGTGTTAAGAATATGCTGCCTGCTTGTCCTGGGATAAAGGTAGAAACAGACATATGACATCAGATAAAGGCCAAATGGCCCTTCTAGTCTGCCCATCCGCAGTAACCATTATTTCTTTCTCTCTGAGAGATCCCACATGCTTATCTTGAATTCAGACACAGTCGCCATTTCTACCATATCTTCCAAGAGACTGTTCCAGGAATACCCTTTCCGTAAAAAAGTATTTCCTCGATTACTCCGGAGCCTATCACCTCTTAACTTCATCCTATGCCCTCTCATTGCAGAGTTTCCTTTCAAATGAAAGAGACTCGACTCATGCACATTTATATTACGTAGGTATTTAAATGTCTCTCAATAAATAAATCGTAGTTATAATAAAACCAACAATTTATGAAAATATCACTCACCAGCAGTGGACTCAATTTCTCAGATCTTACATTCAATCAAAAGGGTGGAGAAAAAGCCTCAATTATTACCGTATTTTTCGCTCCATAAGATGCACTCCCCCCCCCCCCCAAATGTGGGTGGAAATAAAGGTGCATCCTATGGAGCGAATACACCCCTGGTCCCATACCTTTTTTTAATCCTGCAGTCCAGCACTGTATCGGCAGGAGCTTTCCATGCTCCTGCTCTTCCCTCGCTGGACTGCTGCCTCCTGATGTCTCCTGGCGGCGAACAAGACAGGCACAAGCTTTTTGCCGCCTGCCTGGTCCCACATGGCTCTCTGAATGGTCAGTTCTCATGAGTCTTGTGAGCAGTCATTCAGAGAAGATGCGCGGGACCAGGCAGACAGCAAAAAGCTTGCGCCTGTCTTGTTCACCGCCGGAAGACATCAGGAGGCAGTGATCCAGTGAGAGAAGGGCAGGAGCATGGAAAGCTCCTGCCGATACAGCGCTGGATTGCAGGATTAAAAAGAGGTACAAAGGGAGGGGGGGGGATGTTATGCCATTGCCGCCGTTGTGCCATGCCTTTCCTTGTCCCTGCTTAGGGATTGGGCAATTTGGAGCTCTGCATTTTTGAGACCTCGGTACCATCCCCTTTCCTTCGTTTGCTCCTCCAGGACCAATTGCGATATACATGCTGCTGAGAAAGCAGTATTATCTCTATAAAGAAAATATTACTGACAATATTACTCCAATGGACTATAATGGAAACAGGACAGAATTAACTCTTTAGTGGCCCTGGACAATCAAGTGCATTGACTTTTTATCATAAATACATTTTAAAACTCTTACAACTATAATGGAAGCCTTGACTAGCCTTGTCTTGCCATTGGCTTGGGTATTAGGCAGCCATCTTTTCAGTCACTTTCCTTTGTTTCCAGTTCCAGAACAATGGGACGAGCTGGCCCAGCTAGTAGTTTCAGTCCAGCTCAGTGCCCATCAGCAACTTCAATCTGAACTCTAGGCCTGTTTCAAATTCTAGCTCAGGCCGTCATGAAAAGGAAATTCAGAGACTCACCTCTTTGGGAGCTCTGTTGGGTGTGGTATTCTGTTTGGGATTAAATAGAATTTGTTTTTATTTGGTGGATGGGGTACAGCAGTGTTCTCCCTAGGGCCTTTTAGCTGGGCGGTCCGCCCAGCTAATTTAGACGAGCGCCCGACTATCATCTGCTGCTGCCGCAGCTGCTTAACATTAAACCCCCCTCCCAAAAAACCCGGCTTGAAGATTTCAGCCCATAGCGATCTTATGCTGCCGGGTTCTGCCTTCGTGGAAACAGAAAGTAGGCAGGACCCGAAAGCAAGAAGAGCAAATGCTTCACTAACCTGTCTCCCGCCTTAGCCCATAGCGAACGCTTGCTTCAGGGCTCTCAACATGTGCGTGCCGGCTTCCCTTCTCCCCCCCCCTCCCCGGACATAACTTCCGGTTTCGGAGGGAAGAGAAGGGAAGCCGGCACGCACATGTTGAGAGCCCTGAAGCAAGCGTTCGCTATGGGCTAAGGCGGGAGACAGGTTAGTGAAGCATTTGCTCTTCTTGCTGCCGGGTCCTGCCTACTTTCTGTTCCCGCGAAGGCAGGACACGACAGCATTTCCCCCAGTAGGTTCGCGATCTTGGGCTGATCAGCCTTCCTCTCCCCGACGGCAGAATTGACGTCGGGGAGAGGAATGCTGGTCGGCCGAAGCAGGGAGAGCCTGGGGCAGCGTCGGCTTTCGGGCCTGTTATTGGTGGCGGTTTGGGTCCTGGTCCCCGATGGCAGTTTGGGTCCTGGTCCCCGATGGCAGTGGCAGTGGCTTGGGGGAGAGCAGGGAGAAAGAAAGAAAAAGGGCAGGCAGGGAGACAGAAGGAAAGAAGAGAAACATTAAAAAAAGAAAGGGAGGCAGAGAGAAAGAAAGGGCAGGGAGAGAGGAAGGAAAAGTTGGGGGAGGGAATGAGGTCTAGAGGAGAGGAAGCATACAGGCTAAAAGAAGGGAAGAAAGATTGGATGCACAGTCAGAAGAAGAAAGTGCAACCAGAGACTCATGAAATCACCAGACAAGGCAGGAAAAATGATTTTATCTTAAATTTAGTGATCAAAATGTGTCTGAATTTATATCTGCTGTCTATATTTTACACTAAGGTCCCCTTTTACTAAACCGCAATAGAGGTTTTTAGCGCAGGGAGCCTATGAGCGTCGAGAGCAGCGCTGGGCGTTCAGTGTAACTCCCTGCGCTAAAAACTTGCTATCGCGGTTTAGTAAAAAGGGAGGGGGTGTATTTGTCTATTTTTGTATGGTTGTTACTGAGGTGACAGTGTATAGTCATCTGCTTTGACCTCTTTGAAAAATCCTGGAATAGGAATAATAATTAACATTTTCTAAGCGTACAGTGTACTTTGTGTTTTTTTAAAATTTTATTGTTGGTAGATCATTTTGACTTGGTCATTTTAAAAGTAGCTCATAAGCCCAAAAAGTGTGGGCACCCCTGCTCTAGAACATCGCTCCTTAGTTTTATCAAGTGGTGCAGTGAGGGGCCAGCACTTTACATCTTATCACCTCATTCTTTCTTTTTTCTCCTCATGTACAGAACGGTTCTTTATTCTAAGCAGCTCTGGCACTAACAGTACTATGGGTGCCTTATGCTACTTTCACCACCACTTGCAGTCAGGTTCAGCATTTTATCTTGGTTTTGGTTTTTTATTTAGTTTTTCACCAGTATTTTCATTTATTTATTAAAGCAGCCTTTTTTAACAGCCCGATGCCCCTCCCCTATCAGTGTGCATTCAATCCACTACCGACACTTTTTTGGCGCCTCTTTCAACAGATCAAATATCATAGCCCCACTGTTGCGTGTTCACATTTATTCTGCGTACGAGTTTATCTCATCAGTGCAGAGACCTTTTCGTTAAGTCCATTTTACTATCCCTTTTTTACTTTCCCCGAGTGCTGTGGTTTTATTCTTTGGTTTTAATAGAAGCTCATTTGAAGAATAATTTAGATCTTTCCCAGGTTTCACTTTTCATCTACCCGGTCTTTTCTGGTTTCCTTTCTATAGTCTGCTTTTCATCTGAAGTCTTTTGAGTTTAGAATTACATTTTATGACATATTTTTATGGTTATAATTTGTATGACATGTCTAAATCGGTCAAGTTATCCATTCTTTTTATTATTTTTTGTCCCCTCATACAGTGGCAGACCGCCCCGGATGCCAGCCTTAGGGGGGTACACAGCCGGCTGGATCCAGAACCTTCCGAGCTGCTCTAAATGGCACCTGCACCTCAGCGCAGCTGCCGTACTTATTCTGAAGCAGAGTCGGCAGCCACACTGAAGTGCAGGAAGGTCCTGCTATGACTGCATTTGCCGCCTCTGCCTCCGGAAGACGTAAGTGGCGTCGTAAGGGGTGGACTGGCAGCTGCAGTCATTGCGGAACCTTGCCACAACTCCCTGCGTCTGCTGGCCCACTCCCTCCAACATCACTTACATCTTCCAGAGGCAGAGGCAACAGAAGCAGTCATCATGGGACCTTGCTGGTTTGGAGGGAGAGAGGAGCATAGAAGGGTGGTAGAGGGAGAAAAAGGGGGTAAAGGGGGTCAGGGTGGTATGGAATGGTGGTGGAGGGAGAGAAAGGGGGCAGATGCTGATGGAATTGGTGTGCAGGGAAAGGAGAGAGAGACATAAGGGGGAAGGATACTGGATGGAATTGGGTTGGAGGGAAAGAAAGGGGGCAGATGCTGATGGAAGTGGGGGGAAGGGAGAGGAGAGAGTGAAATGCCAGACCATGGGCGTGTGGGAGAAGGAAGGGAAGAACAGGAGAGAGATGCCAGACCATTGGAGGAGGGATGGGAAGAAGATGGATGCAAAATAATAGGGGTGAAGCGAGAGATGGAAGGGGAATACAAGGAGAGAAGATGCCATATAGAAGGGGCAGAGAGAGGGTAGACAGTGGATGAAAGGAAGAGAGTGACAAGACTATGAGGAAAGCAGAAACCAGAGAAGACAATGTAGAAAAAAATTATATTTATTTTTTTGCTTTAGGGGAGATGCATCGCTGTTTCTGTGGTATTGCATTGTATACAGAGTCCAGCTTCTTGGTGGTTCAATTTAACCTTTGTCTACGTTTTTATATTTTATCCCCCCTTTTACAAAACTGTAGAGGGTTTTTTTATAGCACCGGCCATGGTGGTAATTGCTCAGAATTCTATGAGAGTCTGAGCTGTTACCACCATGGCTAAAAACCACATTATAGTTTTGTAAAAGGGAGAGGGGTTAGTTTGTGATTACATATTCCATACTAGGCGAAGGTGTTTTCTGTGTTCTGTGTGTTCGAAAGACATGATTTTCAGTTAGGATTGACTGTGTAGGATTGATCTGTACTAGTCTGGCTTGTTTAGTTTTACAATGGGTGTATTGATGTTGTACTGCTCACTGCAGTATGTAAGATGCTGCCTTTTCCTAGGTACACTCTTGTGTGATGTGTGGATTATTACTAAAAATCATGTTTTTCATACAGATGGGGGGGGTGTGTAAAAAAATGATGGGTGTCACATATGCTAGGTACACCACTGCCTTCATAGTTTATATCTAATCCACAAGCCTGCTTTTAGGACCTACAGGGTATGTATCCCTCTGATTCATGACAATTTCACTTCTCATGTTATCTTATCCATTCTTTTTATTATACAACTGCCCAGATAAGCATCAGTCTTTGACGTGATTGGACCTTGAAAACTAACGGCAACAGTGTTCTCCCCAGAAATTTTTTCCAGCCATGAAAATTATTTGCTACATTTAGTGTACCACAAAAAACATTTGCTCCGTTTAGTGTGCTGGAGTTAAAAATGTTTGAGAGACGCTGTTCTATACTATTTGAAAGAGGGCAAATATCTAATTATTCACTTCTAGAATTGGATACTTCTTAAATTTAATAAAAAATTATGGAACAAGTATCAAATCTTAAGAAAGGCTGCCATATTTAGCATTGTAAAATAACTAATAATAATTAACTAATACAAATAGTACACATTTAGGGCTCCTTTTACTAAGCTGTGCTAGCACATGCTTAGCTCGCGCAGAATTGCCGCATGTACTAGACACAAATGCCAGCATTGAGCTGGCGTTAGTTCTAGGCATGTAGCGCGGCAATTCTGCAAGCGCTAAAAATGCTATTGCAGCTTAGTAAAAGGAGCCTTTAATTTTCCCTACCGCCAAATTTCCCCGCCCGGCTACTTTTTCATGCCACCCGGCTGGAAAAAATTTCTGGGGAGAACACTGTACAGTATTTCTCATTTATGCGTTATTTGTTGGAATATCTGTTTATTGTATTTTGGGTTTTTTTTTTGCATGCTATCAATTGTGTTGCAGACTGCTCTGGGCTTTCTATAAGAAGGATGGTGGTTTTTCTTCCTCTACAGGAGGGTGTGTCTTATGGTCAGGTGCATCTTATAGAGTGAAAAATATGGTAAATCACGTTACAATCATTGATGATTTTTAAGCTAGCATTGTTTTTGTCGTTGGCAAAAAACACACACCCAAAAGAATGTAGGGATCTAAAGAGATTTAAAACCCACTACTGTGCATAGTAGAAAAATAATCTTGTTGAAGGTGCTGCCTCCAGAATTGTACACAATATTCTAAATGAGGTCTCACCAGAGTCTTATACAGAGGCATCAATACCTCCTTTTTCCTACTGGCCATACCTCTCCCTCTGCAACCTAGCATCATTCTAGCTTTCTCCGTCACCTTTTCTACCTGTTTGGCCACCTTAAGATCATCACATACAATCACACCCAAGTTCCCGCTCTTCCATCGTGCACAAGTTCTTCACCCCCTAAACTGTACCGTTCCTTCTGGTTTTTGCAGCTCAAATGCATGGGCTTGCATTTCTTAGCATTAAATTTTAGCTGCCAAATTTCAGACCATTCTTCAAGCTTCACCAGGTCTTTCTTCGTGTTATTCACACCATCCGGTGTCTCTACTTTTGGTATCATCCACAAAAAGGCAAATCTTACCTGACAACCCTTCAGCAATATCATTTATAATAATGTTAAAAAGAACAGGCCCAAGAATAGAACCTTGAGGCACACTACTTGTAACATCCCTTTCCAACATCTATTGAACACTACCCTATGTTGCCTTCCACTCAACCAGTTCCTGACCCAGCCTGTCACTTTGGGACCCATCCTGAGGGCACTCAGTTTATTTATTAGACGTCTGTGTGGAACACCGTCAAAGGCTTTGCTAAAATCTAAATATACCACATCTAGCGCACATCCTCTATCCAATTCTCTAGTCACTCAGTCTATGTTGCCTGCAGTCCTGTAATACACAGGATTCCAGAAACTTCACCATTCTGTTTTAAAAGTGTTTCCATTAATTTGCTTACCACAGAAGTCAGACTTACTGGCCTGTAATTCCCTACTTCTTCCTTACTTCCACTTTTGTGGAGAGGGACCACATTCGCCCTTCTCTAGTCCTCCAGTACCACTCCCGACTCTAGAGACTCATTGAAAAGGTCAGTCAGCGGAGCTACCAGAACTTTCATAAGTTCCTTCAGCACCCTCGGATGTACACCATCTGGCCCTATCGCTTTGTCTACCTTTATTTTACCTAGCTCCTCACTAACATAACCCTCTGAAAATCGATCAGGGACTATTACTCCTCCACCCCTCTACACGTTTGTCTTTTGTGGTCTCGCTCTCGGCGCTTCAGCTGTGAACACATAACAGAAATATTTGGCTTCTTCTTCATCAGCTTCTACATATTCCTCCCCTTCACCTTTGAGTCTCACAATGCCACTTTTGCACTTCTTCCTATCACTAATATATCTAAAAAAATGTCTTGTCTCCCCGTTTTACCATGTCAGCTATTTTTTCTTCCATTTGCATCTTTGCTTTCCTGACTACACAACCAGCCTCTCTTAACTTTTCCAGATATTTTTGCCTGTCTTCCTCTTTCTGTGATTTTATGAAAGCTAACCTCTTATTCCTTACCTTCTCAGCTACTACTTTTGAGAACCAAAGCGGCCTTCTTTTCCTCTTATTTTTACTTACTTGCCTCACAAAAAAGGTTTGTCGCCTTTACAATCGTTCTTTTCAGTTTTGCCCACATTTCCACTCCTTCCAGACGTTCCCACCCAGACAACAATTGCTTGATGTAAGCTCCCATCCGAACAATGTTAGTTTTTCAAAAAGTCTAGAAGCATTGCTTTTTAATGAGCCCTCTCTATACCTATCTTAATATTAAACCATACCATGCAGTGAACACTGGATGCCCAATGATCACCCACTAACATTTATTTAATTTCTTCCATTTGTGCGTTGCACATACCTATACAAGCTCTACACACAGACACACATATATATATTATATATATATATTCTCTACAAGGAGAACTGTTCCAGCAGTTGGTAATGGAACCTATGTGGGATGGGGTCATACTGGACTTAGTGCTTACAAACGGGGAAAGTGTTTCTGATGTATAGGTATATATACCTATACATCAGGTATAGGTATATATACCTATGTATAGGTATATATACCTATAGGTATATACCTATGTATAGGTATATACACCTATAGGTATATACCTATGTATAGGTGTGTGTGTGTGTATATATATATATAAATGATGTATAGGTATATATATGATGTATAGGTGTGTGTGTGTGTATATATATATATATATGATGTATAGGTATGTATATATATGTGTGTGTGTGTTTAGGTATACATGTATATGTATAGGTATATATACCTATACATCAGAAACATTTTCCCCGTTTGTAAACATTAAGTCCAGTATGACCCCATCCCACGTAGGTTCCATTACCAACTGCTGGAACAGTTCTCCTTGTAGAGAATCCAGGATATCCCTACTTCTAGGAACCCCTGGTAAACAGATGGCACAGCTTTATGTGGCAGATGGCTGACTGGGGACTGCAACGGTTGCATGGTCTACCAAGTCTTGCTGCCAGCTTATACCACTCCCTATGTGTTACTTTTCCATTAGGCTCTAGTTAACATTGCTCTTACAGGCAAATTGGAATCTGGACATGTCAAGCTGTGTATCTTTGGCACTTTTCTATTTATGTTTAGGTCTTGAGGATATGAGATGGGATGGATGGAGATAGGGGTAGGGTGGGAGGACAGAGCGAGGGTTCTTTTTTCCTCTCTTCTTCTGTGTGGTGTGATTGGGGATAAATCATAAAATGCAGGAGGGGGGGAGCGCGTTTACATTGTACTTCTTCCACTGTATATGTAAATAATACTGTATTGTTTTGCATTCTATTTTGCTAATAAAAGGATATTCATATAAGACCCCCCCCCAAAATAAATGGATATACAGAGCAGATCAAAACATAAGAACATAAGAATTGCCACTGCTGGGTCAGACCAGTGGTCCATCGTGCCCAACAGTCCGCTCCCGCGATGGCCCTTAGGTCAAAGACCAGTACCCTGAGTCGAACCTTACCTCTGTACGTCTGGTTCAGAAGGAAAAACTGAGGGAGGCAGGCAGAGCCCTCTGGTGAAGGAGAATGTGTTAAATAGCTGGAGTGGATTCCTTCTGCATGGCTTGCAAGCATGGGAAGAATACTCATCTGTCCAGAATGACACACCTATTGCACTAGAAATTACTTTCCTATACACTTCCCCCTCCCCATTCGCAGTTTCGGCAATCATGATTTCACATATTCGTGATTTTTTGGGGAGGGGGAAAAAAAAACACCCCAAAACCCACAGTTTAGCCTTCCCCCCCGGCGTCCCGGCCTTACCTGGTGGTCTAGCGGGCTTTCGGGGCAGGAGTGATCTTCCTACACTCCTGCCCCGTGTAGATCGCCAATAGGAAATGGCTGTGGGGAGTTCCCGTCATAGTCTCGAGAGACTACGGGAACTCACGGCAGCTATTTCCTATTGGGGATCTGCATGGGGCAGGAGCGTAGAAGATTGCTCCTGCCCCGAAAGCCCGCTAGATCACCAGGTAAGGCCGGGATGCCGGGTGGAAGGCAGGAGGGAGGCGGGGGTGGGTCAGAGCTGGACCAGAAGATATTCATGGTATTTCACCATTCGCGGTCCAACTCTGCCCCTATCCCCCGCGAATCCGGAGGGAGAAGTGTACATCAAACCATTTAGCAATTTACCTGGTCTGTAAGTCACTAGGCAGTGCCGTGTATTACTCTCTATTTGGATGTCAGTGCAGCCTCCAGACTCTACTGGTAAAAGATGGGGCCGGAAGTGTGCATCTTTCTGCTCCCAGAAACAGGCTCCTTCCAATGTACCAGCCAGGATTCCCCCACAAGGGAATGTGGCAGAGGCCATACGAGGCAGGTATGACAAAGACACCACAGGACACCTGAAAAGAATGTTAACATGTGGCTTCAAAATTCTAGATACTTCTATTAATAGCTGATACAGATTACAGTATATACTTGAATATAAACAGTTAAGATGATGATTCTGCTTGTGGTTTGTTACCAAATGGAAATGTTACCGTTGTTTTTTCAGGGGTCCTTTTATAAGAAATTAAATAGTATTCTGACAAAATTTATTTGGCTGGGGAAAGCAACAAGAATTGCCTTGGTATCTCTACAAAAGCCAATTGGTAAATTTTCCCCAACTTTTATAGGTATCATCAATCCTATATTATGCGTTAGGGTATGTATTGGATCCTCCCAGAGCTCATGGAAAATCTTCCAGATTGGTTGAGGTTAGAATGGCAACTCATGTAACCATTGAGATTGAATCAGAAACCTACTCTGACAACAAAACTTAGACACTCGGGAGAGTAGGCTTTGCCTAAGTTAAACAAACCTTTTATCCAAAACGAGCCTCAGAGCTACAGGCCCGGCCAGGAACACCGGAGCCTCTGTATTCAGCTATACAGCTGACCTGCTATAATCATTGGCTCCTCTTACAGCCAGCACTTACCCAGGCAAAAAACTCCACCCATGGGAGAAAAAAACCTAAGGTATTGCTAGCTGTAGAGACAAAATCAAATCAAAAGCACTAAATGCCCCAGTGTCTAAGAATGTGGTAATACAAAGAAATACACTTAGCAAAACAAACACATAGACAAGTCAAGTACTTAGCTGCTCAGTCCCGGGACTGAAACAATAGAAACAAAGTTTTCACATAGCAGTTCTGCAAACACTGAAATTATCTCCTTTTGATCATGGTTCACAGTTTACAGTTGCAAATCTCCAGCGTCTCTCTTTAAACAAACAAATTCACAGATCCCTGAAAGGTTTCAACACTGAGGGCACACATCTCCTTCTTAAACAAATAACTCAGTCCCATTGAGATTGAGTCATGTGTTAAGTATTAAGATGCCCACGACCCTTCTACATTCTGGACCACAGTAGACCCATTAATCGTCTCCATAGACCACGATGTATTCATTCACCAGTGGCGCTCTCTGAGCGAAGCAACCTTGAACGGTCTAGCCCCAGAAAAGACAAAACACAAACTCTTCAGACAAATGGTTCGACACAGAACTTCTTCAACTAAAGAGACACTGCAGACAACTCGAAAGAGCATGGCAAAAAAAGAACCAAGAACCAACCAAAGTAGCTTGGAGAAACCTAATAAAACAATACAAGATCAAACTTAAGGAAAAACGAAGAGCTTATTACTCCAAACTAATAGGCACAGAATCCTTAGACACAAAGAAACTCTTCCAACTTGTGAAGAACCTCACCGACACTCAACCATTCCTAACCACTCAAGGAATCCACCCTCCAACGGCCACCCAACTAGCGGACCATTTCAAGAATAAGATCGCCAATATTAGAGCCTCCTTCAACAACTCACCGTCCCTCCTAGACGAGATCATAATAAACCCTACAACAGATGAAGCCACTGCAGCTGATAGGCACTGGTCCAACTTTACAAAGGTGCAATGGCTGGACATGAACCGACTCTACAAAAAATACAGTCGAGCGTCATGCGACCTGAACAACTGCCCGTCATATCTACTGACAAATGCATCCCCCAAATTTAGAGCTTGCCTCTTGCAATGGATCCAAACAACTCTCATGGAAGGCCAAATCCCACAAGACCTAGGGGAAATCATAATCACCCCAATATTGAAAGATCCCAAAGGACCAATAGACACTCCCTCCAACTACAGACCCATCGCCTCAATTCCATTATATGTTAAACTAATAGAAGGTCTGGTTGCCAAATACCTCACCAACTACCTTGAAGACCACAACCTACTCCACCCAACTCAATCGGGGTTCAGATCTAACCACAGCACTGAGACACTGCTAGCTTCCCTTCTAGATATAGCCAGACAGCACCTTAGCAAAGGAAGAAGGATGCTGATAATTCAACTCGACCTCTCTGCCGCATTCGACCTGGTCGACCACACCATATTTCTTCAGATATTAGAAGCAATAGGGATCTCAGGCGAAGTATACAACTGGTTTCAAGGATTCCTTAAAACAAGAACATACAGAGTAAAAACAAAGGATCTTATATCGGAGCCTTGGACCAACCCCTGCGGAGTACCCCAAGGTTCCCCACTGTCACCCATGCTCTTCAATCTTTACATTTCCTCCCTCGGTACCCTGTTAGACAAACTCAAAGTAACTTCATTCAGCTATGCAGACGATATCACCATACTCCTCCCCTTTGACACACAAGACCCCACCAAATCAGGCATCCTGGAAAAAACTCTAGAAGCAGTGGAAAAATGGATGACAGAACATAAACTGAAGCTCAACCCAGATAAAACTAAATTTCTACTGCTTGAAAAGGACAAAACCCCTTCTATAACTGAGCTAGAAATAAAAACCACCAAATACCCCCTACAACCCACTCTCAAACTCCTTGGAGTAACAGTAGACAGAGGTTGCACGCTGACCAAGGTCCTCAAATTCAAGGACACAAACTTCCAAGACATGGGTTCCTTTGTTCACCAGGCGCTACAAAGCCAAGCAAAAACCGATAGCGTGGAAGAAATGTGGTCGACTTTGAAAGCCACCATACAAGAAGCGACAAACCGCTATGTTAAATTAGTAAGTAAGCGGCAAAGAAACAACAAGCCGCAATGGTTCACTGCGGAGATCTTGGACCTCATCAAGGAAAAGAAAAAAGCTTTCATCTCTTACAAACAATCGGGGAAACAAGACTCTAGGGCAGACTACCTGACCAAGTCAAAAGCAGTCAAAACAGCAGTCAGAGAGGCTAAATTTCACATGGAGGAGTCTCTGGCAAAGAACATCCAGAAGAGAGATAAATCCTTCTTCAGGTATATCAGTGATAGAAGTAAAAACTCTGGCGGGATTGTACGTCTAAGGAAACCAAACGGAGACTATGTGGAAAAGGATTCCGAAAAAGCCCAGCTATTAAATGAATACTTCAGCTCAGTCTTCACCCGTGAAGCGCCGGGGCTTGGCCCTCAACTACAGACAAGGGCAGACTCAGTTGACCCGTTTAGTAACTTCGAATTCACGCCTAGCAGTGTCTACGATGAGCTGTCAAAACTCAAGGTTAACAAGGCAATGGGGCCTGACAACCTACACCCCAGGGTGCTTAGGGAGTTGAGTGATGTCTTGGCAGAGCCACTGTCGGCACTCTTCAACCTCTCCCTTAGTACGGGAAGCGTCCCGTTGGACTGGAGGACGGCTAACGTCATTCCACTCCACAAGAAAGGCTCAAAGATGGAGACAGCAAACTACAGACCAGTGAGTCTAACATCTATAGTGAGCAAACTTATGGAAACTCTGATCAAACGACAATTGGATAAGATCCTGGATGAGGAAAATCTACGGGACCCCCGTCAACATGGATTTACTAAGGGAAGATCATGTCAATCCAACCTGATCAGCTTCTTTGACTGGGTGACGGGGAAGCTGGATGTTGGGGAGTCCCTGGACATCGTGTACCTGGACTTTAGCAAAGCATTCGATAGCGTACCACACCGCAGGTTGCTGAACAAGATGAGTTCTATAGGATTAGGTGACACATTGACGAAATGGGTTAGGAACTGGCTTGGTGGTAGGCTTCAAAGGGTAGTGGTGAACGGCACCCCCTCAGAAATGACGGAGGTGATCAGTGGAGTGCCACAGGGTTCGGTCTTGGGACCGACCCTATTCAACATCTTTATAAGAGACTTGGCAGAAGGGCTTCGAGGTAAAATAGCATTATTCGCTGATGACGCCAAACTAAGTAATGTAGTGGGAAAATGCACAACGGACGAAGATTCAATGCCCGACAACATGATGCACGACCTACTCCTACTGGAGCGCTGGTCTAGGACCTGGCAACTCAGCTTCAATGCCAAAAAATGCAAAGTCATGCACCTAGGCAACCACAATCCATACAAGACTTATACTCTTAATGGTGAGATCCTAACAAGAACGGTTGCAGAACGGGACTTGGGGGTGATCGTCAGTGAGGACATGAAGGCTGCCAGCCAGGTAGAGCAGGCCTCATCCAAGGCAAGACAGATCCTAGGTTGCATTCGCAGGGGTTTCGTCAGCCGTAAGCCGGAAGTCATTATGCCATTGTATAGATCCATGGTGAGGCCCCACCTGGAATACTGTGTGCAATTCTGGAGACCACATTATCGCAAAGATGTGCTGAGATTGGAGTCGGTTCAGAGACTGGCCACCCGGATGGTCTCGGGACTCAAAGATCTCCCGTACGAAGAGAGGTTAGACAAACTGCGGCTATACTCGCTTGAGGAGCGCAGAGAGAGGGGGGACATGATCGAGACGTTCAAGTATCTCACGGGCCGCATCGTAGCGGAAGAAGATATCTTCTTTTTCAAGGGACCCACGGCAACAAGAGGGCATCCGTGGAAAATCAGAGGCGGGAAACTACGAGGTGACACCAGGAAATTCTTTTTCACTGAAAGGGTGGTTGATCGCTGGAATAGTCTTCCACTGCAGGTGATTGAGGCCAGCAGCGTGCCTGATTTTAAGGCCAAATGGGATCGACACGTGGGCTCTATTCACTAGGCAAAGGTAGGGGAGGGTCATTAGGGTGGGCAGACTAGATGGGCCGTGGCCCTTATCTGCCGTCTATTTCTATGTTTCTATGTTTCTAAATCAACAAAATCACACAAAAAGCTTTCTTCACCATGCGCAACCTTCGCAAAATCAGAAAATTCTTTGAAAAAGAACAATTCAGACTCATAGTTCAATACCTAGTCCTAAGTCTATTGGATTACTGCAATATCCTCTACCTTTCTTGTCCTACCTACCTAATAAAACAACTACAGACCGTGCAGAACACTGCCCTCAGATTGATCTATTCCCTTGGAAAATTTGACCACATCACCAACGCCTTCCTAGACTCACACTGGCTTCCAATACAAGCCCGCATCCAATTCAAACTATACTGTATGTTATTCAAAACCATAAACGGAACGGCACCCACCCACCTAAACAACCGTCTAAACAGGAACCTCTCAACCAGACAGAGGAGAACCCAATCCCCTTTCTCCTTCCCCCCTTTTAAAGGAACTAAACGCAAAAAGATGTATGACAACTTACTTGCAACACATGCAGCTAAATTGGACCCCTCCATCACCAACCTACTGACAGCATCAATTGACCTCAAGGCTTTCCGCAAAGAAATCAAGACCCTACTATTCAAGAAATTCACCCAAACGTCCTAATCCCTTCCTTTCCCCCTCTCTCCCTCTCTTAGAACCCACTAATCAAAATTGCTTTAGACCTTACGCCTTAATGTAATTTGTATTTCTCTTCCTGGAAATGTCCAGTTATCGTTTTGATGTAATCCGCTTAGAACTGAAAGGTACAGGCGGAATATAAGCCAGTAATGTAATGTAATGTAATACAAGGACAATAGAATACTAGTTGATACATGGAAAATATGTGAATAATTTAACACCTATTCCAATTCATAAATCAACTTATCAAACCATATGGCTGAACTCCAAGATTCAAATTGGCGGATTTAAAGTCATCTGGAAATATTGAATGAATGCGGGTATACGCACTTTGGATGATGTTATTTCTGATGGTAAATTGCTTGATTTTTCACAATTGCAACACAAATTTGGTCTTAATAAATCACAAAGTTATAGATGATTGCAGTTGAAGCAGGCCATTCAGGAGGGGTTCCATGAATGGAAAAATCTTTTTTTTATAATATTCTTTATTCATTTTTAAAACTTCAATTGTGCACAAAATGATGCATTTAAACTAAACTAAATCTTGGGTTTATATACCGCATCATCTCCACAAAGTGGAGCTCGACACGGTTTACAGGGTTTGGGATAGAACGGAACTCCAATGGAATTATATAAGTAAGTATGAAGAGAGGTTAGGGCTTAGAGTGCCAGAGAGGGGAAGAGGTTACATTTTGGAGCTGAGAATCACTCAGCTCTGGAATAGTCTCACTTCCCCTCTTCGTAACTTGAGCTCCCTTCAACTTTTCCGTAAGCATCTGAAGACTTGGCTCTTCTCCAAACATAAGAACATAAGAAATGCCTCCGCTGGGTCAGACCTGAGGTCCATCGCGCCCAGCAGTCCGCTCACGCGGCGGCCCAACAGGTCCAGGACCTGTGCAGTAAATGTCTATCTATACCCCCCTATCCCCTTTTCCAGCAGGAATTTGTCTAATCCTTTCTTACTGGGGTTTAAGAAAGGATTAGACAAATTCCTGCTGGAAAAGGGGATAGGGGGGTATAGATAGAAATTTACTGCACAGGTCCTGGACCTGTTGGGCCGCCGCGTGAGCGGACTGCTGGGCGCGATGGACCTCAGGTCTGACCCAGCGGAGGCATTTCTTATGTTCTTATGTTTGGAGAAGAGCCAAGTCTTCAGATGCTTACGGAAAAGTTGAAGGGAGCTCAAGTTACGAAGAGGGGAAGTGAGACTATTCCAGAGCTGAGTGATTCTGAAGGGGAGGGAGGACCCAAGTTTACCAACGAGGGAGATGCTTTTAAGGAGGGGTAGGATAATTTTAGTTTTTGCGTGGATCTAGTGGAAATTGGATTCGAGGAATTCCAGGATAGAGGAACAAGAGGAGGAAGGATGCCATGAAGGATCTTGAAGGTTAGGCAGGCACATTTAAAGTGGACCCTGGAGATAACAGGAAGCCAGTGGAGCTTGGACAGGAGTAGTGACACATGGTCAAATTTACTTTTTGAGAAGATAAGCTTAGCCGCGGTGTTCTGGATTAGTTGGAGTCTATGGAGGCTTTTCTTTGTTAAGCTTAGGTAAACAGAATTGCAATAATCCAATCTGGAGAGGATGATGGATTGTATGAGGATGGCAAAGTGTTTTTGATGGAAGCAGGACCTCACTTTCCTCAGCATGTGAAGGCTACAAAAGCATTTTTTTATCAGGGAGTTGAGGTGGTCGTTGAAGGAAAGTGGTGATGCCCAGAACTTTGCTAGAGAATTCCAACTGTAGAGAGGAACCTGTGGACAATGGGTTGGAGGTGGGCAGTTGGTCTAGTTTAGGGCCGAGCCAAAGTAGTTTCGTTTTGGACTCATTTAGCTTCATTTGTACAGTGAGGGCCCAGGATTGAAGGTTAGCTATGCATGAGGAGATGTTCGCTGCGAGATTAGTGAGGTTCGCGTCAGTCTCGAGGAGGACCAGGATATCGTCGGCATAAGTGTAAAGTATTTCTAGGGGGGATAGATGGAGGAGATTCAGGGAAGACATATAAATGTTTAAGAGGATAGGAGATAGGGGGAACCTTGTGGGACTCCACATGTCTGTTTCCATGGGGAGGATGAGGTGCCATTCTTGGTAACGGTGTAAGAACGAGAACGTAAGAAGTTCGAGAACCAGTCAAGGACCGTGGAGCTAATGCCTATCTGTTGGAAGATTAGAATGTCATGATGGACAGCTGCAGAGAGGTCGAATTGAAGGAGAACGGCAAATTTTTTGTGAGAGTGAAGTTGTTGAACCTTAGAGATTAGGGAGGCCAGGAGGGATTCAGTGCTGAAGTTGGGTCTGAAGCCGTATTGATAGGGTAGGAGAATAGAGAATCTTTCCAGGTAGGATGAGAGTTGGGAGGAAACGATGGACTCTAGCAGTTTGGTTAGGAGAGGAATATTTGCTATTGGGCAATAATTGGATGGAGTAGAGGGATCTAGGTCAGCTTTTTTCAGTAGGGGGGTCAACGCAATGTGTCCCATTTCTGGGGAGAAGAGGCCCGATAGTAGGACAGAGTTTATGAGTTTGGTGAGAGATGAGATGGCCTGTGCGGGTATTTTCTCAAATAGATAGAATGGGAATGGGTCCAAGGTGCAGTTACAGGATTTCAGTTTGAGGCAGAGTTTAAGGACCTGCGATTCAGATACTTGCTCAAAGGCAGTCAAGGATCTGTTGACTGGGATAGGGGTGGAGACATTTAGAGTAGGGTTGGGGATGGCGGATACCAGAGAGTTGTAGGAGACTGCGGGTGGGAAGGAGCTTCTTAAGGTGGTGACCTTTCCATTGAAGAAGTTTGCTAGGACATCGGCTGATGGAGAGGAGGGAAGTATGGAAGGGTTGTTATTAGGGGTTAAGGAGCACCAGATGTTGAACAGCATACTATTCTGGTTGTTTGATCTAGAGATCTTGTCATCATAGAAGTTTTTCCTTG
Source organism: Geotrypetes seraphini (assembly GCF_902459505.1). Lineage (NCBI taxonomy): Eukaryota > Metazoa > Chordata > Amphibia > Gymnophiona > Dermophiidae > Geotrypetes > Geotrypetes seraphini. Next base: position 170,331,818 of record NC_047087.1, on the reverse strand, counting down.
CTTTTTTGAGTATATTGTTGTAGAACTTAATGTTGACCCTCCAGGTTTGTTTGTCTGTGGGGGATTTAGATTTTTTCCAAATGCGTTCCAGGGATTGACATTTTTGTTGTAGTACCCTGTGGTATGGGAGGTACCAGGGGGCCTTGCGGGAGTAGGAGATGGTTTTGATGGAAAGTGGGGCGAGAGAGTGGTAGGTGGATTCTGAGAGGGTAATCCAGTTGTGCCAGTTGGTTGCTGAATCTGTAGGCTTAGGCTTGGAGGAGAAATTGTCGAGAAATTTGGACCAGAGCTTGAAATTTTCTTGCGGAAAGTAATGGACTTAGAGGTATGGGGTGAGGTTCCAAGGTGTGACATGAAAATGGGGAGACAGAAGGCTCCTAAGAAGTGGTCGGACCAGGGAACGTGGTCCCAACGGGTGTCATCGGTTGAAGTTTTGAAAGCCGTAATATCGAGGAAGCTGATGAGGTCTAGTGTGTGACCTTTTTCATGGGTTGGTGAGGAGGCAGCGGGGGAGAAACCAAGAGAGGTAAGGAAGTTATTGAATTCGGATGCATCTTTGCTGGTGGTGTTGTCAAGGTGGAGATTGATATCTCCAATGATCAGTAGTCTTTGGAACTTAAGGAACGCGTTAGATATAGTCTTGAAGACAAGTTCGGAGGAGTTGCTCCAGGGGGTGGGTGGGCGATATAGTAGTAAGATACCCAGCACAATATACTTAATAGAATAAAGATAAGACTTATTTTCTCACATCCACTTTCCAATTTACAAGTATTTTTATGAGGTGTTTGTAATCAACCCTTCTATATTTCTTAACAAATGCCAAAACATATCTCCCTCCCCCCTCCCCGGATGTGCATGTTTTCCCCAATTTATACAAATAAATAAATCAATCTTTACAATATTTAGTTAATGGTTCCCAAAATTTCATAAATTTTTTATAATAACCCTTCTGAATGGCCATAAACTTTTCCATTTTAAAGATATAACATAGGGATTCCCACCAGAATGAATAATTTAATCTATCCTAATTTTTCCAATTCTTTAAAATAAGCTGCTTGGCAACTCCCTTCATTATAAACAAAAGTTTGTTATTTTTTGCCGAAATTTGACTTTTTGCCCTCGTAGATGTTCCAAATAAAATGGTATCATATGATAATGCCACTGGATTTTCTAATAAATTATTAACCTGATCCCAAATCAATCTCCAGAATTTTAGTAACATTTGGAGCATTGAGATAAAGCATCAAATTACTGCAACTCAATGGCCACGAATTTGGTCTTGGAGGTTGAGATGTACAATGTCTGCATCTATGAGACAAACATAGATTTTCTTATTACATAGAGCATTTTGGACCCCAGTTCGTTTACATAGAGTAGATAGTTCAAAGTCTAACATATGCTGGCATTGTCATCTGGAAAAATCTTAATAATCAGTATAGTTTGCCATTCTTGTTTTCAGGTGGACTTCCTGGGACACCAGGCCGCTCAGTGGTATAAATTAATATCTGGATTTTTAAATAAGAAACAAAAAACTGGTCTACAGGACATCTGGAGCATTGAGATAAAGCACCAAACGAACCTGATTGAATTTTTTGATTGGGTGACCAGAGAGCTGGATCAAGGACATATGCTAGATGTAATTTACTTGGATTTCAGCAAAGCCTTTGATACAGTTCCTCATAGGAGGCTGTTGAACAAACTTGAAGGGCTGAAGTTAGGACCCAAAGTGTGAACTGGGTCAGAAACTGGCTATCGGACAGACGCCAGAGGGTGGTGGTTAATGGAAGTCGCTCGAAGGAAGGAAAGGTGACTAGTGGAGTCCCTCAGGGTTCGGTGCTGGGGCCAATCCTGTTCAATATGTATGTAAGTGACATTGCTGAAGGGCTAGAAGGAAAAGTGTGCCTTTTTGCAGATGATACCAAGATTTGTAACAGAGTAGACACCGAAGAGGGAGTGGAAAATATGAAAAAGGATCTGCAAAAGTTAGAGGAATGGTCTAATGCCTGGCAACTAAAATTCAATGCAAAGAAATGCAGAGTAATGCATTTGGGGATTAATAATAGGAAGGAACCGTATATGCTGGGAGGAGAGAAGCTGATATGCACGGACGGAGAGAGGGACCTTGGGGTGATAGTGTCCGAAGATCTAAAGGCGAAAAAAACAGTGTGATAAGGCAGTGGCTGCTGCCAGAAGGATTCTGGGCTGTATAAAGAGAGGCGTAGTCAGTAGAAGGAAGAAGGTGTTGATGCCCCTGTACAGGTCATTGGTGAGGCCCCACTTGGAGTATTGTGTTCAGTTTTGGAGACCGTATCTGGCGAAAGACATAAGAAGACTTGAGGCGGTCCAGAGGAGGGCGACGAAAATGATAGGAGGCTTGCGCCAGAAGACGTATGAGGAGAGACTGGAAGACCTGAATATGTATACCCTAGAGGAAAGGAGAGACAGGGGAGATATGATTCAGACGTTCAAATACTTAAAGGGTATTAACGTAGAACAAAATCTTTTCCAGAGAAAGGAAAATGGTAAAACCAGAGGACATAATTTGAGGTTGAGGGGTGGTAGATTCAGGGGCAATGTTAGGAAATTCTACTTTACGGAGAGGGTGGTGGATGCCTGGAATGCGCTCCCGAGAGAGGTGGTGGAGAGTAAAACTGTGACTGAGTTCAAAGAAGCGTGGGATGAACACAGAAGATTTAGAATCAGAAAATAATATTAAATATTGAACTAGGCCAGTTACTGGGCAGACTTGCACGGTCTGTGTCTGTATATGGCCGTTTGGTGGAGGATGGGCTGGGGAGGGCTTCAATGGCTGGGAGGGTGTAGATGGGCTGGAGTAAGTCTTAACAGAGATTTTGGCAGTTGGAACTCAAGCACAGTACCGGGTAAAGCTTTGGATTCTCGCCCAGAAATAGCTAAGAAGAAAAAAAAAAAATAAAAAAAAAAATAATAATTTAAATTGAATCAGGTTGGGCAGACTGGATGGACCATTCGGGTCTTTATCTGCCGTCATCTACTATGTTACTATGTTACTATGTTACATCAAATTATTGTGTCTCAATGGCCACGAATTTGGACTTGGAGGATGAGATGTACAGCGTCGGCATCTATGAGACAAACCTGTTTTTTTCTGTTACATAGAACGTTTTGGACCCCAGTTCATAGAAGTTAGATAGCTCTAAGTCTAACAGATGCTGGCACTTTCATCTTGAAGTTGGGACATTAGATCCTTTGCTATTCTATTGTCCTTTGATACTTGCTTTTTGGAAATCAATATGGGGGCAAATAAATAGTTTGTTGGATAATCCGGTGGCATTATCCTATGATACCGTTTTGTTTGGTATGTCAATGAGGGCTAAGAGCCAAATATCCTCTAATAATAATAATAATAAGCTCTTACTCATTATGACAGGGGTTGCCATGCAACAGATTATGAATAATTGGAAAAATTGGGATACACTGAATTATAGCTTTTGGTGGAACTCTCTGTGTCACATATTTAAAATGGAAAGGATACTTACCATGCAACAGGGGAACTTTAAGAAATTTCAGGATATTTGGGAGCCATTAACAAGATACTGTAAAGATTGAATATCACTTTTTCCCCTTAAATATGCACATCCAAGGTGGGGAAAGATATTTTTGTTTTCTTATGAGTCCAAATAAAAGTGGGGAGGGAGGGATATTATATGTTTTTTGTGTCTGAAGAAAGTTATTAAGTAGTGGGGAGAGGAGGGATTTGAATTCTGAATTAGATTTTAATAGATTATTAAGTGTTGTACTTAAGTAAAAATGATGTTATATACTGTCGCACTTATTGTAAGTTTCAAAAATGAATAAAGAATAATAATAAAAAAAAAGAGCCATGTCATAAGTCCAAAGCGATCCAGACTTTCTAATGCATTTGGTCTCTGTAAATGGCTGTAACCTGAGACACTTATCCCACTGCAGCCGAACTAGATCCGCATACTAGGGGCTGTCGCTGCCAGTTTATTGCCACGAGAACTACCAGACTGCGATGTTCTGCTGTTCTTCAAATGACCCAGTCTATCACTGGCCATGGGGAAAAACACATTTAGGAGCTCCTATGTGGTCCAAAATTGTACTAGAGCATCCATGCTGGTGCTTGCTGGGTTGAATCTGCGGCTGAAATACCAAGAGATTTTCTTGTCTTCTGACACCATTAGATTGAAAGTTAACCGCCCCCAGCATTTCACAATACTGTTGAATGCCCTCTGGGATAGAGACCACTCTCCCAGATCTAGAGTTTGGTGACTCAGATAGTCTGGCTGGACACTGCTCACTCCCACTACATAAGCTGCCGTTATGGCCTACAGGTGTTTTCCCCCCAATGGAACAACTGCATTTCCAGCTTCAATGTAGCACTCTTGGTGCCAACCTGTCTGTTGATGTAAGTCACCACTGTGGCATTGTCTGAGAAGACTCTGATTGCCTGGCCTTCCAGGATTGTCTCCAATGCCTGCAGTGCTAGACGAATGGCTGAGTTCTAATCTTTTTATTGACCATTTTCTCTGAACCAGCTGACTCTTACAATGACCTCCTAATACAGACTGGCATCTGTCATTATTAGCACCCAAGACAAAATGCAAAGAGGCACTGCCTTGGATAGAGTCTCTGCCCGGAGCCACCACTGTAAACTGTGAAATGCTTCCACCATCCAGGGTAATGGCATCTAGATTGAGTCCTCCTCTGGAGACCAGCGGGACAACAGAGCATTCTGAAGAGGGCACAGATGAGCTTTTGCTCAGGGTACCACTTCTATGTTTGCTATCATTGATCCCAGGACCTACTACTATATAGCGCTGAAAGGAATACGCAGTGCTGTACATTTTGACATTTATAGTTGGCCCCTGCTTGGAAGAACTTACAATCTAAATTAGACAGACTGACATGACATATAGGGTTGGGGATGCAGAACCCAAGGTGAGAGGAGTTAGGAGTCAAAAGCATTCTTAACACTGCCAGAAATGGAGCCCGCCGTAGGGATTCGGGTAGCTTGTTCCAAGCATATGGCGCAGCAAGGCAGAAGGGACGGAGTCTGGAATTGGCAGCCAAAGAGAAGGGCACAGAAAAGTGGGACTTACCAGCTGAGTGGAGCTCACAGGGGGATCATAGAGGGAGATAAGTGAAGAGAGATAGTGAGGGACAGCTGAGCGAGTGCATTTGTAGGTAAGTAAGAGGAGTATGAATTGTATTCGGAATTGGATGGGAAGCCAATGAAGTGACTTTAGGAGAGGGGTAACGTGAGTAAAGTGGCTCTCCCGGAATATGAGTTGTGCAGCCGAATTCTGGACAGACTGGAGGGAAGGCACCTGCAGATAGTGCCAAGCAGTGGGGGCTGGAATAGCAAGTATGTCAATAATCTGACACTATAGCTTCAGTTTGCATAGCTCTGTAAGAAAAACATGGCCCTCTGCCATTTTGAAGAGGATTCCAAAGTTCTCTAGGGATTAAGTCAGTTCCAGATGACTTTTGGAAACTGATGATCAGGTCCTGCAGCAGCTGAACTACTTGTGCCACTGCTTTGTGGCCTGCTGCCTTGGACGGGGCTCTGAACAGCCAATTATCCAAATATGGGTGAACCTGAATCTCTGCCTTGCGTGGGTGCCATTACTGCTACCATTGTAAGACTAAATGATTCCTTGTTGAAAACTGCAGGTTATAAGAAATTATATGGTATGGTATTACAGTGCTCCCCCGGTCATTCGCGGTAGGCGATTCGCGGTATTTTCCGACCGCGAATGACGGAGCAGGAGAGGGCAGCTGGAGAGGCAGGAGAAAGCAGCCAGAGTGCCAGTAAGTCAGGGGTGTCCAATGTCGGTCCTCGAGGGCCGCAGTCCAGTTGGGTTTTTCAGGATTTCCCCAATGAATATGCATGAGATCTATTTGCATGCACTGCTTTCAATGCATATTCATTGGGGAAATCCTGAAAACCCGACTGGACTGCGGCCCTCGAGGACCGACATTGGACACCCCTGCAGTAAGTGAAGGAAATCACTCGTGGTATGCTCCGACTGCCTCTTCCTGCACTAAAGTCGGGCCTCACCAATCAGGAGCTGCATGTCAAAGCAGCTCCTGATTGGTGAGGCCCGACTTTAGTGCAGGGAATCCACAATGAAATCATGAAGAGGACGAAAAAATTTGAGCTTGTAACCCTTTTGAATGATGTCGAGCATCCATTGTCTGAGCAAATCTGATTCCTGGCCTCCCAAATTCCAAGAATCTCCCTCCTATCTGGGGGAGCTTGAGCAGCAGCCTGGTATCATTGGGAATTCTTAGCAGAGGCTGCTGACTGGGACTCTGATATATGCGCTCTTGTAGCAATGAAAGGAACTCCTACCAGACCTTCCTGGTGCCCGTGGCCTATTTGGGACGATGGTCGGTGACACTGGCCATAAGGCCATCTAATCCTTTGCTGAGAAGAATCTGCCCTTAAAAAGGAAGTCTGCTTAAGGAAGCCTTAGATGCTGTATCACTGTCTGATCCAAAGCATTCTTTAGGTGGAAATCGAGCTAGCAGAGACTTTTCATTTCTCTAAACATGCTGTAAAGAACATCGGCTACATAGTCCACCCCTTAAAGCAACACTTGGGGAAAAACGCCTTCCTCCAAAGCCAGAGCCTGATGCAACATCTTGGGGAAAGAGCACACCACAAATGAGGCTACGGATGTCACCTTAAGACCAAAGGCTAAAGCCTTAAACTGACTCTTGAGCACAAGATCCACCCTCCAATACTGTGCATCCTTCAAGATCACTCTGCCTTCACTAGGCAGTGAAGTACGCTTAGTAGCTTGCGCTACCAAGGAATTCCCCTTAGGCTGTGTAAAAAGCTGCTGAAAATCCAGAGGCATCGGATATAATTTGGATATAGCCTGACCCACCTTAAGGGGCCGTCCAGTGCATCCCAATGCTCCATCAGCATCATGGTGATCTCCCGATGCGAAGGAAAATACATGGACTGGGCCTTGGAACTGCTTAACAGAGAAGTTTGAGCTATGAACTTCTGGTGATGAGCGGCAATGCAGCACAAAGAGCAGAAAGGACGAGAGAGAGGGACAATGTGGTACATGGATGGAGGGGAAGGGAAGAGAGAGCAACTTAGCACATGTATAGTGGGATGGGTAAGAAGAGAGAGACAGGAGATGTTCATGGACAGAGGGGAAAGGATAAGAGGGGCAATACAGGACATGGATACAGTAGAAGGAAATCTTCTTTTTAGTAGACAAGACATTCCATTCCTGAACCTGTGGGTAGTCAATTTCTTCTTATAAGAATTCTTGTAAGGAGCTTCATTAGCATTATTTTGCTCCACCTCCCATCCCTCTGGGATGTCCTTCAACTGCTCAGTTTGTACCAAAGCAGATGGTCAGTCATGGAGAGGAAACAGAATAGGAAAGGGTGCGGGAACTCTCCCTGAGAGTTATCTGTTCTACTCATATCATTCCAAACAAACAAGACTGTGGAGAGTCAATGTCCTCGGACCTTCAGTTGTAGTTTATTCAAAATTTAAAGAACAATAAAAACATAATATTGATACTATTCCGGAACTTGGAGGCGAGGAGGATGGCAGTTTGAGTGCAGAGCTCCTCTCCCTGGACAATCTGCCTGCTTTTAAATATCAGCAGCAGTGGGAGATCAATTGCTTTTACACCTAAGCAGCAACGGGACCAACCCACCAAAAACCCACAGTCCCGGTCCTGCAAAAATATGAGCTCCACCCTCCCTGCAGTTCGCTAGGAAAATCAACTGCTTTTACACCTAAGCAGCAGCAGGACCAGCCACCACTACCAAGAGCCCTTTGCCCCGATCCAGCCAGGCATGCGAGCTCCTCCCTCTGCAGTCCATTGGAGAGATCAATCTACCTGCTTTTAAATATCAGCAACAGTGGGAAATCAACTGCTTTTACACCTCAGCAGCAGCGGAACTATCCGCAACTACCAAGAGCCCACAGACCCGATCCAACCAAGAGTGTGAGCTCCACCTCCCCCTGCAGTCCACTAGGAAGATCAACTGTTCTTTTACACCTAAGCAGCAACAGGACCAGCCACCACTACCGAGAGCCCTTTGCCCTGATCCAGCCAAACAAGTAAGCTCTTCCCCCAGCATTCCGTTGGAAAAATCAATATGCTTGCTTTTAAATATTATCAGAAGTAGGAGATCAACTGCTTTTACACCTAAGCAGCACCAAGACCAGCCGCCACTATCGAGAGCTTTTGTCCCAATCCAGCCAGACGTGTATGCTCTTCACCATACAATTTGTTGGAGAGATCAATCTGCCTGCTTTTAAATATCAGCAGCATTGGGAAAACAACTGCTTTTACACCTAAGCAGCAGCGGGTCCATCCGCAACCACCAAGAACCCACAGACCCGAACCTGCCAGGAATGTGAGATCCGCCCCCCCTACAATTCGATAAGAAGATCAACTGTTTTTACACCTAAGCAGCAATAGGACCAGCCGCCACTACCGGGAACCCTTTGCCACGATCCAGCCAGACATATAAGATCTTCCCCCAGCATTCCATTGGATAGATCAATCTACCTGCTTTTAAATATCAGCAGCAGTGGGAGAACAACTGCTTTTACACCTAAGCAGCATTGGGACCAACCGCAACTACCAAGAGCCCATAGACCAGATCATGACAGGAGTGTGAGCTCCACACCTCCTGCAGTCCGCTAGGAAGATCAACTGCTTTAACACCTAAGTAGCAGCAAGACCAACTGCCTATAATAGGAGCCCTTGCCCCGATCCAACCAGGCATGTGAGCTCCTCCCCCTATATCCCGTTTAAGAGATCAATCTACCTGCTTTAAATATCAGCAGCAGTAGAAAAACAACTGCTTTTACATACAAGCAGCAGCGAGACCTACCGCAACCACCAAGAGCCCACAGACCCGATCCTGCCAGGAGTGTGAACTCCTCCCCCTGCAGTCCATTGGAGAGATCAATCTGCCTGCTTTTAAATATCAGCAGCAGTGGAGATCAACTGCTTTTACACCTAAGCAGCAACGAGACCAGCCACAACCACCGAGAGCACACAGACCCGATCCTACCAAGAGTGTGAACTCTTCCCCCCATGCAATCCGCTAAGAAGATCGAGTGTCGGCTCTGGGCGGCTTTCCCGCAGAGGAGAGAATCCTGCATTCACCGTGGGCCTCATCTGGGGCAGCCTCCTTGGAGCGGCTGGGGCACGGGCAGTGTGTCTGGGAGGGAATGCATGGATGGGAGAACATCGCAGGGGAGGAGACATAGGCATCCTGGGACTGTCTGCCAAGTCTCTTCCCTGAAGAAGCCCTTTCTGGAAACGTCAATCGCTCCTCCTAAACTTACTTGCTCCACTTCATCACTGACGCTGAAACCGTGGATTGAAGACAAAGTTTTATTTTATTTTTCTTTTCAGCTTATGATTTATCTTTAATCTTATCTATTGTTTTGCCTTTTGTCTTTGTTTTGTTCTATTTCTATCATTTAAATTTCTCCAGAATTCTACTGTTCAACGGCTCCCCCTTCTGCTTCTATTCCTTTCTCTCCTCTCTTCTACCTTCCAAAGTATTTAGATCAATGCTGTCTTGTCAAAATGTTTATTTTATTTTTATTTTTCCTCTAACTCTACATTTCACTTCTCTATTACCCTCCAGGTACTTTAGTTAGATTGTGAGCCTTCGGGACAGTAAGGGAATTTTTCAAGTACCTTTCTTATTTCTAATCTTAATGTATATTTTCTGTAAACCGCTTAGAACCTAACGGATGTAGCGGTATATAAGAAATAAATTACATTACATTACATTACTATCCACATGACATGGGCCGTGTTTCGGCTGAACACGCCTTCTTCATGGATCCAAGATGTCATGAAGAAGTCTTTTATAAATGTGGAGAGGGATGAGGGGCTCTGATAACCCAAATGCTGAAGTTCACATGTAAAACGCAAAATGGCAGTATCAATATTGTGTTTTTATTGTTCTTTAAATTTTGAATAAACTAAACCCGAAGCTCGTGTAAAGTTTAAGTTCGCCTGCCTCTGCTTTAAAGTTCTTTACGGTCTAGCCCCTAAATACATAACTGACCTCTTCTCCTTCTCAGCCAACAGACACAAGAGAAGCTCCCACTTGCACTTTGTTTCCCCCCCCGGTTAGAGGTTGCAAACTAAAAATCACCATGAACACCTTCTCTCACATCAAGCAGCGTAATGGGGTAAAGATCTAGAACAACTGCTCTCGCCCACCACTTACGAGGTATTCAGGAAGCGCCTCAAAACTCACCTGTTCTTGAAATATCTAGACAGTTGACCCGCTCCTCTCTTTCCCCTCTTCAACGGTTCTCTTGTCCCATCCCCCTCTTGTTGACCAATCCCCTAACTTCTCTCAACTTGTACTTCATTAATCTTTTGTAAACCGCATAGAACTTAACGGTACTATATAAACTGTTATTATTATTATAAAGATGTTGAAAAGAACGGGTCCTAGCACCAAGCCCTGAGGCACCTCACTGGTGACGCTCTTCCAGTCCAATTATTGTCCATTTACCTCCACTCTCTGTTTCCTATGCTCCAGCCTATTTTGGGTTCTTGGCATTGGGGACTACAAGATGACAGTGACTCCCTTTGACAAGATGTAAGTGGGTGATATTCCTGTTGTGATTGTCTCTTTCTTATTTAAAATAGATTGCCACTTCTTTTAATATGCTTTTGATTTTAATATTGTATACCACTTTGACTTGCTTGCCAGAAAACAATGGCATATCAAATTTGAAATAAAAGAAACAAACATACATTATAGGGAGTCTACTTATGTGTCTGCATATAAAAGATTGATAGTGACCAGTGTTCTCCCTAGCCTCTTTTAGCCGGGTGCTCTGCCTGGATAATTTAGGTGACCACCCAGCTGTTATCTTGCATTACATTGCAAGATGACAGTTACAGATCTACATTTTCTTCTCTTGGTATGCTAGATTGCCCCATCCACGTAGCATCCATACAAGCCTCAGAACTGGAATATTTAGCTTATTCCTTCCTTATAAATCAAAATTCTGGCTGCTGAACTGGAGAAAGATGTTCAGCTGGCAGGGCTTTGTTTATAAATTTTTATCAACACAACTAATATACTACTTTAGCCTAAAGCAAAAAAAAGAAAAAGAAATAGAATTTTTTTTCTACCTTTGTTGTCTAGTTTCTGCTTATTGGAACAATTACAAAGTATGGGGAGGGGAGAGGGATTTCTTATCTTGTATTAAATGTTTATATATATATATATATATATATTATAGTACATGATGTATAGAATTATATATGAAATAATAGGGATGGGAGGGAGGGCTTAAATATTATTAATATAAATTGATTAGGATAGACAATCAAGTGATATTGTATGTGTTCAAATGTTGTTTTCTGACACACTTGTTGTAAGATGTAAAAATGAATAAAGAATTTAAAACAAATAGTTTCTTCTTTCCTCATCTTCTCATTCAATTCCTTCCATCCACTGTCTCTCTTCTCTCTGTCTCTCCCTTTCTCCCCCCCTCCAAATTGGTCTGGCACCCATCTTCTTCCCTCATCTCCCCCCATAGTCTGGCATCTCTGTCTTCTTCCCTGCCAGCATCTTCTCCCCAATCTCTGTTTCCCATTTCCCTTCAGTGTCTTCTCCCAATCTCTCTTCCCCATTTCCCTTCAGCCTCTTCTCCCCACTCTCTGTTCCCCATTTCCCTTCAGCATCTTCTCCCCACTCTCTGTTCTCCATTTCCCTTCAGCATCTTCTCCCAATCTCTCTTCCCCATTTTCCTTCAGCGTCTTCTCCCCACTGTCTTCCCCATGTCCTTTCAGCATCTTCTCCCCATGTCCCTTCGCGTCTGTTCCTCTCCACCCCACCTTTCCTCCCTTTCTCCCTCCCTACCTCTTACCTTCGTGGCGCTTTCATCCCCTTACCTCTTAGTCGCTTCCGCTATGCACCCCCCCCACCCCCGGACAACAGGCCCAGTCCAACAGACAGAAGGAGTGTTTCCTGCTTGCAGCGCACAACTGTGCCGACAAACCTCCCTGCCCTTTACCTTCGTGGCTGGCGATTTCTAAACTGCCTTCTTACAACAGCCGGAATGTTGAAGTTGCATATGGCTGCCAGAAAGGTCGTCTCTGATGCAACTTCTGGTTGCGTCACAGATGATCTTTACGGCAGCCACACGCAGCTTCAACGCTCCAGCTGCTGTAAGAAGGCAGTTTAGAAATCGCGGCCACGAAGGTAAGGGGCAGCTAGGGAATAGGGAGATGTTGGGACTGGTCAGCGGCAGCAGCAGCGTTCAGTAAGGAGGGAGGGAGCGCGATAGATGACCACGCACGTTCCCTCCCTTAATTGTGGGGACAAGGCCATTCATCGCTCCATGGGGTGGTGAATGACCTTGTCCCCATAGCCACAGTGAACACAGTTTTTCCCCCACCGTTTTAGTGGGTTACCCGCGGTTATATGCGGGTAACAGCCACCATGTTATTCTCTATTAGAGACTGAAGAAGTGGGGAGAGCTGTTGGTTGACTGGTCCTCTACAAGTGAAGGTGATCAGAAGAAAACAGACAGGTAATAACTGAAGTGTCATTACACTAGCATCTTCTGTAAAAGGCAACAAAACACTATACCTGGAATTCTGTGGCTTTAGCTCCTGTACAAATGCACTTGTATTTCGAAGGTCATATACCAGCACAGACCCATTGATAAGCCCAGCATAGATGTAGTTGTTGTCATCTGAGCACCAGCAGCAACTCCAGATGGGGCGACCAGCAGTGTAAGTCTGGACCACTGTGTTTGTCATCAAACTGGGGAGGTGAAAACAGACTGGTTAGAATCTAAGAGTGCAGTCTAGATTTATCACTGGCTATCAGTACAATCAATACAAGAATAAATTTACCACCATGACTGATCTTCAAGGCCCTTAAAGGAAAATGCCCAGAGTACTTGAACGGGATCTCCCTCTACACATCTCCAAGATTACTAAGGTCCTCTCAAGGAATATTCCCAAACACACCCTCTCCAAAGGACTTCATACTTGCTAGTAAGCCATTTTTGAAGAGAGCCCACACACTCTGAAATGCACTCCCTGAAAGGCTTTGCTTAACACAAGACTATCCCTTCTTCAGGAAGTAGGTAAAAGCTTGACTCTTCACCCATGCCTTTAATGGAAGAAGTAGTTAACTTGCTAGTCACACATACCCAAGGAGTTAACATTGGCTGCATGACATGTTTATCCACTCAAGTATCTTTCTGACTTCATATGCAACTTCCTTTAAGTTAGCCCTCTTATTTACTAACTCTTGTTGTTGCTCTAGTTTATCTATCTATATATTCCATCTTTGCTTATACACCATGGGGCTCATAATAATAATAATTAAAAAACGGCCATAAAGTGGCCTAAATCGGTACTTGGACGATCAAAAAGCCATATCGTCCAAGTACCAATAATCAAAGCTGAGTTTAGATGTATCTAAAACGAGCTTAGGCCTTTCCCCTGCCTCTAAACGCCTCGAGCGAAAAGAGGTGTTTTTAGAGGAGAGGAAAGTGCGGGAGGTGGGCCAACCTAGACTTAGTCGTACAGCAAGTATAACCAAAAACTTGAGCAGGTTGCCCAGTCGGAACTTATACATTTTGACTTAGACCAAGTTCTTAATAGGGGCCACTGAGCAGATCGCAGCTGCTGTGATCAGCTCAGCAGCCCCGGCAAACTGCCCACCTCCCACTTCAACGATCGTGGCGGAATAAAAGTCACTAATGTGATGTAATGTAATAAGGCAGTTGTTCCCTGTCTTTTAAGAAGGGTAACAAAGGATATAAACTTTTTATAAAACAATCCCGTAAATCCATCCATTCCTGTATCTCATCCTCTGTTATATCTTCATCCAGTCCTTGGATCTAAAATTCTTGAAGCTTATTTAATCCTGATTGAGACAAATATTGTGACAGAGAATCCTCCTTTTCCTGATATTCTTAGATATATAATTTCTTATAAAATTCCACAAACCTATCATGAATATCTTTCTTTTTTATCAGGTCTCCATGTTCAGATCGTATTCTCATAATATTACCTTGCAAATGTACTTTAATACGGTGTGCTAACAATTTCCCTGCCCGATTCCCAGACTCATAATGTTTAAGTCTAAGGCGATTTAAATTAAATTGAATGGCTTCATCTTCCATTTTTCTCTTTTATTTGAGTCCTAAGCTGCTCCCCACCTAGTCCCTTCTTATGTTGTATTACTAATTCCATTAATTTTTCTCTCAATTTTTTTTTCCTCCCTTTCCCGGATCTTTTTCTTACGAGAGGCTATAGAAATCAACTCTCCTCTTAAAATAGTTTTTAAGGATTCCCAAATTGTGATGGGTGAATAAAGATCGATAATATTATTATCCAAAGGGGAGCCTTCTTACACCTGGAGGATACCACCTGAAGGGATTTCACGACCGTTCCTGGCCTCCTGCAGCAGCGGTTTGGATTTGTTTTTTCCTTGCTGGCAGGCAGTTACTGAGACGGACCCCCTGACGCCATCGGGTCCATCTCCAACACCTTAAAACCAATGCCGCCGCCGCGGCTGGATTGGGAGCCTTCTTACACCTGGAGGATACCACCTGAGGGGATTTCACGACCGTTCCTGGCCTCCTGCAGCAGCGGTTTGGATTTGTTTTTTCCTTGCTGGCAGGCAGTTACTGAGACGGACCCCCTGACGTCATCGGGTCCGTCTCCAACACCTTAAAACCAACGCCGCCATTGCGGTTGCGGCCGCAGGGCGTGGCCGAAGGGGCGTGCCCTAAGGGGCACGCCAGGCCCCTTGGGAGCCCTTGGAGCCACGAGGAGTCCGGGAGCTGGAAGCTGGTTGGTAATATAAGGTCTTCATATAATTCTTACATGATTGTTTAGAATATGGGGAAAAGAAAGATAAAACCTAAAAGTTCTACACCAGTGGTATCGGGTCCAATGGATAGACATTTACTATTATTCTCTGACAATCCACCAGTGGTACCACCAAATGTAGATTCCTCCTTGTCAGGAGCCTCAATAAGTCCTCTCAATCGTACTCCTCCCCTTCATCCGGTACCCAGTGATAGTGGGAATATAATACCCACTATAACCGAAGCTCAAGTGGTTACATCTACCCATTTAAGTAAATTAGTATACGCTGAAATACCTAAACCATTGACATTTACTGGTGGAGTGGAAGAAAACACACGAACAGAGGAAACACAGGATATTACCTTAAAAGACTTATGGTTAGGTATATCCAGAGTTGAAGGGTTTCTCAGGACAACAATGAAAATGGGAGACTATTCTCAGTTAGTTTCTTCTAAATTAGAAAATGTGGATGTTAACATAGGTTGTTTGGATAAACGACTAAATGTGGTGGAAAACCAGTGTAATAATTTACAAGCTGTCTCGGTATCAGCTGTTAAAGATTCTACAGTAATACATTCTAAAATTGAATCTATAGAGAACATGAATAGAGTGAAAAATCTACGATTGGTCAATTTTCCAGTAACTCATTTATTGTCACCTGAGATTTTATTAAGGAAATTTTTTAAAGAAGTACTGGGAATGACCAATGCTGAGAATTTTCCAATAAATAATTATTATTATATTCCTTTAAAAAAACTTGAATCTGCCCAGGAGGTGGACCATCTGACCACACCAGATATAAATTTGACTGAATTCTTAGAAGATACACAGGATGTGATTCAAAGTCGGTCCACCCTGGTAATAACATGCATGAGCGAGATGGATAAGATGACGATAATGAGACTTTACTTTAAAAACAGGTTAATGAAATTTTGTGGGGATTTGGTTAGGATTTTTTCGGATGTATCCAGAACCACACAGTTGAGGAGGAAAGAATTTTTGAAATTGAAGGATAGAGTGTTGGCACTGGATGCATCCTTTTACCTGAAATTTCCTTGTAAATGTCTGATTAAGCTACAAGATATTGAATATTGTTTTTGGGATCCTATACAGCTACAACAATTTTTAATTGCAAGAGAAAAGAAACAGAAATGAGATTTGTTTCACAGTGCTGAGAAACATGAGGAGAATGAATATAAATAGTATCCCAGTTTAAGGAATGATTCAGGGTCCATTATATGAACCAAGAATTATTTTCCTTTGTATTTCTTGAACTTTATTTTGTTAAAACAGTAAGATATGCTCCCTATTAATGTGGGCTTGAAAGGAGCTTTGTATGTGTGATTTGATTATGTGTAGATCTAATGTAATTTCCTTTTTCTTTTGAAATTATTGGATATTGTAATGTATTCAAAATTATAAATAAAAAAAAATAAATATATATTATTATCCAAAAAGCTTCTGATGTTTGGTCTATCTTCTGAACCACCTTAGGGTCTTTTAATAGAGTGTTGTTTAATTTCCAATACCGTATCCCTATCTTAGAATGTCAACATAAAAGGTCCACCCATAATGGAGCATGGTCTGCCAACTAGTTTCCTCTTTTTTTTGCAATATCATGTTTTATTAAGATAGAAAGCAATCAAAAACAGGGCAAATACACAACCACAGTAGAGAAATAAAGTACAGTCATGTGTATGCAAATGCGTACAAAGCAGCTGTGAGAACAAGCCAGTTACTGCTGTCATTTTGAACATACTCCTCATGGAATCTCCAAACGATCCGTCATATCCTATCTCATAAGAATTGCCGCTGCTGGGTCAGACCAGTGGTCCATTGCACCCAGCAGTCCGCTTACGCGGTGGCCCCCAGGTCAAAGACCTGTGCCCTAACCAAGACCTGCCCTACCTGCGTTCATTCTGGTTCAGCAGGAACTTGTCTAACTTTGTCTTGAATCCCTGGAGGGTGTTTCCCCTATAACAGCCTCCGGAAGAACGTTCCAGTTCTCTACCACTCTCTGGGTGAAGAAGAACTTCCTTACGTTTGTATGGAATCTATCCCCTTTTAACTTTAGAGAGTGCCATCTTGTTCTCTCTTCCTTGGAGAAAGTGAACAACCTGTCTTTATCTGTCGAGTCTATGCCCTTCATTATCTTGAATATTTCGATCATGTCCCCTCTCAGACTCCTCTTTTTAAGGAAGAAGAGGCCCAGTTTCTCTAATCTCTCACTGTACGGCAACTCCTCCAGTCCCTTAACCATTTTAGTCGCTCTTCTCTGGACCCTCTTGAGTAGTACTATGTCCTTCTTCATGTATGGCGACCAGTGCTGGACACAGTATTCCAGGGACCCCTGAAGAAGACTTTTGTCGAAACGCGGACTGTGTTGGGTCCTGTATCCCTAGTGGACTAGGTCTTTTAAGGCTCTTATGTGGATGGAATTATTTTATGTGGATGATTTCAGGGTACTTTGACACTTTCAAATAAAGTCCATTTAGGAACATCATCACTCCACAGAGTTTTTTTGATTTTCTCTAGAGAGAGGTGGGAACAGGGCACAGCTCAATAAGCAAGGAAATAGTAGACGGGAAAAGGCAGAATAAGCACACAAACAGGCAGAAGGGGACTTGGCAGGATAGGACAGCATGGCCAAGATCAAGAGATATACAGAACAAAACAAATAGCCGACGTTCACATATTCACATGCTGGCAGGCGAATAGCAAGCTCCAAAGGAGGAGGAACACCACCTCCACCAAGTGGCATGTAATGGCAAAGTACCAAATATCAGAGTGTCAAGCACCTCTCCCACAGTCCGCAATAAACTTTCCAGGTTGCTTGCCGCTGAGAGGAATAAGAGTCCAGTTCATAGCGGGCTTGTAGCTTCATCAGGGCGATCCACATCAGATAGGTGAGAGCTTCCATGGAGGTCCAAGACTTTAAAAGAAGCTTTTTCCCAATAAAATGGCATGCAAAGCAAATTTTTGAGAATACACATCCAGTCCCTGCTGAATCCATTCCTGTACATCCCCCAACAGTAGAGCTGAACCATGCCATGGCAGATCACAGTTAATTAACCGTCGTAAACAAGTTTGTATTGGTACCCAGAATTGCAAAGCTGGGCAGTCAAAGAAGGAATGAAGGAAAGTCCCTCTCTGAAGTTTACATTTAATACAGACTATCAGATCAGAGTCCCATGCTGTGTCTGCGAGAGCGGGTGATATATGCTCTGGGTAGTATCTTGTATTGGGTCTCCTGCAGGGACACCGCCTTAATATGAGTGTATAATGTTTGAAAAAAAAAAAAAAAACGTAAATCATGGGTCTTGACCCCCCATCCCCAGCTCAGTGGACCTTTCCTTGACAAGATATGATAAACTATCCTCCCCCAAAAGATCCCTGCCAGCAACGTACCAAGTGGATATTGTGTTGTGGAAAGTGGGAGTAGAAAGAAAGAGCATATCCAGTTTTCCATACACCCAGCGATCCCCATAGGCCTGTGTCAGTGAGTGATAGCAATGTTCAATTTGAATAAACGTGTAAGAGTGAGCGGCAGATAAATTCCATGCAGTACAAAGCTGTGTGAGACAGGGATAGAGACCCCTCCCCGGCCGCAGAACATCTCCTATAGTCGTGAGCCGCTCATCACAGCCCCTCAGTCCCTCAAGACCATGCAAGCCTGAAACAAAAATCAGGATTGCGAATGAGGGATAAGAAGGGAGACACAGCAGGTAACAAACCTTGCTGCTCGCGCCACCACCTCCAGGCTCTGTGAAAGGGAAGCAGGAAAGGGAAACAGGGGCATCAGATCCCCTGGAGCCCTGTCGACCTCCATGAAGAAAATACAAAAAAGAATAAGGGAGACAGCACTCTGTAATGAGATGCAAAGGGGAATACCGCCGAGAGGACACCAAGTGTTCGTGGATCCATCGAAGAAGCGCCGCTACGTTGTAAATCCGTAGGTCGGGTAAGCCGAGGCCTCTTCGCTCTTTACTTTGGGACAGTTTCAAGAAACTAATGCGAGCCACCTTACCCCCCCCAAACAAATGTCCGTATGATAGACCGGTAAAGTTGTTCGGCCTCTCGGGTAAGCCATATCGGAATGGTCTGGAGGGGATATAACAATTTGGGAAACAACACCATTTTAACCAAAGCTACTCTGCCCATCAAAGATAGGGGAAGGGAGCGCCATTTATGACAGAGTTTTGATTTTACAGATGGTGGCAGTAATATTAGCGGTGTAAAGCTTACTGGGGTCTCTGAATAACATGATGCCCAGATATTTCAATTTGCCAGGAGCAATGCCGATACAAAGCTGGATACACCAGGCCTCTGAGGTGTGCGAGCCCAACAGCAGCGCCTCCGTCTTATCAAAACTGATTCGTAAACCGGAAAATGCACCATAGAGCGTGATAAGAGATATTAAAGATGGGACATTTCGGTCGGCATGCTTGACATGTAATAACATGTCGTCAGCAAACATGCTGATACGGAATTCTTGAGAGCCCATCTGCAAGCCCTCCAGAGCAGGGTCACATTGCACACGGACAGCCAAGGGCTCTAGAGATAAGAGGAAAAGAAGCAGTGAAAAAGGACAGCCCTGCCTCGTACCACGTCCAAACGGGAAGGGGTCAGAAACCCCCCCCCCATTCACCAATAGCTGCGAGTGGGGGTTGTGATATAGTGCATGTACCCACGCAAGGAAATCATCCCGAAAGCCAAAACGTTCCACATGAAAGATTTCTCAGGAAACTACAAAGCCATGGAGATATACTAAGATGGATAGGCAAATGGCTGGAGAACAGAAAGAGTGGGTATAAATGGGAAGTTCTCAGACTGGGAGAAAGTGACTAGCAGTATGCCTCAGGGCTCGGTACTTGGGCCCATCTTATTTAATATTTTCATCAATGACCTAGAAGAAGGAACAACTAGTGAGATCATCAAGTTTGCAGACGACACAAAGCTGTGCCGGGCAATCAGATCGCAGAAGGATAGCGAGGAACTCCAGAATGACTTGTGTCAGTTAGAGAAATTGGCGGAGAAATGGCAGATGAAGTTTAATGTGGAAAAGTGCAAAGTAATGCATTTAGGCAGAAGAACAAGGAACATGAGTATAGAATGTCAGGTGCAACTCTAGGTAAGAGCGAACAAGAAAAGGACCTGGGTGAACTGATAGATAGGACCCTGAAACTGTCGGCACAATGCGTGGCAGTGGCAAAGAAAGCAAATAGAATGTTAGGCATGATAAAGAAAGGAATCACGAGTAGAACGGAGAAAGTTATAATGCCGTTTTTATAGGGCAATGGTCAGACTACACTTGGAATACTGTGTCCAACACTGGTCTCCCAACTTAAAGAAGGATATAAAACTGCTGGAGAGGGTGCAGAGATGAGCAACGAAGCTAATAAAAGGTATGGAGAACTTGGAATACGAAGAACGACTTAAAAGACTGGGATTGTTCTCCCTTGAGAAAAGGAGACTGCGAGGGGATATGATCAAGACTTTCAAAATATTGAAAGAAATCGACAAAATAGAGCAGGAAAAAAAATTATTTACAATGTCCAATGTGACATGGACAAGAGGACATGGACTGAGGGGAGACAAGTCTAGGACAAATATCAGGAAGTTCTGCTTCACGCAACGAGTGGTGGACACCTGGAATGCTCTCCCAGAGGAGGTTATTGCAGAATCCACCGTTCTAGGATTTAAAAGCAAACTAGATGCACATCTCCTTACGAGAGGCATAGAGGGATATAGGTGACTAAAATTATGCCAGGTGTACACCTGGCTGGGCCTCCGCGTGTGTGGATCGCCAGACTTGATGGACTGAAGGTTTGATCCAAAGATGGCAGTTCTTATGTTCTTAAAGAAGGCAATCAGCAAAGCCCCATGTCACCCCCAACACTCTAGAGTAGCAGCAAGGCAGGGACACACTGTAGGCCTCACTAGGGAAAACTCAAAAAGGGGGAAAGGCTCAACTCTCAGCAGAGATAGATCTCAGGCAACACCCTGTTCCCCAGATGGGGAGACCAGGAGGGCTTGAATAAACCGCTCCATATCTTGCGGAGTTTCTAAGTAAAGGACCTTGTTGTTATGGAAAATCTGAGCCCGTGCAGGATACAAGAGGGAGACCCTTTATGTTACGTTTGAAAAGAACGTTGCAATGCGGCGCCATCACTCGACGCTAGGCAGACACCTGGGGGGAAAAATCCTGAAAAACCAAGATTTTGTGGCCCTCATACAGAAAGTCTGCTCCTTTGCGAGACTGAGCAAGGATCCGTTCTTTGATTGCAAAATTAAGGAAGCGGGCAAGAACTGGGCGCGGCCGCTGTTCATGATCCCTCCTTTGGCCCACGCGATGCGCCCGTTCGATGTGAATGTGCTCCCCCAGGTCCAAAGACTCCAGAACTCCTGGGAGTCACCCCTCCAAGCAGGAACGGAGATCCACATTCCGAATGTTGTTGGGGAGTCCAATGAAGCGCAGATTGTTTCTGCGTCCCCAGTTTTCATGATCCTCAAGCCGCTCCATCAGGGTTAATTTAGCTGTTTCTAAGGTCCGTAGTCTCTCCTCAAAATTTGCTGCGTGATCCTCCTGCTGCGCGACTCTGTCTTCAACTCTCTGTAGGCGGCCCGCATGAGTTTCGATGGTTTCACGAAAGTCTTCCATGAAAGTTTGGATTTTGGCCAGTTTATCCTCCATCACAAGGGTGAGTGATTTGGTAAGTTCTTGGATGGTAAACATGGTGACCTCGTGGCCCTGCGCCATCTTGGGCTCATGCTGTCTCAATTTTTCTCAAGTGCTGCGCTGCGATTTAGCCATCATAGCGCACAGTGAGCTCAGCAACAAAGTGCTCCCTGCAGGCAGCAGGGTACGGGGGCGCTGCCGATTAGCTAGGTTGAGCGATCCAAAAGAGAAATGGGGTGATATTAAGCAGGTTAGAACGGCATGGCCCAGAGCTGTTCAGAGGTACGTCCATTCAAATGCACGGCATCACGTGACCCCCCAGTTTCCTTTATTTTAGCATCTATTAATTTGCCTCCCAAGGTTTTATCCACCCAGATCATATCCATGCGGGTATAAACATTGTGTGGGGAAGAGTAATAAGTATAATCTCTTCCTAATGTATATAAATTCCGCCAACCATCCATTAAATGTAAAACTTCCCAAAATTTTTTTAGTTGTTTCCTATCTCTTTTAGTTCTATCGCCTTTTTTACTCGTAGAATCCCAACGAGGATCAATAACCAAGTTAAAATCTCCTCCCACCAATAATATTCCTTCTTGGTTTTTCAGGATTATACTCAAAAGTTCTTTAAAAAATTTCCCTTGGTTAATGTTAGGAGCATAAAGGTTCACCAAGGTCACCTTTTTCCCAATTCAATTCCCCCACCCATAAAATCCATCTCCCTTCATCATACTTCCATTCAGTCTTTGTGTGAACTTTCAATTTTTTATCAAATAACATCCCCACCCCTTCTTTCTTTTTCTCCTTCTTATTAGAAGCCCAAACTCACACCGGATAATCTCTAAAATGAATCATCCTTTCTCCTGTTTTTTGTAGATGTGTTTCTTTTACATAGCAGATATCATAATTCAACCTTTTCATCTCCTTTAATAACATCTGGCGTTTTCAAAGAATGTTAAGCCCATTCACATTTAGACTACCCAGTCTTATCTTACTTCCATTCATTCTTTCCATATCCTTTTCAGTTTATTCTCTTTAACTTTCCTATCCTTACAGATCTTACAATTTTTTCCCCAGGCCTCCTTATCTCCCCATCACCAATTATTTCCCCAGGCCTCTCCTCCCACCAATCCCATCTAATCCCCCCTATAAAAACCAATCTACCCCCTCCCATTTATCTCTCTTCTCCGTCTCCCCAACCCATTAAAACCCCTCTCGTCCTCTGTCTCTGGACCCAGATCCAGTCACCAGTCGAAGAGACCAGGAACCATATCCATTTCCAGATATCAGAGTCAAAGAAAGATGACCCTAACCCGATTCTCTACTGCTTTATCTGTTTCCTACCCTATTACAACTTTTTTCTTTATTATATCTGATATTAAATAAAAATTTTTTTTATCATCATCAATTCTTCTCATCATTAATATAAACACTTTTACTCTGGTTGACGGTCCTGTAGATGAGGGTTGTGATTAGTGCTGCCCAATTCAGGAAAAAAATTTTGATTCGATTCAGCCCATTGAATCGATTTTTTGATTCGATTTTCCTGCCCAATTGTGTGTTTTTTCAAACATCCTGGTGGGTTTATTTTATAGCCTATTCACCCCCTTTGCCTTCTTCTAACTACACTGGCGCTGTGGTGTAAACAAAATAAACAAACAAAAAAGACTTTTCCTCTCTCTGTTAAATCCTAGCTCACATTTGCGGTCTATCACCAGCTCTGGCAAGATACATATTTCAAATCTGACATTGTAATCACAGAATAGAAAATAAAATTATTTTTTCTACCTTTTATTGTCTGGTCATTATTAAAATCTTGTTGGTCCCAGGCTCTGGTTGTCTTCTGATAACTTGCTTGCCAGGGTCTCCTTTCTTCTTTCTCCGTGCTAACCATCCATCTACCATCTCTGTCCTCCCCTACCGTCCCCCGGAGATCTGGCATCTTTCCTTTTTTTCGTCTCCATCTAGATATCCACCTTTTCTCAACTACCCTTTCACCCAGCATCTCTCCTTCCTTCCCCACCACTCCAGGGTCCACCATATCTCCCTTTCTTTTCCCAACTACCCTCTTATCCCCCCTCCACACCATCCCTTGTGTCCAACTTCTCTCCCTTTCTGTTCCTTCCCTCCCTAAATCCCATTGTCTACCATCTCTCTCCCTCTCCTCTGTTTTTAGACCCATTATTTCTTCCCCCCAGTCTGGCATATGCACGTCTCTTTGAACCCTCCCCTCCCTCCATGTACTTCTACACCAGGCCCCCCCCTGAAGGCCTGCCTGTCCCCCCTGAAGGCCTGTGCCACCATCCCTGAAGACCTGTCCCCCCTTGAAGGTCTACACCCCCCTGCCCAGGCTACCCCACCATGCCCTACCCCGCCCGCATTTACCCATTTTCTTATTTACTTCTTTCCCCCTTCTTGCTTCTCTACTTCTACTCTTCACTGTTCTCTTTCTTTCCCTTTCTCCCACCAAACATTTTTCTCTGCTTACTACATCCCTCTCTCCAAATACTCTTTATCCTCTTTCCAACCCTATATTTCTCTTCCTGTCTCCTTTCTCATTTCCATCCTTTGTTCAGTACTTTTTCACTCCTTCATAGCCTAGTCCTATTGGCTCTTCACTCCTTGCTTCCTTCCCCTCAGCTCTCTTCTCAGGCTGATTGAGGTTGCCTACACTTAATCTCTCTCTCTCTTTTTTTTTTAATCGTGCAGCAGTCTGATGGCAGCAGAAGAAATTCTGTGCTGCTGTGAGTCCAGTCTCATGGCAAGAGTTGCAGGATCCTTCCTTCCTCACCCCGAAGCCTGCCTGCCTGCGTTTGCGCTCTGACCATTTTGAAGCCACTCGGACCATCGTTTCCCTGAAATTGTGGAATAGTTTTAAAGAACGGCTCGCACCGCTGATAAGAAGTTGCAAGAGGATGGGCAGAGGCTTGATGGGTTGCTCTTACCATTTTCTTAACCAGATGAGACAAATGCAGATTGCATAGTTTGAACTGTCCTATGAAAAACTTGGCAGGGAGCGTTTGGTTCTGGCACCAAACCGACCTGCCACCGATTCCGCCCCCTGCCCACCGCCGCTGCTCGCCACCTCCATTTAACCCTCCCCCCGCTGCTGCCGCAACTCCAAAAGGGCCAGGCGCTTGCAGCGATTGCACCCGCCGGTCCATAAGCCTTCCTCCGACATCAATTCTGACGGAGAGAAGGCTTATGGGTCGGTGGCGTGCAATCGCTGCATGCGCCTGGCTCTTTTGGAGCAGTGGCAGCGAGCGGAATTAAATTGAGCTGGCGGACCGCAAGCAGATGGGCCACAGTGTAGGCAAGTACCAACAGCAGCAGCATTATTTATCAAGGCAGTATACAAAACTACCACTGCCGCCTGCAGTCATCGTACCAGCACTTCGGACCCACCCTTTAATCCGGACCTGGATGCGTGGGAGGCTAGGGGGGAAGCCGGACACCAGCACTTCCCCACTGACCTTCCTTCCTCGCCCTCTAAAGTAGGAATGGCAGTGGCCGGCCAGCAAGAGGCAGCGCTGCTGCTCCTGCTTTAGGGGGTGAGTGAGGAGGGTCAGTCAGCGAATCGGGAGGCCGATTTTTTTTTTGTTTTGAATCGATTTGAATCGTGAATCGGGCAGCACTAGTTGTTATGATTCCATTTGCTATTTTTCTCCCTCGTTATATGGTATAGAATCTTTGTTGTTTACAGATCTTGCATTTGCCAGTGCCATTTTGAGGTTTTGGATATGGGTGAGGGGGATGGTCCTAAGGCAGGCCTGCACAACTTCAGCCTTCACCAGGCTAGGTTTTCAGGATTTCCCCAATGAATATGTATGAGATCTATTTGCATGCACTGCTTTCAATGCATATTCATTGGGGAAATCCAGAAAACTCAACTGGATTCAGCTCTCGAGGACCAGAGTTGTGCAGGCCTGTCCTAAGGTATCAGGGTCTGCATGGTAAGGATTTTCTGTGGGGAAAATGATGGAGGTCACCATATCGACCCTGGCCTGTGAGTACTGGGATGGGGGAATACACGTTGGCAAGGAGAGTAATTTGCAATAAGTAGGAGAACACAGGTTGTGGCATTGGTATTATGAAGGCAACGAAATTTGGAGTGGCTGTGGTGGCTGGGTTAAGGATATGAAGCTGTAGTAGGATTTGGTTATGGAGCAGGTGGTGTGTGTTTGGCTTGATTTGTGGGTGAGCCTTTATGTGTAATGTAACATACTTGCCATGCGGGGACATTAACATCCATCTTGAGCAAACGGACCAACCAGAAATTGCAGACTTTTGGTCTCTGCTCACCCAACTAGGCTTTGCCAAACAACCCCCTATCAAAACCCACCAAAAAGGTCACCAACTAGACCTAGTAACTTTCTCTTCCAAGGAACAGGC
The DNA here is from genome assembly GCF_902459505.1 of Geotrypetes seraphini. Classification (NCBI taxonomy): domain Eukaryota; kingdom Metazoa; phylum Chordata; class Amphibia; order Gymnophiona; family Dermophiidae; genus Geotrypetes; species Geotrypetes seraphini. The sequence continues at coordinate 170,305,868 of NC_047087.1, read as the reverse complement.
CACCCACACTTTTTACTGGAAACAAGACAGTTGGTCAGACTCTCTCTGGTCGGATCACCATCTATGCACCTTCTCAATAGGATGCCAACTTAAACCCCCCAAAAACAGCAAAACTAGAACCATCAAAACACACACTACCAGAAGAAAGATTGACCCAGTGGAATTCTGGTCCCGCTTTGAAACAAACACCAAGCAAACCGAAGAAACGGAGAACCTCATGACCTCCTGGATTGAGGACAGTACTAACATACTAAACGAAATTGCCCCCATCAAGACTCGCAGAACAAGAACTACAAATCAAGAAGGCTGGTTTGACTCAGAACTGCTGCTAGTAAAGAAAGAGCTCAGAAAAGCAGAAAGAGTATGGCAGAAATCAGGAACCCAAGAACACAGACTAACCTGGAGACATAAACTAAAAAATTACAAAAACCTCACTAACGAAAAAAGAAAAAATTTTTACTCTCACAAAATAGGTAACATTAAGACCAACAGTAGTAACCTATTTAAATTGGTTAATGACCTATACAACATCGATACCTTCACAAATATCTATGAAGAATCCACTCTCACTGCCAACTCCCTTGCAGACTTCTTCAACAACAAGATCCAAAGATTAAGATCAACTTTACCTACCAGGACCAATTCTCTCGAACAGTTCCCCATCCTCCCAGACTCTAATACACCTAACTCAGACCTGGGTATAATTAAACCAGACCCAGGATCCAGAACAAACCTTAGCTGGAAACAATTCTCAACAATTGACTGGAAAACCTTTAATACCTACTATAATAAATACAACCACTCCTTCTGCAAATTGGACACATGCCCACCAAACATCATGAAAGCAGCCCTGAGCTACTTCAAAGCAAACATGATGACATGGGTTAACTCCCTATTATCAACAGGAATCTTCCCACCAGAGCAAGGTCACATCATGATTACCCCCATTTTAAAAAACGCAAAAGAATCACCAAACTCCCCATCCAACTACAGACCGATCGCAAGCATCCCCCTATTCACCAAAATAGCAGAAGGGGTAGTAAAGGCAGAACTCTCCACATACCTAGAAAAATTCAACATCCTAAGCGACTATCAATCTGGCTTTCGCACGGACCACAGCACCGAAACCATCTTAGCCACCCTTCTTGACCATCTCCACACGCTCTTTAGTCAGGGCTCTAGTGCATTGATTATACAACTAGACCTAAGCAGTGCCTTCGACCTGGTCGACCACACCATTCTCCTTGAATGTCTAACACACATTGGTATCTCTGATCAGGTCCTCAACTGGTTTCAGGGGTTCCTAAAAAATAGATCCTACAAAGTACACCAGAACAACGCTTTCTCATACAGCTGGGAAAACACCTGCGGTGTCCCGCAGGGCTCCCCTCTATCCCCCACCCTGTTCAATATCTACCTAGCCTCCCTAGGTAACCTCCTACACACCCTCAAGCTCAAATTTTCATCTATGCAGATATCACATTAGTCATCCCTTTTACCAGTTTCTCACCTGAAACACTCGATTACATTACAAACATCCTCAACCAGATTGAACTCTGGATGCTAGCATTCAGGCTGAAACTAAATTCCGACAAAACAAAATTTTTTCTTGCCACCCCCAACGACAAAATCAAGGACACCACAATCCAACTGAAAGGAAGGCCTTTCCCCCTTGAAAACACCGTAAAAATCCTGGGTGTTACGCTGGACAGACATTTATCCTTAGAAACTCACACCGACCTCAGCGTCAGGAAATGCTTCGCGGTACTCTGGAAACTCCGCACCATAAAAAAATACTTCAGTGACTCCTCGTTCCGCCTTCTAGTGCAATCTGCCATTCTCAGCAATCTAGACTACTGTAATATTATCTACCTGATCTCCACGAAGAAAACTACCAGGAGACTAAAAGTGATCCAAAACACCACCGTTCGCCTCATCTATGGCCTAAAGAAATGGGAACATATCACCCCTTTCTACCACCAACTTCACTGGCTGCCTTTCGAATCCAGAGTGCTCTTCAAATTCGCATGCTTATGCTACAAATCGGTAAATGGCCTCTCGCCAAGATACATCAATCCCCTCTTTAACCTTTACTGCACCAACAAGAAATCCCGCAGAATTCAACTGTTCGCCTACCCCTTGCTAAAGCTCTGTCATCTTAAAAGATTCCTAGACAAAACCTTCGCCTTCCAAGCAGCCAAGATGAACCCATGGATCGCCCAAATGATTCTCGAGGCTCCCACTTACCTCGACTTCAGAAAAACACTCAAAACTTACCTATTCAACAAACAAGCACCGTAACGCCCCCTTTCCGGAATTACCTGGTCACACGTTCGACCCACTCCCCCAGATTATTGATCGCTGTCCTCCTGCTCCCCTACCCGCTTCCTTCTTCATCAGCCAAGTTCGGCTAAAGTTGTTGTAAATCCAATAAATTGTGGTAAATCGGCCCGTTCGGCCCCCCCCCCTCTTTTGACCGCTTTCCTCCTTCTCTCCTTCCCACTTCCGCTTCTTCAGTCATATTCGGCTGAAGGTGTTGTAAATCCAATATATTGTTTGTAAATCGGCATTTCAATGCGGATCCTAATGTAATTGTTGTGAACCACCTAGAACTCGATGGGTATGGCGGTATATAAGAATAAAATTATTATTATTATAACTTGTATTGCTATTTGAATATTTTTACTGCTGTAACTGTCTATTGCACACTTATTCTTGCTTAAATCTATTAACAAAAAGTAAAAAGATTAAGCTCAGACTGAAAAGTTGTCTTAAAGCAGTGAAATTTAAAGTTATGTTGAAAGGAGATTCAGAAGTCATGAGGCTTAGTTGTCATGAGGCTTAGTTGTCACATACCTTGTGAGTTTAACAGTGTTGTCCAAGGCTGCAGAAAGCAGCAGGCCATCCGATCGATGACTGAATGCTAGTCCACGAATTTGCTTGCTGTGGATTGGCACATATTGGCTGCTCTTCATATTGGCAGAACTGATCATCTTCACGCCACAACCTGGAAAGAAAAGGAAGACTACGTTAATAGCCAGAAGTAAAGGTCGAGTCCAGGGTTTTCCTTTAACAGTTGTTAATCAGATATTGGTTAATTAAAGTATATATGAGGGTAAATCAAAACGTAAAGGTAATATACATTTAACGGCTTTAATAGAAGTAACTGTAAACAATTGAACATTTTTTCCACATAATCCCCTTGCAAGAGGACACATTTGTTGTATCATTCAACTAACTTCTGCATTCCTACAGAGTGTTTTGGCTGCTCCTGAAGCCAGGTGAGCATTGCTTCCTTTACTTCATCATGCTTTGTCTTTTGCTCTTTGGGTCACAGTGATGAACCCATGTCTCATCGCCAGTGACAGTTCTCTCCGCAATACTCAGATTTTCTTCATACCATCTAAGGAACTGGGTTGCAACCTCCACACGCTGTTGCTTGGGCAGATCAGTTAAACTGTTTGGGAACCCATCGTGAGCAGACTTTCCGGTATCCCAAGTCATTGTACATTATGGCAAATGCAGATCCATAGCGGATATCCAAATTTTCAGTCAACTCGGACACTTATCTATCGGTGTTCTCTAAACAAAACATCCACCTTGTCAATGTGCTTTTGTGTGCACGATGTTGATGGGTGACCAGAATGACTTTCATCGGTTACCCCTTTTCTTCCCATTTTAAACTATTTTACCCACTCATAAACCTTTCTTTGATTCATGGTGGTATGTTCATACTGAGTCAATATCAGATGGTGAATTTCCACAGGTTTCACTCTCTCTGTCTAAAGAAAGTGCACTACTGCACGTTGTTCTTCGATGGTGCAATCTTGCAATGTAGCATCCATGTTTCTGACCTTTTGGCTGCCATACGACTACAGGCCGAGTGCTGCACTATACATGGACGAACTATCAGGCAATGTATGAGTAAACAAATAAATAAAATATGTTGCATTTTACTAGCTCTGTTCCAGTTATCGTGTAATTTAACAATAGCCTTTAATTTTTGATTCAGAAAAACAATATTTGTCGTGTTCTATGCAGAGTCCTATTTTTCAGTATTAGCTAGGGACCACTGGAGAATACTGGGTTAAGGTGAATATACCAGCCTGGCGTTCTCTCAGGGATTCTGCAGCTGGCATCTTACTTGTTGAAGGTTTATGGGTCTCGCTGTATCTTATCAGAGAGAAACCGTTTCTGCCATCATGCTGTGGCTTTCTTCAGAGTATGCTGTGAGGTCTGCAGCCTGGAGTTTACTGGATAAGGCAGAGATGTCCAAAACCTTAAACAAAGACATGGTGCCACATCAGCAGTTCTTGACTGCAGAGCTACCAGTTGAGGGGAGAGGGAAGAAGTGAAGGCTCCTCAGAAGAAATTCCTGGAACTCCTTTATCAAAAGATTTTCTGAATTCCCAAAATTTTATGACTCCATTTAGTAGTTCCTCCTCTTAATAATCCATTAAAAACACTCAAACCCCCTACTTTTTGGAATGGCTGTGGCCCACACAAACACTAGTGGACAAAATTTTTTTAAACTATAAGGTCACTTGATTTTTCTTCTATCTCAAAAGAAGACACAGAGACTTCAAGAACTGCAGTTACTATGGCAGGATCTCAGTCACCAATATCTGTGTGTGCACTTATTATCACTTAGGCTTGAACATGAAATCCCAAATATGTCACCTTCATAAAGTGGTACATAAGGGTCTTCATTGCCATCAAGAGAATCAGAAGTGCTTCCATTTATCCAAGTTCAATCCAAGTGCATCTTTCACAAGAAAACATCAGTCTCCTTTCAGGTTAATCATCATTACAGGCGATTGAGTAACCTATCACCACAGTCCTATAAGTGCAAAGGATTCCACTAAACTGGTACTAATAGATGCCTCCAACCTCGAGCATTGAGTAAAAGGGTGTAAAATTTTTCATCAGTGCATAAAGCAATGTTACTTACCGTAACAGTTGTTATCCAGAGACAGCAAGCAGCTATTCTCACTAGTGGGTGACGTCATCTAACGGAGCCCCGATGCGGACATCTCACAAGCATACTTGCTTGTAGAAACTTTTAGAAGTTTTGAGTTGCCCACACCACGCATGCGCGAGTGCCTTCCCGCCCGATGCACCGGGCGTGTCTCCTCAGTTCAGATAAGTAGCAGAGAAGCCAACCCAGGGGAGGTGGGTGGGACATGAGAATAGCTGCCTGCTGTCCCTGGATAACAACTGTTACGGTAAGTAACATTGCTTTATCCCAGGACAAGCAGGCAGGTATTCTCACTAATGCGTTACCTCCAAGCTAACCACAATGGGATGGAGGGAGAGTTGGCAATTTAGGAGAATAAATTTTGTAACACAGTTTGGACAACTGTCCATCCCGTCTGGAGAAGGTATCCAGACAATAGTGTGAGGTGAAGGTATGAACCAAGGACCAAGTGGCAGCTTTACAAATCTCCTCAATCGGTGTCGATCTGAGGAAAGCTACAGAGGCTGACATTGCTCTAACCTTATGGGCTGTGACTTTACTGTGAAGGGGTAATCCAGCCTGGGCATAGCAGAAAGAGATGCAAGCCGCCATCCAGTTGGAGATGGTGCGCTTAGAGATAGGGCGTCCCAACTTGTTCGGATCAAAGGAGATGAAAAGTTGAGGAGCAGTTCTGTGAGACTTGATGCGTGCCAGGTAAAAAGCCAAAGCACGCTTACAGTCCAGAGTGTGAAGAGTTGATTCTTCAGGATGAGAATGCGGCTTCGGAAAAAACACATGAAGAACAATGGATTGATTCAAATGAAAATCCGAGACCACCTTGGGGAGGAATTTGGGATGAGTGCGAAGGACCACCTTGTCATGATGAAACACTGTAAAGGGCGGATCCGCAACCAAGGCTTGAAGCTCACTCACCCGACGGGCAGAAGTGAGGCCAATGAGAAGCACCACTTTCCAAGTGAGAAATTTCAGAGGAGCCTTGATAAGAGAGGTTCAAATGGAGGTTTCATAAGCTGAGAAAGAACAATATTGAGGTCCCAAACCACTGGAGGCGGTTTGAGGGGAGGATTGACATGGAAAAGCCCTCTCATGAATCTGGAAACCACAGGATGTGCAGAAAGAGGTTTCCCCTGAAGAGGCTGGTGGAAAGCAGCAATTGCACTAAGATGGACCCTGATCTATGTAGACTTGAGACCAGAATGAGACAGGTGCAAAAGGTAGTCCAAAACAGAGGACAAGGAGGCATGTTGAGGTTCCTTGTGATGAGAAAAACACCAAGTAGAGAATCTAGTCCATTTCTGGGAATAGCATTGTCTAGTAGCAGGCTTCCTTGAAGCTTCCAAAACATCCTGCATAGCTGGTGAAAACTGAAGGGAAGTTACGCTGAGAGGAACCAAGCTGTCAGGTGTAGCGACTGCAGGTTGGGATGAAGCAGAGATCCCTGCTGCTGCGTAAGCAGAGATGGAAACACTGGTAGTAGGAAGGGCTCCCTGCTGCTGAGTTGCAGAAGAAGGAAGTACCAAGGTTGCCTGGGCCACCGAGGAGCAATCAGAATCATGGTGGCCCAGTTGGACTTGAGCTTGACCAGAGTCTTTTGAATGAGAGGAAATGGAGGAAACGCATACAGAAAGATATTCCCCCAGTCCAGAAGAAAAACATCTACCTCGAGACGAAGAGGAGTGTAGATCCTGGAGCAGAACTGAGGCAGTTTGAAGTTGTGGGGAGCTGCAAAGAGGTCTATCTGAGGCGTTCCCCACAGGGAGAAGATTTGATGAAGGGGCGTGGAGTGGAGAGTCCACTCGTGAGGCTGTAGAAGATGACTCAAGTTGTCCGCCAAGGCATTGTCCGCCCCCTGAATGTAGACAGCTTTGAGGAAGGTGTTGTGGCGAATTGCCCAATCTCAAACTTTCAGAGCTTCCTGACAGAGGGAGGCCAATCCCGTGCCTCCCTGCTTGTTGACATAATACATGGCGACCTGATTGTCCGTACGAATGAGGACCACCATGTCGTGAAGTAGGTGCTGAAAAGCAGTGAGAGCATTGAAAATCGCCCTGAGTTCCAGGAGATTGATATGGCACAGACGATCTGCACTCGTCCAATAGCCCTGGGTGCAAAGCCCGTTCAGATGAGCCCCCCAAGCATAGGTCGAGGAGTCGGTCGTGAGGACCTTCTGATGGGCAGGCATGTGAAACAGCAAACCTCTGGAAAGATTGGAAGAGAGCATCCACCAGCGAAGCGACTGCAGCAGAGCAGGAGTGACCCGAATGTGACGAGTCAGAGGGTCGGAGATCTGCGACCATTGAGAAGCTAGGGTCCACTGAGGAATCCGCAGGTGAAGTCTGGCAAAAGGAGTCACGTGAACCGTAGAGGCCATGTGGCCCAGGAGCACCATCATGTGTCTCGCCGAGATGGATGGGCGAGAAGAGACCGAGTGACAAAGATGAAGAAGAGCCACCAGGCACTGAGGAGGCAGGAACGCTCTGAGTTGAATAGTATCCAGAACAGCTCCGATGAAGGGGAGAGTCTGCGAAGGTTGAAGATGGGATTTGGAAAAGTTGATCTCGAATCCCAGACTCTGTAGAAACCAGATCGTCCTCTGAGTGGCCCGGACGGCCCCCTGAGACATGGAATCCTTGATGAGCCAGTCGTCGAGGTAGGGAAACACCTGCAGACCATGGTTCCTGAGTGCTGCGGCCACTACAACCAGGCACTTGGTGAAGACTCTGGGAGACGAAGCTAGGCCGAAAGGAAGCACTCTGTATTGAAGATGAAGATGTCCCACCCGAAATATGAGGTATTGACGGGAGGCCGGATGGATGGGAATATGAATGTAGGCCTCCTTGAGATCCAGGGAGCATAACCAGTCGTTCTGCTCGAGGAGGGGATAGAGAGAAGCCAGGGTCAACATGCGAAACTTCTCCCTGACCAGAAACTTGTTGAGCACCCTGAGGTCCAAAATAGAACGCAGGTCGCCCGTCTTCTTCGGAACAAGGAAGTACCGGGAGTAAAAACCCCTGTTCCATTGGTCCACAGGGACCGGCTCGACGGCACGAAGCCGGAGCAAAGCCTGAGCTTCCTGAAGAAGAAAGGCGGTCTGGGTTAAGTTGGAAGGATACTCTCTTGGAGGATGTTCCAGAGGAACATGATGGAACTGAAGAGAGTATCCCTCTCTTACGATGGAAAGGACCCAGAGGTCGGTGGTAATAGTCGTCCATCGATGGTAAAAATGATGGAGACGACCTCCGATGGGAAAAAGCGGGGAGGGCAGAACGATGGAAGTTATGCTTCCTACGAGACAGTCAAAAAGGCTGGGGAGCCTTAGGAACAGTAGAAGGTTGAGGCTTTTGTTGGGGCTTCTGCTGATGCTGCCTCTTCACCGGCGGCCGAATGGCGGGGGCCTGCTTCGGCGGGTAGCGCCGCTGATAAATCATGGGAGGACGAGCCGGACGAGAGATGGCAGGCTTGGGCTTCTGGCGGAGGATAGACTGAAAAGACTTTTCATGTTTGGATAACTTCTCCGTAGCCGCCTCGATGGACTCGTCGAACAGGTCCGCCCCCACACAGGGAACGTTCGCCAGTCTGTCCTGGAGGTTCGGGTCCATATCGATGGTGCGAAGCCACGCCAAGCGCCTCATGGCCACTGAACAGGCTGCCGCCGTGGCCGAGAGCTCGAAAGCGTCGTAAGACGACTGCATCATCTGCAGTCATAGCTGGGACAACGATGCCAGTACCTAGGAGTACTCGAAGCGAGCCTGAGAGTCCAGATAAGGCAAAAACTTTTGCAGGATGGAGAGGAAAAACTCGAAGTAGGTGGCAAAATGAAAGATGTAATTGAGGACTCGAGAAGCCATCATCGAGTTCTGGTAGATGCGCCTGCCAAAACGGTCCATGGTTTTACCCTCCCGGCCAGGAGGGGTGGAAGCATAGACCTGGGAGGGGTGAGACCGCTTCAGAGAGGATTCCACCAATAGAGACTGTTGCGAAAGCTGTGCTCCATCGAAGCCCTTATGGTGCACCGTGCGGTAGCGAGCATCCAACTTCCCCGGAACCGCCGGGATGGAGTAAGGGGTCTCGAAGCACCGCATGAAAGTCTGATCCAGAAGCTTGTGCAGAGGCAGGCGCAGAGACTCGGCAGGAGGTTGAGGAAGATGCATCGTCTCGAGATACTCCTTCGAGAACTTGGAACCCGAATCCAGGGTGATATCCAGATCCACCACCATCTGCCTCAGGAAAGACGAGAAGGACAACTGGTCCGCCAGAGCCGGGCCACGAGGCGGGCTCGAAGACGATGAGGCGGCCTGGTCCGCCGATGTCGAGGACCGGCATGGAGAGAATGAGGACCGGCATGGAGAGAATAAGCCCCCGTAGTCTTCAAGTTCTGGCATGGGAGGAGGGGGGCGAGTATTCCGGAGAAAACTCCCGGAAAGGTTGCTTCCGACGAGGCGAGGCGTGCCTCAATGAATGCCCCGATGAATGTCTCGATGAATGCCTCGATGGACGACCGGAGCTGTTTCGAGAAGCAGGCCTCGAGCGACGAGGCGAGCGACGCGCAGACGAGGCAGCCACCGAGTAGATGGGACTGGAGGCCGTGGATTGAAGCAGCAACGGCTGAGACGAGATCCCCCGAGGCGCTCCCCAAGGTTCGAGGCCCGGCATTGCCGAGGAAGGGTCCGGACCAGGCAAGCCATGGAATGAAGGTATCGGCTCCAAGGATGGCATGGGCAAAGACTCTGCTCCCTGCGAGACATGCCCCGAAGCCAGACCAGACACTCGCCGAGACTCTGCTCCCAGCAATGAGAATGTGCGCCGAGGAGGCACAGGAGGCGGCTCTACCTCGCGGGAGGCTTCCGCGTGCCCAGGATGAATATTGGAGAGAAGCGTCGGACCATGTTTGGTCAAGAGCTCGACAAACCTCTGCTCCATCAAGGCATGAAACGACGCCGGCAAAGAGGGATCCACATCAGAAATGGGACCTCTTGCAAGGACATCGGTCAGCCGGCTGCCAGGGGGTTTGGATTTGGAGGCCTTGGGCACCTTAAGCACCACTGGAGGGATAGGGGGCTGCGCTATCTGACCTGAAGAGATATCAGAAGGCACTGCAGCCTGTGTCGAGGTGTAAGCCGGCACGAACGAGGCAGGCTTGAGCAGACTCAAGGCCAAAGTTGTGGAATCGGAAGTCGAAGGCGTAGCGCCCTGGGAAGAGGGCCGAACCGGGGATGCCTCCATGCCGAACAGCGACTCCCACAAAATACAGCGACGCTTAAACGCAAGTGCTGTGAGCGTGGAGCAAGGCCGGCACGATTTCGGAAGATGTTGAGGCCCGAGACACTGAAGACAGCGTTGATGCGGGTCCGTCAACGAAATCGCGCGCTGGCACTTGACACACTTTTAAAAACTGGTAACAGGCCGGGACATAGGCCGAAAAAGCTCCGCCGCAAGGTCGAAGCCGCGCGACCTGCCCGGTCGAACGTACAAACAAAATTTTTTTTTTTGCAAAAACAACAAAACGCAACGTGAGCCAACAGGAATGAGCAAAAGAACCCAAACCCGCGGGCACAGAAGGCACAAAAAGGGAACTTCGCGCAGAGAGTTCAAAGGCAAACTTCTCAGCTCCGCGAAAGAGATAGAACTGAGGAGACATGCCCAGTGCATCGGGCTGGAAGGCACTCGCGCATGCGCGGTGTGGGCAACTCGAAACTTCTAAAAGTTTCTACAAGCAAGTATGCTTGTGAGATGTCCGCATCGGGGCTCCGTTGGATGATGTCACCCACTAGTGAGAATACCTGCCTGCTTGTCCTGGGATAATACTAGATTTTCAGACAGCTTTTGATGGTCCATCACGAAAGACTCCTGAGAAAGTTAAAAAGCCATTAAGATAGGAGACAATGGCCCAGATTCACTAAATAGGGATCAACAAAAAAATGGATCACCAGTTTGTTACATATAATGTAAATTTAAAACAGAGGAAAAAAGACCTCAAAAACCCCCTTGAATATAATCAAACAGACCATAGCCAATTGGGGTTGGTTTTCATCACTGGTCAAAAAACCCCTGGCCTTAACATAGAAACAGACGGCAGATAAGGGCCCACGGCCCATCTAGTCTGCCCACCTTAATGTCCCTCCCCTACCTTTGCCCTGTGAATAGATCCCATGTGCCGATCCCATTTGGCCTTAAAATCAGGCACGCTGCTGGCCTCAATCACCTGTAGTGGAAGACTATTCCAGCGATCAACCACTCTTTCAGTGAAAAAGAATTTCCTGGTGTCACCTCGTAGTTTCCCGCCCCTGATTTTCAACGGATGCCCTCTTGTTGTCGTGGGACCCTTGAAAAAGAAGATATCTTCCTCCGCCTCGATGCGGCCCGTAAGATACTTGAACGTCTCGATCATGTCCCCCCTCTCTCTGCGCTCCTCGAGCGAGTATAGCTGTAATTTGTCAAGCCGTTTTTCGTATGGTAGATCCTTGAGTCCCGAGATCATCCGGGTGGCCATTCTTTGCACCGACTCCAGTCTCAGTACATCCTTGCGATAATGCGGCCTCCAGAATTGCACACAGTATTCCAGGTGGGGCCTCACCATGGATCTATACAATGGCATAATGACTTCCGCCTTACGACTGACGAAACCCCTTCGTATGCAGCCCATGATTTGTCTTGGCTTGGACGAAGCCTGCTCCACTTGATTGGCAGACTTCATGTCCTCACTGACGATTACCCCCAAGTCTCGTTCTGCTACCGTTTTTGCTAGGATCTCGCCATTAAGGGTATAAGACTTGCATGGATTCTGGCTGCCCAGGTGCATAACTTTGCATTTTTTGGCATTGAAGTTGAGTTGCCATGTCCTAGACCATCGCTCCAGTAGGAGTAGGTCGTGCATCATGTTGTCGGGCACTGAATCTTCGTCTGTTGTGCATTTGCCCACTACATTACTCAGTTTGGCGTCATCGGCGAATAATGTTATTTTACCTCGAAGCCCTTCTGCCAAGTCTCTTATAAAGATGTTGAATAGGATTAGGCCCAAGACTGAGCCCTGTGGTACTCCACTAATCACCTCCGTCATTTCGGAGGGGGTGCCGTTCACCACCACCCTTTGGAGCCTACCTCCAAGCCAGCTCCCAACCCATTTCGTCAATGTGTCACTTAATCCTATAGAACTCATCTTGCTCAGTAACCTGCGGTGTGGTACGCTATCGAATGCTTTGCTAAAGTCCAGGTACACGATGTCCAAGGACTCCCCAATATCCAGCTTCCCCGTTACCCAGTCAAAGAAGCTGATCAGGTTGGATTGGCAGGATCTCCCCTTAGTAAATCCATGTTGTCGGGGATCCCGTAGATTCTCCTCATCCAGGATCTTATCTAATTGGTGTTTGATTAGAGTTTCCATTAGTTTGCTCACTATCGATGTTAGACTCACTGGTCTGTAGTTTGCTGTCTCCATCTTTGAGCCTTTCTTGTGGAGTGGAATGACGTTAGCCGTCCTCCAGTCCAACGGGACGCTGCCTGTACTAAGGGAGAGGTTGAAGAGCGCGGACAGTGGCTCCGCCAAGACATCACTCAGCTCCCTAAGCACTCTGGGGTGCAGGTTGTCCGGCCCCATTGCCTTGCTAACCTTGAGCCTTGACAGCTCACCGTAGACACTGCTGGGCGTAAACTCAAAGTTACTAAACGGGTCAACTGAGCCAACCCTTGTCTGTAGCTGAGGGCCGAGCCCTGGCGCTTCTCGGGTGAAGACTGAGCAGAAGTATTCATTTAATAGTTGGGCTTTTTCCGAATCCTTTTCCACATAGTCTCCGTCTGGTTTCCTAAGACGTACAATCCCGCCTGAGTTTTTTCTTCTATCACTGATATACCTGAAGAAGGATTTATCTCTTCTGGATGTTCTTTGCTAGAGACTCCTCCATGAGGAATTTAGCCTCCCTGACTGCTGTTTTGACAGCTTTTGATTTGGCCAGGTAGTCTGCTCTAGAGTCCTGCTTCCCTGATTGTTTGTAAGAGATGAATGCTTTTTTCTTCTCCTTGATCAGGTCTGAGATCTCCGCAGTAAACCACTGTGGCTTATTGTTCCTTCGCCGTTTACTTACTGATTTTACATAGCGGTTTGTTGCTTCTTGTATGGTTGCTTTCAAAGTCGACCACATGTCTTCCACGTTATCGGTTTCTTCTTGGCTTTGTAGCGCCTGGTGAACGAAGTCTCCCATTTCTTTGAAATTTGTGTCCTTGAATTTGAGGACTTTGGTTAGTGTAGTAGATTTAGTGAAACCTTTCCTGATATTGAACCATACCATGTTGTGGTCACTGGAGGCCAATGTGTCGCCCACCGAGACCTCTGTGACACTTTCTCCATTGGTAAGTATCAGGTCCAGTATTGCCTGATCCCTTGTCGGTTCCAACACCAGTTGCCTGAGGCTTGCTCCTTTCATAGAGTTTAATAGCCTCCTGCTGCTGCCGGAAGCAGAGGTAAGTGTAACCCAATCCACATCAGGCATGTTGAAGTCACCTAGCAATACTGTGTCCCCACGCAAGGTGATATTTTCTTTATCTTCGATTATTTCCATATCCAGGTCAAACTGTTGTCTTGAGGGTCTGTAAATTACGCCAAGATACAAGCATTTGTCCTTCCCTCTGGCCAAATTAACCCAAAGGGATTCCCCAGTATACTGGACATCTGAGATTCTCGTGACCTTAATGTCATCTTTAGTATATAATGCTACACCCCCTCCCTTCCTACCCTCTCTGTCCCGGCGAAGCAAGTTGTAACCCGGTATGACCATGTCCCACCCGTGGGAGTCTGTGAGCCAGGTTTCGGATATCGCCACCACATCCAGGTCGGCATTCCTTATTTCTGTTTCCAATTCCAGGATCTTGTTTCCTAAACTGTGTGCGTTGACGTACATAGCCCTCCATGTTATATTTTTGTTATGTCTCAGTGGGGATATTCCTGTTTGAGCTATTTGAACACCTTTAGCATTGTTTGTGTTATTTGTGCTTTCCTGAGGCTCAGAACCACAATGTGTACTCCCCATATACCCAGAACTACAGTGTGTACTCCCCCTAGACCTGGAATTACAATGTGACCCATAAATATGATGTGACCCTACTCCCGACTCAAAAGTGTGTGCACTCACCCCTGACCCAGAATTTTGGTGTCTACTTTCCTCAGCCTCATAAATGTATTGGCATTTTAGTTCGCCTGGTATGTTGTTTGTGCCTGTACCCTCCCCCGACTTACCTAGTTTAAAGCCCTGTGGAGTAGGCGGGCTAGGCGGTGTCCAAGGACATTCTTCCCTCTTCTGGTTAGGTGTAGCCCGTCGTGTCCCTGTAGTCCTTGCAATGCTTCTCCAGGGTGCAGAAACCCGAAGTTCATCTCCTTGCACCATCCTCGCAGCCAGTCATTCGCCCTTTGTATTCGATCCTCTCTGGCTCTGCCCTTGCCCCTCACTGGGAGAATCGAGGAGAAGACTACCTGCACATCCATCCTCCTCAGCTTCTCCCCCAGGGCCCTGAAGTCTTCAGGTATGCTAACCGGGCTGCTCCTTGCGGTGTCGTTGGTTCCGACGTGGATTAGAACCATGGGGAAGTGGTCTCGGGGCTTGATGAGTCTGTCAATGCAAGCAGTGACATCCCGGATCCTGGCCCCTGTGTAAATTTTAATTTTTTATGTGATATTGATTTTATTCTTATCAAATATGTCCAATATTTTTTTAACTTTTTCTAAAATTTTTTTTAAATATTTTATCAAAATCTCTCTTATTTATAATTGAGCATGAAAAAAACCAGTGGCTCTAAATGAAATTCAATGTTTGAGAAAACACCATTGACTTTAAATATCAAGCACTTATCTTAGTGACCTGACAGAGGTCCCATCCGTTTCGCGCCAACGGGCTTCTTCGGGGGTAACAATAGAGCTTGTGCGTTGCTGGTACAAAACAGTTTTTCAAATTGCTCATATATTCTAAAAGAGAGAGAAAACATTATATGGATGTTTTTAAAAAACAAATCAGGACCCATTAAACATTAGTATAATGACTGCTTTAGTTCTTAAATCGATTGTATATTATACTGGTTTAAACTGCAACCAGCCGGTCACATGATAACGATTAACTAAAAAAGTTAGAGACGTGAATGATTTACAAACACGTATTGATTGTGAACAACAGTTGCTAAACTAACTGTAATGTAAAGAAGCTTAAATTTCAAAGCTGAAATGACATGAATAAATGACTGCATGTTGAAGAAACGTGAATGATTTGCAAACACGTATTGATTGTAGACAACAGTTACAAAACTGACTGCAATAGAAAAAAGCTTGAATTCAAAGCTGAAATGGCTTAAATAAATGACTACAAGGGCAAAAAGATATACAAGTTTAAATGGTAAATCTAGAGAAACTTGCCCGTAATGTAGCTGCGTGTTCGGAAATCTTTTCATCAAGTAAAATGCAAAATGGCGCCCATATTTAAACAGGACGCCAAGAAAATTGAACCAATGAGATAAATGGTGACGTCATGAATAATGACGTTGAAAAATCACGTATTTTTGACGTCAACTTGATCTCAATCTGGATCGCTGCTATTTGTATAAATGTATTTGTAATGGTTCATGCATTTCTGAACAATGGGCTACCAACGGTGCCTCTTTTTTGTTGATCTTGAGGTTGGAACAAAAAAGAGGCACCGTTGGTAGCCCATTGTTCAGAAATGCACCATAAGTTTCAACAATTAAAATGTTGTGTTATTGATACCATACCCAAAACCAGGAGAGGGGGTGATCGTGGCAAGATATTGTTGAGACGGGAACAACAATTGATCTCCAGATTACATTCACTCGAGCCCCACGGACTCAACAATCAAATAGAATGGCATGCATTTTTTTGATAAGTTTTAAGTTTCAACATCGGGATACAACTAGCATGATTACATTTCCCTCCCCCTCTTTCTGTTATATTTTGCATCTCTGTCATAATGAGGCTGTTCAACAAAAAAAATTTTGTTTAAGAATGTAGCCTTTTCTTCATCTTCAAATTCCTTTTTCATGAACCATTACATACTATAAATAGCAGCGATCCAGATTGAGATCAAGTTGACGTCAAAAATATGTGATTTTTCAACGTCATTATTCATGACGTCACCATTGATCTCATTGGTTCAATTTTCTTGGCGTCCTGTTTAAATACGGGCGCCATTTTGCATTTTACTTGATGAAAAGATTTCCGAACACGCAGCTACATTACGGGCAAGTTTCTCTAGATTTACCATTTAAACTTGTATATCTTTTTGCCCTTGTAGTCATTTATTTAAGCCATTTCAGCTTTGAATTCAAGCTTTTTTCTATTGCAGTCAGTTTTGTAACTGTTGTCTACAATCAATACGCGTTTGCAAATCATTCACGTTTCTTCAACTTGCAGTCATTTATTCATGTCATTTCAGCTTTGAAATTTAAGCTTCTTTACATTACAGTTAGTTTAGCAACTGTTGTTCACAATCAATACGTGTTTGTAAATCATTCACGTCTCTAACTTTTTTAGTTAATCGTTATCATGTGACCGGCTGGTTGCAGTTTAAACCAGTATAATATACAATCGATTTAAGAACTAAAGCAGTCATTATACTAATGTTTAATGGGTCCTGATTTGTTTTTTAAAAACATCCATATAATGTTTTCTCTCTCTTTTAGAATATATGAGCAATTTGAAAAACTGTTTTGTACCAGCAACGCACAAGCTCTATTGTTACCCCCGAAGAAGCCCGTTGGAGCGAAACAGATGGGACCTCCGTCGGGTCACTAAGATAAGTGCTTGATATTTAAAGTCAATGGTGTTTTCTCAAACATTGAATTTCATTTAGAGCCGCTGGTTTTTTCATGCTCAATTATAAATAAGAGAGATTTTGATAAAATATTTAAAAATTTTTTTAGAAAAAGTTAAAAAAATATTGCACATATTTGATAAGAATAAAATCAATATCACATAAAAAATTAAAATTTACACAGGGGTTTTTTTGACCAGTGATGAAAAACAACCCCAATTGGCTATGGTCTGTTTGATTATATTCCAGGGGGTTTTTGAGGTCTTTTTTCCTCTGTTTTAAATTTACATTATATGTAACAAACTGGTGATCCATTTTTTTATTGATCCCTGTATCGTTTTTGGACACTCATTTACGTTTCCATCTAATATTCCAGATTCACTAAAGACAGCAAATCAATCACTGTTGGCTGATTTTCAAACAGCAATTGATTCACTATCAAGTTTGCATGCAAATCATTTGCATGCAAACTCACCGACTCCATCGCTCAGTGAGCGATTGAGACATGCGCAGAGCCCTGACAGTAGCGACAGAAGCAGCCTCCTGTCACTGCTGTCAGGGCTTCTGCCTTTTTTTTTTTTTTTTTTTTAATGGCACAGATATTTTTCATGTTATTACATACAAAATATCTGTCCAACATAAAAAAGCCCCTCCCCCCCCAACAAAGTACCCCTTCCCCGAACCCAAAAAAATAGCAAGAGGGATGCCCACTCCCTCCTGCCACCAGACGCTCCCCCCTCATGTGTGAATATAATAATAATAATAATAATTTATTTTTATATTCCACCAAACCTTCAGTTTCAGGCGGTTTACAATAAGAAAAAGCTGGACGTAAAGTGAATTACAATATTCATCAAATGGTTTCCCAGAAAAAATACAAATTACAATTAATTCAAAATCAGAATCAATTAGTATCAAAGGCATTTCCAATTAAGTAAAAGTAAAATAAATAAGAATCATGCTCAAATATATCATAAAATATAAGAAATACAATTAAGTAAAAAATTTTTCAAACAAATAGTTTAAAAAGTTTTCAAAATGAGTAATAGGATTGAGTTTGAGGGATAAGATCATTCTAGTAAAAATTCATTGTCCAGTAAAAATTCATTGTGGAAAAAAGCCACTACAACTACCATCACCTTGGTGAAAGTGCGGGGAGTTGTTGCAAGCCCAAAGGGAAGAGGTGCAAACTGGAAATGCTGTTGCAGAACATGGAAACACAGAAACCTGCAATATTCCAAAAATATTGGAATATGAAGGAAAGCCTCCATGAAATCCAAGGATGCTAGAAACTCCGCAGGAGAGACAGTAGCAATGACTGTGCGCATGGTTTCCATTTGAAAATGAGAAATCCGAAGGAAGCAATTGACTGACTTGAAATCCAGAACGGGCTGCCAGTCCTCTGAGCCTTTCTATGGCATAATGAAGTTTAAGGAGTATCTGCCAAAACCTGATTGGTGTTTTAGAATGGGTTCTATTTCTCGGATGTCCAAGAGATGTTGCAGGGTAGTACAGACTAGAGAATGACACGGGGAAAAAAATCTGTCCCCGTCACCGCCCCGTCACCGGCCCACCATCCTCTGCACCGCCCCGTCACCGCCGTTCCCTTCACCGCCCCGTCACCGCCATCCCTTTCACCGCCCCGTCACCGCCACCGCCACTGCCATCCCATTCACCGCCCCGTCACCGTCCCCGCTGCATCCATATAAGCCTTAGTACTGTAATATTTAGCTTATTCCTTTCTTATAAATCAAAGTTCCTGCTGCTGAACTAGAGAAAGAGATGTTCAGCTGGCAGGGCTTTGTTTATAAATTTTTATCAACACAACTAATATACTATTTTATCCTAAAGCAAAAAATAAATAAATAAATATAATTTTTTTTTCTACCTTTGTTGTCTGGTTTCTGCTTTCCACATCTTCTCATTGAATTCCTTCCATCCACTGTGTGTCTTCTCTCTGCGTCTTCCATTTGCTGTTACTGTGCCTCTCCCTTAACCCCCCCCCCCAATTGGTCTAGCACCCATCTTCTTCCCTCCGTTCCCCCATAGTCTGGCATCTGTCTTCTTCCCATTCTGTCTTCCACATTTCCCTTCGGGGTCTGTTCCTCTCCACCCTCCTTCAATGTCTGTCCTATTCCTTTCCACCACCACCCTTCCCTCCCTCCTTTACCATCTGTTCCTTTCTACCACCCTTCAGCTTCTCTCGCGTGGCCTATCTATCTACCTTCCTCCCTCTTATTTTCATGGCACGTTACAATGTAATTTGTGCAAGCCACTGGAGCCTGCGAGCTCGGTCCCTGTCCCATCCCCACAAACCATCTCGCTTCTGTGCTCCTATTTTCCCCATTTCTAATATCTCCCATATGTATCTGCCATTGCCCCCCCCTGTGTCCATATACCATCCCCATGGCATGTCCCCTTTATGTCTCTGTCCCTATACCCCATGCACATAATTTCCCCTCTTTCTGTTACCTTCCTGTGTCCAGATTTCCCCTATCTTCCTCTTCCATACCAGTGTGTCTCTTCTTTTCAACCCCATCTAGCTTTTTTCCCTCTTTCTTTCCCCCCCCCCCTGCTTCTAGCATCTGGCTCACCTGCCAGTCCTTCCCTTTCTTTCCTGCTGTGGGTTTTTCTTTCCGACTTCATCCCCTTTCCCTTTCACTCCCTCCTTCCAATTTGAGCCAGGAACACTAGCGATCGCACGGTCCCCGCAGCTCACACCCGCCTGCCCAATCGATTCTAGTGTTTAGCCAGCTCTCTCCCTTCTCCTCACCTTAGTTTGTAGATTTTCTTTTTCGGCGACCCGCACGCTATCAGAGAGCCGCGCACTCGCAGCTGCTCAGTGTTCAATCTTCTGCTCTGCTGCAACTTCCGGTTGCGTCAGAGCAGAAGATTGAACACTGAGCAGCCGCGCGTGCGCGGCTCTCTGATAGCGTGCGGGTCGCCGAAAAAGAAAATCTACAAACTAAGGTGAGGAGAAGGGAGAGAGCTGGCTAAACACTAGAATCGATTGGGCAGGCGAGTGTGAGCTGCGGGGACCGCGCGATCCTTCATGCCTCACTGTGGGGACAAGACCATTCACCGCCCCGCGGGCGGTGAATGGCCTTGTCCCCGTCGCGACTGCTAGTTTTCTTCCCCGTTTTCGGCGGGTGACCCGCGGCTAAAATGCGGTGGCCGCGGGTAAACCGCCACCGTGTCATTCTCTAGTACAGACCTTTGATTCCTTTTCCAGCCAACCTGTCGGCGAGCCCAGAAATAAATCTGGAGACAGGCAAAAGAACTCTATCTTATGCCCCTCCCGAATGACATCCAGTACCCTTTGATCTGAGGATGTGCAAGTTCACACCTGGGAAAACGGAAAAAAATCAGCCTTCTGGCATCACTGAGCCTTGTTAGGAGCAGTAGCTGCCTGGGATCCGGATGCCTGCAAGGTAGGTGGCATTATTGGACCTTGTTTGGAGCAGTAGCTGCCTGGGATCCGGATGCCTGCAAGGTAGGTCTTATCAGACTAATCTGATCAATTTCTTTGACTGGGTGACCAGATAATTGGGTAGAGGGAGTGCACTAGATGTGGTGTATTTAGATTTTAGCAAAACCTTTGACAGTGTTCCAACACAGAGGTCTAATAAATAAAATGAGTGCCCTCGGGATGGGCCCCAAAGTGATTGGCTGGATCAAGAACTGGTTGAATAGAAGGCGACAGAGGGTAGTGGTTAATGGAGATTGCTCTGAGGAAAGGGATGTTACCAGTGGTGTGCCTCAAGGTTCTGTTCTTGTGCCTGTTCTTTTTTTTTTTATATTATTTATTTATCAATTTTTCAAATAAACAATCAAGTATACACTTGTACAGAAAGGAGGGGCATTAAAGAACACATTCCAAGCGAGACAATAATTATAATCAAAGAAAAATAATCTTAATCTCCTCCTCAAGTCCTCATTGGATCCAAGATGTAAAACGGTGAGCCTTACACAAATCTTAGCAATATATCAATAAGAAGAAAGACAGGAACACTTAGCTGAAGGAAGTGACCTAATCAAATAATGAACGCTCATGTTGTATTAATCCCAGCTTTCAGGTGTGCAGCTGACAGAAAGGTTGTCAGTTGTATAAGCTCAAAGAAAGCAATGTTACTTACCGTAACAGTTGTTATCCAGGGACAGCAGGCAGCTATTCTCACTAGTGGGTGATGTCATCAGACAGAGCCCCGGTACGGACGTCTCACAAGCACGTGTTGCTTGTAGAAACTTAAAGTTTCTAGATGCCCGCACCGCGCATGCGCCGGTGCCTTCCTACCCGGAGATCCGGGCGTGTCTCCTCAGTTCAGGTAGCTAGCCTGAGAAGCCAACCCAGGGGAGGTGGGTGGGACGTGAGAATAGCTGCCTGCTGTCCCTGGATAACAACTGTTACGGTAAGTAACATTGCTTTATCCCAGGACAAGCAGGCAGGTATTCTCACTAGTGGGTGACCTCCAAGCTAACCTCAGTGGGATGGAGGGGGAGTTGGCGACTTAAGAGAATAAATTTTTCAATACTGTTTGGCCAAACTGTCCATCCCGTCTGGAGAGGGTATCCAGACAATAATGTGAGGTGAATGTGTGAACCGAGGACCAGGTGGCAGCCTTGCAAATTTCCTCGATTGGTGTTGATCTGAGGAATGCTACTGAGGCTGCCATTGCTCTGACCTTATGGGCTGTGACCTTACAAGGAAGTGATAATCCAGCCTGGGCATAGCAGAAAGAGATACAAGCCGCCATCCAGTTAGAGATGGTGCGCTTTGATACGGGTCTTCCCAACTTGTTAGGATCGAAGGAGACAAAAAGTTGAGGAGTGGTTCTGTGTGGCTTGGTGCGATCCAGGTAGAAAGCCAAGGCACGTTTACAGTCTAGAGTGTGAAGGGCCGATTCTCCGTGGTGAGAATGAGGCTTAGGGAAGAATACTGGAAGTACAATGGATTGGTTGAGATGAAATTCGGAGACCACCTTAGGCAGGAATTTCGGGTGAGTGCGGAGGACCACCTTGTCATGGTGGAATACTGTGAATGGTGGGTCCGCCATCAATGCCTGGAGTTCGCTGACTCTGCGAGCGGACGTAAGGGCTACAAGGAAAAGCACTTTCCAGGTGAGATACTTCAGAGGGGCCCTGTTGAGTGGTTCAAACGGGGGCTTCATGAGGTGGGAAAGGACTACATTGAGGTCCCAAACCACTGGGGGTGGTTTGAGAGGAGGGTTAACATGGAAGAGTCCTTTCATAAATCTGGCGACCACCGGATGGGCCGAGAGGGGTTTCCCTTGTAGAGGCTGGTGGAACGCCGCAATAGCGCTCAGGTGGACTCGTATGGATGTGGACTTGAGCCCAGATTGAGATAGGTGCAGGAGATAGTCCAGCACGGAGGATAAGGAAGCTCGCTGAGGTTCCTTTGACTTAGAAACGCACCATGAGGAGAATCTGGTCCATTTCTGGGAGTAGCATTGTCGAGTGGCGGGCTTCCTGGAAGCTTCCAAGACCTCCCTCACTTCTTGTGAGAATTGGTGAGGGGTTACGTTGAGAGGAACCAAGCTGTCAGGTGGAGAGACTGCAGGTTGGGATGAAGTAGTGATCCTTGATGCTGAGTAAGTAGTGAAGGAAACACTGGAAGTGGTACTGGTTCCCTGTTGCTGAGTTGAAGTAGGAGGGAGAACCAAGGTTGTCTGGGCCACCGAGGAGCTATTAGGATCATGGTGGCCCGTTCGAGTTTCAGCTTGACCAGAGTCTTCTGGATCAGCGGGAATGGTGGGAACGCATATAGAAATCGTTTCCCCCAGTTCAGTAGAAAAGCATCTGCCTCGAGGCGATGAGGAGTGTAGATCCTGGAGCAAAACTGAGGCAGTTTGGCGTTGTGGGGAGCCGCAAAGAGGTCTATCTGAGGCGTCCCCCATTGCGTGAAGATCTGGTGAAGGGGGTTGGAATGGAGAGTCCATTCGTGCGGTTGTAGCAGACGGCTTAGTTTGTCTGCTAGGACGTTGTTCTCCCCCTGGATGTATACTGCTCTGAGTAGGGCGTTGTGGCGCACCGCCCAGTCCCAGACTCGTAGAGCTTCCTGGCAAAGGAGGGACGAGCCCGTGCCCCCTTGCTTGTTGATGTAATACATGGCAGCCTGATTGTCTGTGCGAATGAGGATTACCATGTCGTGAAGTAGATGTTGGAAAGCTTGGAGCGCATTGAAGATGGCTCTGAGTTCCAGTAGATTGATTTGGTGTAGTCTTTCCGCACTGGTCCAGAATCCTTGGGTGCGGAGACCCTCCAGCTGGGCCCCCCATGCGTAATTCGACGAATCGGTTGTGAGAACTTTCTGATGGGGGGGAGAGTGCATCAGCAAACCTCTGGATAGATTCGAAGAGGTCATCCACCAAAGTAGAGACTGCCGAAGAGCAGGTGTGACTACGATGCGTTTGGATAGTGGATCGGATGTCTGATTCCACTGTGATGCCAGGGTCCACTGGGGGATCCTGAGGTGGAGTCTGGCAAAGGGTGTCACGTGTACTGTGGAGGCCATATGGCCCAGGAGCACCATCAGTTGTCTCGCCGGTATGGTTTGGTGAGTGACCACCGACTGGCAGAGATGAAGAAGAGACTCCATGCGTTGCCGGGGCAGGAATGCTCGGAGTCGGGTGGTGTCCAGGACCGCTCCGATGAAGGGGAGGGACTGGGTGGGTTGTAGATGGGACTTGGAGAAGTTGATCTCGAAGCCCAAATTCTGGAGGAAGTAGGTTGTAGCCAAGGCCGCCGAAGTGACCTCTGGGGCTGACGGGGCCTTGATGAGCCAGTCGTCGAGGTATGGAAAGACCTGTAGACCCCTGTCCCGGAGTGCTGCGGCCACTACCACCAGGCACTTTGTGAAGACTCTGGGGGACGAAGATAGGCCGAATGGTAGCACTCGATACTGTAGGTGCAGATTTCCCACCCGAAATCTGAGGAACTTTCGGGAGGCCGGGTGAATGGGGATGTGAGTGTAGGCCTCCTTGAGATCCAAGGAGCATAACCAATCGTTCTGCTCGAGGAGGGGGTATAGAGAAGCCAAAGTCAACATGCGAAACTTCTCTTTGACCAGGAACTTGTTGAGGGCCCGAAGGTCTAAAATGGGTCGCAGGTCGCCCGTTTTCTTCGGGACGAGGAAGTACCGGGAGTAAAACCCTCGGTTCAATTGGTCTGACGGGACCGTCTCGACAGCCCGAAGCTGAAGTAAGGTTTGGACTTCCTGAAGAAGAAGGGCGGTCTGCGTCGAGCTTGAAGGATACTCTCTTGGAGGATGGTCCGGGGGGGCCCGGTGGAATTGAAGAGAGTATCCTTCTCTTATAATGGAGAGGACCCATAGGTCCGTGGTTATGGCCTCCCATCGGTGGTAAAAAAGATGGAGGCGGCCCCCTATGGGAGAGGCCGAGGTTATGCTCCCGGGAGGGGCGTCAAAAGGGCTGGGGAGCCTTAGGTACAGCCGGTGGCTGGAGTTTTTGCTGAGACTTCTGGGGGGGTTGTCTCTTCGCAGGCTGTCTCGCAGCGGGCGTTTGTCTGGGCATGTAACGCCGCTGGTAAATCAGGGGTGGCCTGGAAGGTCGAGACTGTTGAGGTTTGGGTTTGGGCCGTAGGATGGATTGAAAGGATTTTTCATGATCCGACAGCTTCTTGGTAACAGTTTCGATAGACTCATCGAACAGGTCCGCTCCAGCACATGGTACGTTGGCGAGTCTGTCCTGTAGGTTGGGATCCATATCGATAGTACGGAGCCATGCCAGGCGACGCATAGCTACTGCGCTTGCGGCGGCACGTGCCGAGAGTTCGAATGCATCGAAGGAGGATTGCATCAGCTGGAGTCGTAATTGGGAGAGGGAGGCTACCACTTCCTCGAACTCGAATCGAGCTTGGTTGTCTATGAACGGAGTGAACTTGCGGAGTACCGGCAAGAAGAACTCCAGATAGGAAGAGAAAAAGAAGTTGTAGTTCAGCACCCGTGACGCCATCATGGAGTTTTGGTAGAATTTTCTACCAAATTTGTCCATCGTTCTTCCCTCTCGGCCCGGCGGTACAGAGGCGTAGACCTGGGAGGGATGAGAGCGTTTAAGGGAGGACTCGACCAGTAGGGATTGGTGGGAGAGTTGGGGGCCCTCGAACCCTTTATGGTGCACGATGCGGTATCGAGCATCGAGTTTGCTGGGGATCGCCGGTATGGAATACGGCGTTTCGAAGCACTGCATGAAGGTCTGGTCCAGTAGTTTATGCAAGGGGAGCCGAAGCGACTCCGTTGGAGGGTTAGGTAAGTGCATGGTGTCCAGATATTCTTTGGAGTATCTGGAGCCCGTGTCAAGGGTCACATCCAGATCATCCGCCATTTGTCGGAGGAATGATGAGAAGGACAATTGTTCCGCCAGCGTCGGTCTGTGGGACGGGCTGGAGGAGGATGAGGCCTCCAGGTCCGTGGACATCGGGGAGTGACAAGGAGAATCGGGTACCGTTGTCTCCTCGTACTCCGGGCCCCTCGGAGGGGACACCTCTGATGAGGAGTATCCCCTACGTTGCAGTTTTTTCTGCGGTGACACCTCCGAATGGCGTGAGGAGTGCCAGGATGAGTGTCTCGATCGGTGCCCGTCTCGGTGGCGGGACGGGGATCGGGATCGTCTGTGCATCGCATGGTCTCCCGAGGCCCCCAAGTGGATAGGGCTGGAAGCGGTGGATCGCAACTGGGTTTGCGATGCGGGTTCTTGCGATGCTACCCAAGTCTGGTAAGGAGTACGGAAGAACTCTTCCTGACTATGCCCAGGGCTTCGAGTATCGAGCGGAGGTCTGGTCCCATGTTGGCGCGGAGGCGTAATGGGTTCTAATGGCGGCATATCGGTAAGCGAGGCTTGCCGCGTGGGCATCGCCGCCCTCCCCCGTTCGTCCTCGTCGGTTGTCGAGGTCGAACGGTGTGGGGGAGGGGGAGGGGGCGGACCGCCCCTTTGGATCGGTACCGGGAGGTCACCCTGTATGGCAGCGATGAGCCCGGGTCCGATGGTCTGCATGAGCTCAACGAATTGAGCTTCCAGCACGGACCGTAGCGAAGCCGATAGGGAGGGATCCGCACCGAAAGGGGGTCCTCCTGCACGGACATCGCGCTCCTTCGAGGTCGAGTGCTTCTGCTTAGTAGCTTTCGGCACTTTGATGACCATTGGTGGCACTGTGGAAGGAAGAGGTACCTGAACCGAGGAGACCGGGGCAGGCACCGACGTCGAGCTCGTGGATGGTGTCGGGGTGAGCGATGCCGGTTTCACCACACTCGATGCAGGGGTGGTCGATGCCGGTTTCGCCCGAACCGGGGAGGTATCAGATGAAGTGGAGGCTGTGGGATCCTTAGCTGCGTCCATCTTGAACATCGATTCCCACAATAGGCAGCGCCGCTTGAATGAGCGTGCCGTAAGGGTAGAGCAAGGCCCGCACGATTTCGGGATGTGGTCAGGGCCCAAACACTGCAAACAGCGCCAGTGAGGGTCCGTGAGTGAAATCGCGCGTTGGCACTTGCTGCACTTTTTAAACCCGGTGATTGGCCGGGACATAGGCCGGAAAATCTCCGCCGCGAGGTCGAAGCCAGTGGGCCTGAGCCACGTGGCCGGCCCGTTTGACCCGCCGGAGGAAATAATCTTCTTTTTTTTTTTTTTTTTTTTTGAAAAAGAAAAGAACTGTTAACTGTAATTAAAAGAAAACGAAAACGCGGACAAGGAAGGCAAATTTAACTGAATTCAGCTAGCGCATGAAGAAGTTGAACTTCTCAGCTCCGCGGAAAAGAAAGAACTGAGGAGACACGCCCGGATCTCCGGGTAGGAAGGCACCGGCGCATGCGCGGTGCGGGCATCTAGAAACTTTAAGTTTCTACAAGCAACACGTGCTTGTGAGACGTCCGTACCGGGGCTCTGTCTGATGACATCACCCACTAGTGAGAATACCTGCCTGCTTGTCCTGGGATAAAACATATTTTTGCTTTTGATATAATATCACACATTTACATGGGTGTCTTAAGAAGAAAGAGGCTCCAAGAGCGATAACTCCCGGCTTCAAAATCAGAAATTCACGACGACGCCTTTGGGTATCTCGAGCCAGATCTGGAAATATTTGTATTTTAAATCCCAAAAATTCTTTTGACTTGTTTTTGAAGAAAAGTCTCAGCAACCAGTTTTTATCCGGTGCCAAGGCAACAGTGAGAAGTTGCTGGTGTCGCGATTTCCTTGTCCGACTGTTCTAATATCAGTGAAACATTTAAATTCTGTTGGACCTCTGTAGGTAGTTGTTGTGGTTCTTGATATTGTTGATGTTGTCCTTCAATTTTCCGAATAGGCAGATAATAAGTCTGAGTTAAAGGTGGAAGCAATTCTTCTGAGATATCCAAAATTTCTACCATATATCTTTTTATCATCTCTCTCGGAGATATTGTTGCCACTTTAGGAAAATTAATCAACCTGAGATTGTTATTACGAGAAAGATTATCTAAAGCTTCCAATTTTCTTCTCATATTCATATTGTCTTTCATTAACTTTTCACTAAGTTGTTTAGTGGCAGCATTTGAATCTTTAAGGTCCTGAAAATCTGTTTGTAAACCTTTAATATTTGTTTCATGGATATTTAGCTTTGATTCAATTTGGGAAATTTGGGGTTTTATAGATTTTGCCAAATCTGCCACCAGATCCCATATCGCCTCAAGAGTTATTTCTCTGGGTTTCTCTATTTCAACAGTTTGTGCTTTTTGTATAGGAAAATTAGCTATAGCTGACCTTTCCTCCTGCATGCTGTTCTCCTGGAAGCTGCATTCCCTCTTGCTGCTCTGAGCCTCAGCCATTACCGAACTCTCAACACAGGAGTCCACATCCATTCTCCCCTGTCCGATGACCAAAGCCTCACTGGACAGGAGCTCACCAACCTCAGATAGTTCTGCTGTCCGAGGGGAGCTGGTATGCTGAGGAAGAGGGGGTGGCTTTCTGGCGTCGGGGCTTAACGATATTTCCAAGCCCGGGGAGACCACATCCTGCTCACCGAGTGCTCCCAGTGGGGAAGCGACGCCACCGCCGACACTTCCTGCATCCGGCGTATTAGTTCCTCGATGTTGCCGAGTCTAGCGAAGTAAGGGCGCCGCGAGGCTACAGCGGCACTTCGTCCCCTTCTCTTTGGCATTGCTGAATGAGGTAAACACCGCGAAGGAGGAAAAAACAAGCAGGTACTCACTCTCGGTTCTAATCGGGACGCTCAGCTAGCTGCCCCGTTGGCCATCTTGGATCAGGAATCACGCCTTCCTTGTGCCTGTACTTTTTAACATTTTTATAAGCGATATCGCTGAAGGGCTGTCAGGCAAGATTTGCCTCTTTGTGTATATCACCAAAATCTGAAATAGAGTAGATACCCTGGATGGTGTGAACAACATGAAGAAGACCTAGCAAAACTTGAAGAATGGTCTGAAATTTGGCAACTAAAATTTAATACTAAGAAATGCAAGGTCAAGTTTTTGGGCTGCAAAAACCTGAAGGAGCAGCACAGTTTAGGGGGTGAATAACTTATGTGCACGACAGAAGAGCAGGACTTGGGTTTGATTGTATGTGATGCTCTTCAGGTGGCCAAACAGGTTGAAAAGGTGACAGCAAAAGCTAGAAAGATGCTAGGGTGCAAAGGAAGAGGTATGGCCAGTAGGAAAAAGGAGGTATTGATGCTCCTGTATAAGAACTTGCGAGACCTCATTTAGAATATTGTGTACAATTCTGGAGACCATACCTTCAAAAAGATATAAAAAGGATGGAGTCGGTCCAGAGGAAGGTTACTAAAATGGTATGTGGTCTTTGTCATAAGGCATATGGGGAAAGACTTAAGGATCTCAATATGTATACTTTAGAGGAAAGGTGGGCGAGGGGGAGATATGATAGAAACATTTAAATCTCAAAAAATATATCAATGTTATTAGCCTAGTGGTGAAGATACCCACTGAAGCATATTTACAAATAGTGGAGAAAAAGCCTAAACTGCATTTAAAAATGCTTTAAATATCAGATGGCAACCCATTTAAATACCTATCCTATATAATAAAACCGTAGAACGCGCATGCGCTCTTGAAAAATCGTGATCCCTGGGGCCGTGTTTTCTGATCCGTGGCCGCGTTCCATTTTAGAATGCAGCCAGGGATCACTCTGGCCACTCCTCCTCATTCACCAACCCGAAGCAAGATCCTCACCAACCGGAAGCAAGCACCTTACCTCCCGCCCTCGCTCATCGCTGCTGCTGCCGCTGATCCTTCTCTTTGGGGCAGCTTGCGATTATGGCCGGCTTTGGCGGGCCTCGCAGGCCTCTTTCCGGCCTCGGTGGCACGTTCCCTCTGACGCACAGGATCGCGTCGGGAGGGAGCGTGCTTCCGGGTTGGAGAGCGGCCTGTGAGGTTCGCTGGGGCCGGCCACCACGATTGCGGCCTGGAGCAGGCCAGAAGACACCTGGATGCAGGGAGGGTAAGCAGGGGAATCAATACAGGGGGCCAGAGGGAGAGGGAAAGGGGGCTGCTTTGGGGGGAGGGGTGTGCTGAGGGGAGACAGAAGGGGCCATGGAGAGACAGGGAGAGTGAAAGGGGGCTGCTTTGGGGGAGGGGTGTGCTGGGGGGAAACAGAAGGGTCCATGGAGAGATAGGGAGAGGGAAAGGGGGCTGCTTTGGGGGGGGGAGGTGTGCTGGGGATAGACAGTTTTGCTCTGGGGGGAACACAGAAGGGACCATGGAGAGACAGGGAGAGGGAAAGGGGGCTGCTTTGGGGGAGGGGTGTGCTGGGGACAGACAGTTTTGCTCTGGGGGGAACACAGAAGGAACCATGGAGAGACAGGGAGAGGGAAAGGGGGCTGCTTTGGGGAGAACACAGAAGGGACCATGGAGAGACAGGGAGAGGGAAAGGGGGCTGCTTTGGGGTGGGGAGGTGTGCTGGGGACAGACAGTTTTGCTCTGGGGGAACACAGAAGGGGCCATAGAGAGATAGGGAGAGGGAAAGGGGGCTGCTTTGTGTGGGAGGTGTGTTGGGAACAGACAGCTTTGCTCTGGGGGGAAGACAGAAGAGGGCCATGGAGAGACAGTTAGGGAGAGGGAAAGGGGGCTGCTTTGGGGGGAGGCGTGTGCTGGGGGCAGAGAGCTTTGCTCGGGGGGGGGGGGGGGAGACAGAAGGACACAGACAGCGGCCAAGGAGAGAGAGATAAAGAAACACATACAGACAGACACACATATATTCTAGCACCCGTTAATGTAACGGGCTTAACGACTAGTGTGGCATAAATGCACAAGAATCGAGTCTCTTTCATTTGAAAGGAAGCTCTGGAATAAGAGGGCATAGGATGAAGTTAAGAGGTGATAGGCTCAGGAGTAATCTAAGGCAATACCTTTTTACAGAAAGGGTGGTAGATGTGTAGAACAGTCTCCCACAAGAAGTGGTGGAGACAGAGACTGTGTCTGAATTCAAGAAGGCATGCAATAGGCACATGGGATTTCTTATAGCAGGGGTAGGCAATTCCGGTCCTCGAGAGCCGAACCAGGTTTTCTGGATCTCCACAATAAATATGCATTACATAGATTTGCATCTCAAGGAGGCAGTGCATACAAATCCATCTCATACATATTCATTGTTGAGATCCTGAAAACCTGACCTGGCTCCAGCTCTCGAGGACCAGAATTGCCTACCCCTGTCTTAGAGGAAGAGATAATGGTTACTGCTTATGGGCAGACTAGATGGGCCATTTGGTAAATGGCCTTTATCTGCAATCATGTTTCTATGTTTCTAAGCAAAGAAAGATAGGATGGACTATTACAATGAACAGATTTAAAAGTTAAAATTAGAAATTTAAAACAAAACTGAATGGGAAGATCTATGTCCCAATATTGCCATAATCGGATTGCTAATGTCGATCCGAAAAAAAATGACAGGTCTAGTCCTGTCAGTAACTATGTTACCAACAAGTCTGCCTGTTTTTTCATCTTGTTTCTATGGGCACAGATTTTGCATGTGTTTGTGCCTCCGTGAAACCGCCCCCCCCCAAGAACCCCTCCTGTGCGGACTTAAATAAAAATTGGCAGGAAGGATGCCCACTCCCTCCTGCATCTGCGAACCCCCCTCCCTGCTGAACCGATTGATCCCCCGCCCCCACTCTTCCTACTTTAGAAAGAATAGGCAGGAGGGATGTCCACCCCCTCTTGCCACCGGATGCCCCCTGAACCACCCTCACACCCTCCAAACCACCCCTGTACCTGTACAGAAATAAGACAGCAGGAAGGATGCCCAGTCCCTCTTGCTTGCTGGCCTGCCACTCCAAAATGGCAGGACTTCCCTTCCCGGTGATCTTAGAATGCAGGGGGAGGGGCTTAGGCTCCACCCTGTGTATCCCAGATACACTGGGCAGGGGTCCTAAGGCCTAGATTGGCTCAGACGCTTAAAGCCCCTCCCAGGGGGAGTCTGAGGCAATCTGGGCCTTAGTCCCCCTGCATCAGTGCATTCTGGGATACATGGGGAAGAGCATAAGGCCTTGATTGGCTCAGACACCTAAAGCCCCTCCCTGGGGGAGGGGGAGTGGTGGTTCAACTTGCTTTTTTTTAATGGGGCAGATATTGTATGTGTAATATATGTACAACATCTGTGCCATAAAAAAAAAAAGAGAGCGCCTCAACAGCTGAGTGGCAGGAGTCTGCTTTGGGGTTTCCCCTGCCGCTCAGCTGTTCAGGCTTCTCCAAACCAGCTCTGGGATGTATGAGAGCTGGTTTCTAACAAGCAATCAGATGGGATTAAAGCTGTCCTGCGCAAAACTCATTCGCATAGGAAGCTGTTTAAAATTAGCCAAAAAAAAATTGGCCCATAGTGACGTGCAAGGTCTTTTTTTATTATATAAACTTTATTCATTTTGAAACACTTACAATAAGTGTAAACAACATAGAATATACATTTAACACTTTAGACATCATTTATAACTTTACAAGGTTCATTCAGAACATAACCCTCCCTCACCCCTTCTAATCATAATTTTTTAATTACTTTAATGATAATCATATGTTCAGAGTTATATTATACATATTTAAAACTTAAGTTATTCATATGATAAATCAGACTTATTTATTAATCCTCAAAAATAACCACCCTTCTTTCTTATTATCATCTGTATAAATAATCAATTAAAAGCCCTTATAATCCTCCCACCCTCCCTGGATGTGCATTTTATCTAAGAAAAAAAAATCAAAATTTTTTACACTAAAAGTATAATTATAATAATGGGAAAGGGGGGATATATTGCTATATTATTGGTTTAATCAATATTTTGAATATATTACATGTATGATATGTTTGATTTACAATATTTGTGGAAAGGGAGGGTGGGGGAGGGGCTTAATTTATGTATTGAAGATAATAGAATTTCAAGTGATGTATATGATTCAATTGATGTAATATTATACACTTGATGTAAGATGAAAAAATGAATAAAGAAATGGAAAAAAACAACCTATAATAATTCTACAAAAGACAATGGGCCCCAAATTAAGTTAAAGTTTTTTGTATTCCCTAATAAATCAACAAGGTCTTAACGCCAATTTTTGGTGCATCTAGCTCTAACTCCTCCTTGAGGTATTCCCCTATCTTGACAAAGTTAGGTTCTTTTGAAGTCCAGAACCTTCAAACTTGAGTAAGTCCCCTCATCCCATATTTTAACATTGAACCTCACCATTCAGTGATCACTAGATGCCAGATAATCACACCGTAACTTCCTTTTCTTTCTACTCCTTCTATGAGGAAATTCTTCCTTGATTCTACCCACTTCCATTCCTATACCTTTTGTTCTTCAAATGCTCTTTCAACTAAAAAGGAAAAAGTTTACCTTTACTTCTTAAAAGTTTTATAGAACTAAGTTTATTAAAATGCCTTAAGTAAAGCACAAACTAGCTGTATTTGAAATTAGTGTAAAATATGTGCAGACTAACATGTCTTACCAGGGATGAGTGTGGCCTGTGGGGATGGCTGGGAGACCACAAGGCAGCTCATCTGCTCACAGTATGCCATCACCCTGCAGTTCCCAGCCTGCGAAACTAAGATAGCTTTATAAAAGCTATATTGGTGCTGGCTCTGGCTGGATGGAAGGCTGCTGGAGAGATTGGAGCAGGATCCATTCAATTGCTGGGAGGCACAGGGGCCATGCTGGACTGTCCGCATCTTCAGCTCCTTGAAAAGAAAAGAAAGCAGTTACTTACCATTAATAGGTGTTATCCAGGGACAGCAGGCAGATATTCTCATACATGGGTGACGTCACCGACGGAGCCCAGGTAGTACAGACCACTTTAAAAGTGCATCGCCACTTTAAAACAGACTTTAGAAAGTTCACGATAGCCCAAACCGCGCATGCATGAGTGCCTTCCCGCCCAACGTAGGGCGCGTGGTCTCTCAGTTAAGATAACCTAGCTAAGAAGCCAACCCTTGGAGGTGAGCGGGTTGTGAAAATATCTGCTTGCTGTCCCTGGATAACACCTGTTACGGTAAGTAACTGTGCTTTATCCCAGGACAAGCAAGCAGCATATTCTCACACATGGGTGACCTCCAAGCTAACAGAAATGGGATGGTATGGAAAATAAATTTTGTAATACAGATTGGCCGAAGTGCCCATCCCATCTGGAAAAAGACTCCAGACAGTAGTCAGAAGTGAAGGTATGAACTGAAGACCCGGTGGCAGCTTTACAGATTTCCTCAATGGAAGTAGATTTGAGGAAAGCTACAGAAGCTGCCATAGCTCTAATTTTTTGGGCTGTGACACGACTCTCCAGTGCCAGTCTAGTCTGAGCATAGCAGAATGAGATGCAGGCAGCCAGCCAGTTGGAAATCGTTCTCTTGGAAATAGGATGCCCCAACTTGTTTGGGTCAAAAGAGATGAACAATTGGGGAGATGTTCGATGTGGTTTTGTACGGTTAATGTAATAGGCCAAAGCCCATTTACAGTCCAAAGTATATAAAGCGATTTCTCCTGAATGAGAATGAGGCTTAGGAAAAAACACTGTTAGAACAATTGACTGATTATGATGAAATGAGATGACAAGTTTTGGAAGAAACTTTGGATGTGTACGGAGAATGACTTTGTCATGATGAAAAACTGTGAAGGGTGGATCTGTTACTAAAGCTTGTAACTCATTGACCCTCCTTGCAGAGGTGAGAGCAATAAGGAAGACCACTTTCCAGGAGAAACTTAAGATGAGTTGGGCCATTGGTTCAAAAGGTGGCTTCATCAAGCTGGAAAGTACAACATTAAGGTCCCAGATTACAGGAGGAGGCTTGAGAGGTGGTTTCACATTGAAAAGTCCCTTCATGAATCTGGAAACCAAAGGATGAGCAGTGAGAGGTTTTCCCTCTACTGGCATGTGAAAAGCTGTAATAGCGCTGAGATGAACTCTGATAGATGTAGATTTGAGTCCAGAGTCAGACAGAGAAAGTAGATAATCCAACACTGATTCCACTGCCAAGGAATTTGGATCATGATGATGAAGGAGACAGAGAATGACACTGTGGTTGTTACCCGCGGCTAGCTGCGAGTAGCTGCAGGTAACCCGCCGAAACGGGGAAAGAAAAAAATAGTAGTCGCTGCGGGGACGGTGACAAGGCCATTCACCGCCCTGTGGAGCGGTGAATGGTCTTGTCTCCGCAGTGAGGCAATCGAGGATCGCGCGGTCCAGCAGCCCCCACTCGCCCAATCGCAGTGTTCCGTCAGCTCCCTCCACCTCACCTTATATGCAGAGTTTGCTGGCTTTCTTTTTCGCCCAGCCGCACGAGCGGCTGCTCCAGTTGTTCAATCTTCTCCTCTGCTGCAACTTCCTGTTTCCGGTTGCATCATAGCAGAAGACTGAACAACTGAGCAGCCGTGTGTGTGCAGCTTTTTGAACGCGTGCGGCTGGGCGAAAAAGAAAGCCGGAAAACTCTGCATCTAAGGTGAGGTGGTGGGAGGGAGCTGATGGAACGCTGCAATCGGGCGGGAGGGGGCTGCTGGACCGTGCAATCGCACGTGTTCCCAGCTCACACTAGGAAGGAGAGAGATTCTGGGCCAAGGGGATGAAGAGGGAGAGAAAGAAACCCACAGCAGGAAAGAAAGGGGAGGACAGGCAGGTAAGCCAGATGCTGGAAGCAGGGGGGGAGGGGAAAGAAGCTAGATGGGGTTGAAGAGAAGAGACACATTGGTGTGGAAGAGGAAGAGAGGGAAAATCTGGACACAGGAAGGTAACAGAAAGAGGGGAAATTATGTGCATGGGGCATAGGGATAGAGACATAAAGGGGACAAGCCATGGGGATGGTATACGGACACGGGGGGGGGGGGGGGGCAATGCCAGATACATAGGGGAGATATTAGAAATGGGGAAAATAGGAACACAGAAGCGAGATTGTTTGGGGACCAAGCTCACAGGCTCCAGCGGTTTGCACAAATTACATTGTAACCTGCCACGAAAGTAAGAGGGAGGGAGGGAAGTAGTTAGATAGGCCGCACGAGAGGAGCTGAAGGGTGGTAGAAAGGAACAGATGGTAAAGGAGGGAGGGAAGGGTGGTGGTGGAAAGGAATAGAACAGACATTGAAGTAGGGTAGAGAGGAACAGACCCTGAAGGGAAATGTGGAAGACAGAGTGGGGAGAAGACGCTGGAAGGGAAGAAGACAGATGCCAGACTATGGGGGAGCGGAGGGAAGAAGATGGGTGCTAGACCAATGGGGGGGGGGTGTGAAGGGAGAGGCACAGTAACAGCAAATGGAAGACGCAGAGAGAAGACACACAGTGGATGGAAGGAATTGAATGAGAAGATGAGGAAAGCAGAAACCAGACAACAAAGGTAGAATAAAATTTCTATTTATTTTCTTTTTTTTTCCTTTAGGATAAAGTAGTATATTAGTTGTGTTGATAAAAATTTATAAACAAAGCCCTGCCAGCTGAATATCTCTTTCTCTAATTCAGCAGCCAGAACTTTGATTTATAAGGAAGGAATAAGCTAAATATTGCAGTACTAAAGCTTATATGGATGCTGCGGGAACGGTGACGGGGCGGTGAATGGGATGGCAGTGACGGTGACGGGGTGCTGAAGGGGATGTTGGTGATGGGGTGGTGAAGGGAACGGT
The DNA here is from genome assembly GCF_902459505.1 of Geotrypetes seraphini. Lineage (NCBI taxonomy): Eukaryota > Metazoa > Chordata > Amphibia > Gymnophiona > Dermophiidae > Geotrypetes > Geotrypetes seraphini. Next base: position 170,269,970 of record NC_047087.1, on the reverse strand, counting down.
GGAATGGGGCCGGGGAAGTGACGGGGACAGATTTTTTCCCCGTGTCATTCTCTAAAAACAGAGTCCACTCTTGTTGGTAACATTGTTGAGTGGCTGGTTTCCTGGATTCTTCAAGGATTTGTCTAACAGGTTGAGAGAGATGCAAGTTAGATGGATTCAACCCAAGAGAAACCAAGCTGTCAGGTACAGTGATAGCAGGTTGGGATGCAGAAGAGACTCCTGATTCTGTGTAAGCAGAGTAGGAAATATTGAAAGAGGTATGGGCTCCCTGGAACTGAGTTGAAGTAGAAGGGAGAACCAATGTTGCCTGGGCCACCGTGGAACAATGAGAATCATGGTGGCTGCTTCTTGCTTGCGCTTGAACAGAGTTCTCAACATGAGAGGGACTGGAGGAAATGCATACAGAAACAGGCCTGTCCAATCCAGGAGAAAGGCATCTGCTTCCAGACGTAGAGGAAAGCCTGGAGCAAAACTGGGGCAACTGGTGATTATGAAGAGGCGCAAACAAGTCTACTTGTGGAGTGCCCCATTGAACAAAGATGGACTGGAGAGTTGCAGGGTTGAGAGTCCATTCATGAGGCTGAAGAATTCTGCTGAGATTGTCTGCTAGGGAATTCTTCTCCCCTTGAATGTAGACAGCATTTAAGAAAAGGTTGCGAGCTGTCGCCCAAGTCCAGATTTTTTGGGCCTCCTGACACAACAGGAGAGAGCCTGTGCCTCCTTGCTTGTTTATGTAGTACATTGCTATTTGATTGTCTGAGCGAAGGAGGAGGACTTGAGGGCAGAGGAGATGATGAAAAGCTTTGAGGGCATAAAACATTGCTCTGAGTTCCAGGAAACTTATGTGAAATTTCTGTTCCCTGGCGGTCCAAAGACCCTGAGAATGAAGATCGTCCATATGAGCCCCCCAGGCTCCCTCGTGATGAGGAGGCAAGTGAAAAAGGAGACCTCTGGATAGATTGGAAGAGATCAACCACCATTGAAGCGACTGCAGAAGATAGGAGGTCACAGATATATGGTGCAAGAGACAATGGACGCCATGTGGCCTAGAAGAACCATCATGTGCCTGGAAGAGATGGATTGAAGAGGAAGCAATTGCTGACACAGACCTATGAGAGCCTGAAGGCGATCTTGAGGAAGAAACACTCATGAGAGTGGTGTCTAGGATTGCCCCAATGAACTGCAGACGTCGAGTCGGAATTAGATGTGATTTGGGGAAGTTGACTTCAAATCCTAGTATCTGAAAAAAAGAATGATCTGAGATGTTGCTTGGACCAATTCCTGAGATGAAACAGCCTTGATCAACCAGTTGTCCAGGTAAGGGAAGACTTGAAGGCCGTGTGATCGGACGATGCGGCCACTACAATCAGGCACTTCGTGAAGACTCTGGGAGAAGATGCCAGGCTGAAAGAACCTTGTACTGGTAATGACATCGATTGATTTGGAACCGAAGGTACTTCCTGGAAGCCGGGTGAATTGGAATGTGTGTGTAGGCTTCCTTGAGATCCAGAGAGCATAGCCGATCATTCTGATTTAGGAGAGGATAAAGCAGGGCGAGGGATAGCATCCTGAATTATGTTGAGGACCCAGAGATCTGATGTTATGAGCTCCCAGAGAGCTCTGAATAACTGAAGATGGCCTCTGATGGGTTGAGGCATAGGCTGTAGAATGCTGACGTTGGCTATGCTCTAAATGAACACGTCAAAAAGGCTGTGTTGATTTTTTAAGTGTAGCCTGTTTTTGCTGTTGCTGACGTGGTTGTTGCTGTTGTCTTTGCCTCCTGGGTTGAGACTGAGTTGGAGCCATAGGTTTTGTTGTCTGAAAGGACGAGAAGGTGGAGGTTTCTTTTTGGGCTTGATCAGAGTGTCCCACCTGGTCTCGTGGGCAGACAACTTCTGGGTAGCCATGTCCATGGAAGCACCAAAAAGCTCGTCCCTCAAACAAGGTGCATTCGCTAGCCTGTCCTGATGGTTAACGTCGAGCTCAGACACCCGAAGCCAGGCTAGACGTCTCATAGCAACTGACATTGCTGCCGCACGAGAGGTAAGCTCAAAAGTGTTGTAGGTTGATCTAACCATGTACTTGGGGAGCTGGAGCAAGTTTGAAAAGCAGGAAGCTTACGATCCGGAAGGTATTTTTGGAACGTGGCCACTTATTTCATGAGATGCTTCATATAGAAGGAGAAATGGAAAGTGTAGTTACCAGACCGGTTGGCTAACATGACATTTTGATATAGACATTTGCCAAACCGGTCCATAGCCTTGCCCTTTCTTCCAGGGGGTACAGAGGCATAAACACTCACCCACGAAGATTTCTTTAATGTAGACTCCACCAGAAGAGACTCATTTGGGAGCTGTGGTTTATCAAAACCGGGACTAGGAACCACTCTATAAAGTAAGTGTAACTTGCGAGGAGCCACTGGGATGGTAAGTGGGGCTTCCAAGTTTTTATAAAAAGTTTCCCATAGGATATCATGGAGGGGAAGTTTGAGGAACTTCTTGGGTGGCTTATCATAGTCCAAAGCATCCAGGAATTGTTTAGATTTTTTTTAGAATCAGCCTCCAAGGGGATGGATAATGTCTCAGACATAGATTTTTCAGATGGTAAAGGAGCCTCTTTTGAAGAATGGCAAATAGAATCATCTTCAGAGAGTAGAGATTCCTGTTCAGAATCCCCCAGAGATCCGAATCTCTAGTAGTTCGGTGTCGAACAGACAGTACCGAAGGCTCCAGATGGTCTGACTTCCGCAGTGCCTTTCCGGACTGCACCAACATCGTCTCAGGTGACGTTTGTATGGGAGACGATCGGTGTCTACGAGTCTTCGGTGTTGGTTGTCTAACAAGAAGCGGCAGCACCGATGGAGACTCTTGAATAGGTGCAACCGGTGTCGAGGACTCAGACATGACCGGCACCGGAGGAATCGATGTCGACATGGAAGTCGGCTTGAGCATTTGAAATTGTTCCCTTAATGCCTCTTGCAGCAATTCTTTAATCTGCTGCTTAAGAGTAAGCACCTGTACCGCTGGCTTTTTGGCTGGTACCTTCGATGTGGTTCTACGCTCCGGCAATGAGGAGGTCAATGTCGAGGCACTCACCGAAATCGGAACGGAGCGCTTTTTGAGTCTCCTCGAGGTTGGCAGGACTTGACTCACTACTACTGTGACCTGAGGACCCATGGGGTGGGGGAAGGCTTCTTAGCCGGCTTACCCACTGCATGCAACACCGAAGATGGCTCTCCTAATGTTGAGAGTTGCGTTGTCAACTTAGATGGCGCTACTGATGTCAAGTCTCCTTTCATGCCGGCGTCGAAAAGGAGTCACTGCTATATGAGGCGGTTCTTAAGTGTTCTTTTTTGAAGTGACGAGCAGTGGGAACAAGTCTCTGAACGGTGCTCAGGCCCCAAGCACTGGAGACATCAGCAGCGCGGTTCAGTTACTGAGATGGGGCGAGCACAACAGCCACACTTTTAAAAAACCATTTGCGGATAGGACACTGAAGGAAACACGGCCTCGGCAAAATCAAAATCCAAGGTCAAGGTGGAATAGTAGGCCCCACTGGGCCAAACCCGCAAAAGGGAAAAAGTAAAAATTTTTACTACTTTTTTATAAAATAAGCAACAAATAAATAAAAACTGATTAAAAAGTCAGAGACCCATGAGAGCAGGAAGGCAGTGGGAAAAAAGATTTCAACGGCCGTTGAAAAAAACGTGTCTTCTTAGCTCTGCGGAAACTATGAAACTGAGGGACCTCGTGCCCTACGTCGGGCGGGAAGGCACTCGCGCATGAGCGTTTTGGGCTATCGCAAACTTTCTAAAGTCCGTCGGTGAAGTCACCCATGTGTGAGAATTTGCTGACTGCCTGTCCTGGGATAAAGGTGGGTTATTCCACATATTACTTGTGTTTAAGCAAGCCAAATAGGTTTAATATTAGTACTAGGTCAGGGGCCTAAGTGAATGACAGAAATCAGCCAAGGGATGAAGATGGCTATGTTTGCCTTGCAGGCATGTTAGATTATAACGGACTTCAAGCTGGGTATAGCAGCTTTAAACTCTGATGTCCTTGCTGCAGAGAAGACAGAGTTCCATTCTAAGAGATGCCAAAAGAGCAAAGCATGCAGATTGCCAAGTAACTAAATTGTGTAAACTTGCCAAGTAAATGTAAACTTTGAGCACTAAAGAAAACCTTGTAAACCATGGAAAAATGTATTTTCCTCATAAAATCTAACTTATTTTAATCTTTTACCTGATTTTGCTTTTAATACTTTTTGGTTAGGTTATTTTCTTTACTTTCCTCCCATTCTCTATGCCTCAATGTATTGTTTGCTCTCTTGATATCTATCTCATTCATTCCTTCTACCTCAAGTCTCTCCTCATTTATTACTTTTTTTCACAGAATACATGAGCAAAGTACATTGAAAACATAAAAACATGATGACAGATAAAGGCCAAATGACCCATCCAGTCTGCATATCCATAGCATCCACTATCTCCTCCTCTCCCTGAGATCTCACGTGCATGTCTTGTGCGTTCTTGAATTCAGACATAGATTTTGTCTTCACCAGCTCTATTGCATCTATCATCCTTTCAGTAAAAAAATATTTCCTTAGATTACTCCTCAGCCTCTTAACTTTATCCTATGCCTTCTCATTCCGGAGCTTCTTTTCAAATGAAAGAGACTTGTCTCATGCTAGGAGGAGCGTGTGGTGCAATGGTTAGAGCTACAACCTCAGCACCCTGAGATTGTGGGTTCAAACCCCACACTGCTCCTTATGACCCTGGGTAAGTCACTTAATCCTCCACTGACCCAGGTACATTAGATAGATTGTGAGCCTTCCGGGACAGATAGGGGAAATGCTTTAAGTATGTAAACCACTTTCAGTGTGGTTGTAAAACTACAAAAAGGCGGTATACGTCCCAATCCCCCCCCCTTTATGCCACATTGGTATTTAAACTCCATCATATCTCCCCTCTCCTGCCTTTCCTCCAAAATATACATATTGAGATCTTTAAGTATGTCCTCATGCAACTTACGATGAAGACCACTGACCATTTTAGTAGCCTTCCTCTGGACCGACTCCATCCTGTTTATATCTTTTTGAAAGTGAGATCTCCAGAACTGTAAAGTGGGGAGGGGAAAAGATGTCTTATGAGGTCAACTGCAGCTCTTTTAGGGTCAAATTTATTAAGCCGTTTCCCATTTTCTCTCTAAGAGAAATGAAAGCTATAAAATGAAAGCTATAGGCTTTTCACTTAGGTTACTGACAAAAACAGGGAGCCAGAAATCCACCCCCTCCCAGAAATGCAGTCTCTTCTATCCAATCTGTTACCTTCCACTCTTGCTTTTTACTCAGTCATTCACTCATGTATTGCCCATTCACCTTGTTATTACGCAGTCTCTGTTAGCCTGCTCCTCTCCCTACCTGCCTCCTTAAATTGTCCATCTCTATCCCATCCAGGAAACAAACCCACATACTCTATCCCTGCAAACAGTGACCACCTCCCTTCAAGTCCTAACTTCAAATAGCTAATCAGTGACTCCCCACCCCTACCACCAGACCCTAACTCAACAGCCAATTACAGCCTCACTGTTTCCTTCTTTTCCCCCCCAAAGCCAGGACCTCTGTATAGAATGTGGAAGCACAGCTTCCTCCTTCTTAACCTGTGTAATGCAGGAACTCCTGCACCAATCTCTGGTTCTCAAGTCTTGCAATTCCAGTGCAAGAATCCTGCACTGTCTTACTAGACTCATACAGAGATATGTGGTGCAGAGGCATGAAAATCCTAGAAGCATAAGAGAAATATCTAATCATCATGGTGACTCTCAGCCCTGCTTGCACATCCAAGGTTCCAAAGGCTGCTCTTCCAAAAATATTTAATGTTGTCAGGGTCTGCAGTAAAAAGGATTGGCATTTCATCCCTGCCAAAATCCACACAGCTGTCAAATCTTCCCTGACTGGGATTTCCTCCTCAGGTCTCTTTGTATTAAGTGGTACCTTCTGATATTGGGACCCAAAGGCAGGCTGTGGCTCTACAAAGCACATTATCTGGCCTTTTTTCAGACAGAATGCTTGGTGCATTAGTAGCATTAACTCTAGATAGAAAGCAGTCCTGCAGCTGGAGCAGGGCTCTTTATTTAACATTTTTAAGCCCCCTCACCCCAAGGGGACTTCAAAGAGATGATTAGCAGGCTCTGCCACTGACCAAATGATATTTCCTGCCAAAAATAAAGCTTTCATAATGGCAGGTGAATCATTTTCATGTGCTGGTTCACACTTCCTTTCTGCAACAAGTGGCACAATGATCCCTTGGTGCTACAAACAGCTCAAGCTGACATTTCTCTTCACAACTGTGGCAGCGGATCAGCAGCCATGAACTGAGGCAGGTGCTCAGAACAGCCCCACTCACCTCTCAAACCGTCAGGCCAACTTGCCCTTGGAGATGCATTGGAAACACCACTTGCTTGCAAGTCCATCTCGTATTTATTTAGTTAGTTTCTAGCCCATCCTCCCAGAAGAGCCCAGAATGGGTTACAATTTTAAATACATAGTGGAAGGATAGCTCAAAGTTACAAATTCATACATAGCAGATATACCAAACAACTTTTTGTGGACTTAGACCTGGTTTTAGATGGCCTAAGTCACAACATCCAAGTTCTGTCTTGGCAGTGTTGTAAAACTTTTGGTTATACATGAAGTACAACTAAGTCTAGGGTGGCCCACGTCCCACCCAAATCCCGCCCTCGACACTCCTCCTGAAACGTCCCTTTTAGCTCTGGTCGTTCAGCAGCACTGTGAAGGCCTAGGTCCTTTTTAAATACATCTGAAACCCGGTTTGATTATCGGCACTTGGACGACTTTTGTTACTGATCGTCCAAGTGCCGATTTAGGCCGGTTTTTAGACGTTTTTCTGTTTCGATTATGAGCCCCATAGCTTTTGAAAATTTATAGTGAATTTATGTTTACTGACCACCAATAAACATACATTCTCACACTTACACATGAAAGAGTAAATTCTATATATGGTGTCTAAAAAATCAGCACCGAAAACAGTGCTGTTCTATAAACTGCACTTATACCCGAGAACCATGCCTAACCATGTGGCCATTTGCACCAACAAAAATATGGTGCAATTTCCCACACTTAAATTAGGTGCGTATGCCCTTATTCTATAAATAACAACTTATATCAGTGTTCATCCAGGGCCTCAGCGACACCACATAAGACTCAAAATCTTTCATAGCCTGAAGCTTTATGTGTCATATCGTCATTAGTCCTTATTTCCAATATAGAAATTTTATTAATTTCCAGAAAACATTTTTTACTTAGCTTAATTTCACATTAACATGTCTTACCTAAAGCTTTCTCAAGGATGCCAAAGCCACAAAATGCTATCCAACTCTAGTAAATTATTGAGGCAAGATGGCAGCATATTTTTTACTAGCACTATATACTTTACAAAAAACTGATTCATCCTAATCCAATCAAAGATGAACGGCAACAATGGGATAATTCCTGTGTACTACATGTAGGACTGAATACATGCTTAGGTGGGTGAGCACAGTAGCAAGGCGAACAATAAGGCAGCTAGAGATACAATACATTCGTTGCATAGGGCAAATACATTCAATGCAAAGGACAATTTTAAGGCATTCTTGATGAAGGTACATGTAATAGGGAGACAAGATCTTGTATAGTTTGGAATTGGATGCATGCAAATCAAGTGGGAGAGCACATAAAGAGAGATAGTATAATTTTGCTAGGGTAGAATTAGAGGTTAGGGCAGACATGGGCAAACTACGGCCCGCAGGCCAAATCTGGCCCGTTTAGCTTGTTAACCTGGACCGCAGCATCAGAGGCGGCTGTAGTTTGCCCTTGTCTGCAGCGTAAGGCAGGGTTTCTAAATGCGTGGTACACGGCCCACCTGTCCGTCCGCTCACCCGCTATATTTACTTACAGCCCTGCTGATACCGTAACGAAGGGAAGAGCCAGGCATGTACCCACAAGCCTTCTCCCGACGTCAATTCTGACGTTGAAGACAAGGTCCGGAATTGGCTAGCTCGGACCTTCTCTCCTATGTCAGAATTGTCGTCAGGAGAAGGCTTGTGGGTACGCACCTGGCCCTTCCCTTCGTTGCAGCACCAGCGGGGCTATAAGTAAATATAGTGGGCGAGCGGCGGTGGTGAGCGGACGAATAGACGGGCGGGTGCCGGACTGGGAGGGGGAGGAGGAATCGGTGGCGGGTCAGCTTGGGGGCAGGCAGGCTTTGGGGGATGGCGGGAAGTAATTAAATTCAGCTGGTGCAGGTCGGCTTGGGGAGGAGGGAGGAAGGGGGCACTAAGGACATAGGAAGGAGGCACTGGGGCACTAAGGACATAGGAAGGAGGCACTAGGGCACTAAGGACATAGGAAGGAGGCACTGGGGCACTAAGGACATAGGAAGGAGGCACCGGGGGCACAGGAAGGAGGCACTGGGGGCACAGGAAGGAGGCACCGGGGGCACAGGAAGGAGGCACTGGAGCACTAAGGACATAGGAGAGAGGCACAATGCGCAAAAAGAAAATTTGTGAGGATTCAGCAGCTGGCAGCCGCGGGAGTGCTGTTTCCTCCTGCCGTATTAGACCACCCTCGTCCCCCAAACCTCCCCCCCCGGTCGCCCGGCCTCTCTGTCAAATTTAAGAACCCATTGTGGCCCACGGGTCAAAATGTTTGCCCACCCCTGGGTTAGGGGGTCTTTAAGAGAGAGTCAGGTAAATAAGTGAGTCTTTACTGCCTTCCTGAAGTTTAGTAGACCTGTCAGTGATCTGATGGTTGGCGGGATTGTGTTCGATAATTTGAGTAGGAAGAGCGAATAGGAGAGTTTGCGGGCATTTTCCAGTAGGAGGGTACGTGCCAGTGGGGTGGACAATATTCTCTCAGTTTGTGATCGGAGGGGTTGGTTGGGGATATAGAGTGCTAGTTTTTTTTCCATGTAGGATAGGACCATTCTGTTAAAAGAATTTGAAAGCTAGTGTAAGAGCTTTAAAGGTATGCAGCATGGTTCTCTTTTTTTATTTTTTAATAAATCTTGACTTCAGGTTCTTCTCACAAGGTTTCTTGATCATCTCTGGAAAGTTGGGAAGCAGAAAATGAGCCACAGCAGATAAGCATTCCCAATAAGAAAAGGAGCTCCATAAGGTCCTTGTGTGAGGGAAATTTTAGTAACAAGAATAATAATCAGAATAAACATTTTTGGCCATTCTTTCTTGAGAACTAAAAATATCATTATGAAAAAAATAATAATTATAAAAAAATTTATTGGCCCTAATAGACTACGAACTATTAATAATTTCCATTAACAAAAAATTATTAAAGTGGAATGAAAATTATAAGTGATGTAGACTGTGCTTTCCATCCTTCCTATCTGTGCTGGCACACTCTTACTGGTAGCTGGCAAGTATCCCGAGCTGGAAACGCTGCTTTTCAGCTCTGCAGTCTACTGTATCTCTCCAAGACCGCCAATGCTAGCAACCACACATGCTCAGTTTTCAGCTTATGCACAAAAACACTGACCTCTGCCGATACCTGTACCTGCTCGGTTTTTGTGTATGTGCTGAAAACTGAACATATGTAATTGCTAATGATGGCAGTCTCAAGGAGATGCAGCAAACTTCAGATAGTGAAGAGCAGTGTTTTCATTGTTATTCTCAGCAGGCAGAGCCTGGAATCCCAGCTGAACTGAGAAAAGAGTGTACAGCACCACTGTTGAGAGGGTACTGTATTAGAGAGTTGTGCAGGGATAGAAATCAAACCTGTTCCTGCTGGAATCAAATCCATCCCCACAAGTAATCTCTTCCATCCCTGCTTCCGATTCAGGAGTGGATAGCGCGAGGAGCCGCCAACCTGCGGCTTTGAACAGAACGAGCCGGCCAGACACACTGCTACTCCAAAAGGAAGGGAAAGGGGAAGAGAAATGCTGTTGATTGCGTCCAGACTGCGGGCCGCAAATAAAACCTGGAGAGCCACATGCGGCTGAATAGCTTGTGTGCGCTTAAGTTACACATGCAAAATTCATGCTGTAAGGGAAAAGTGACATGGGTTCTTCTCCCTAGAAACCGGATCCCGAGAAAGCAGGTCCAGAGAGGCATAGAACCAAAGGCTGCTACCCCTGCAAAGACACAGAAGATCTGCACACCACGGCTTACGAGGCCAGTTCGGAGCCTAGAATAACATGACCCAGAAGGGGCACTATCCGCTGAATGACTCAGCCTATCATAAACCAAGGAGGAAAGACATGCAGGCCAAGGCAGCAGAAGAGCATCAAGATCTGTGCTGTCGGGCTCTGATCTTCAACTAAAGAATCAAGGCGTGCCATGCCTACTAGTACAAGGCGGGGTCGATCCCAGCGCTGCACAATGGCTTGGAGTGATACTGAAGGTAGTTCTCACTTGCTCAGATCCAAAGCCTGTCTGTTGAGGGAGTCGACTGGTATATTATCAACTCCTGCCACATGTGCTGCATAAAATGCCTACAGAGAGCTCTGGAAGGAGAAGGCGAGCCTCCTGAGCCAGAGAAAACATATCGTCCACAGAAAGAGAAGGCAAGCCTCCTTAGCCAGAGAGGTTCTCTTGGCATCTCCCTGGCAAGGGACATAGGCTACTGCTGTTGTGTTGTTGGAGAATACCCTGAACACTTGGCACTCTAGAAACTTTTGGAATCACACCAGCTGCAAGGCTTCCAGCTCCAGCCTGTCAATTGACAATGTGCAGTGGAAGAGATTCCAACCTTGTAGGATGGGACGACTAGTACAGTGTGCTCCCTAGCCAGAAAAGCTTGCATCTGTCATCACTACGACCCAGGAGTCAATCCGCAGCAGTACGCCCCTGAAGAGCTGTTTGCTCTAAACAGGCTATACATCCCCTCAGTTCTTAGTTCCATGTCTGGGGGAAGTTAAACTACCAAACACAAAAGGCCTTAGGAGTTCTTGGTACCCTACTAACTGGTAGGGAACCAACCAAAAATCTCCCTGAATTACAAATGACAGGCCATTTTATTGGGCTAATGACATCATCAATTAATTCATTATTAAACATCCTGACATCCCATTCATTAGTAAACATACATGGTTAATGCAATCTCCAATCAAATTACAAGCTCAAAAATATCATCCAATTACAAATTGCATACTTCAACAATGTACAAATTGGATTCAGCAATGTACAGTACTCCCCCGATATTTGCGGGGTTCTGTTCCAGGAACCCCTGCGAATCTTGAAAAGCCGCGAATACGGTTTTTCGTGGGGGAGACTGGAGAGGGCAGCAGGAGAGTGCAACCGGAGCGCAGGCGAGTGAAGGAAATCACTCGCTGTATGCTCTGACCGCCTCTTCCTGTACTAAAGTCAGGTCTTACCAATCAAGAGCTGCGTGTCAAAGCATCTCCTGATTGGTGAGGCCCGACTTTAGTACAGGAAGAGACGATACCAGCGGGCGGTTGGAGGTATCGGGAGCCCTCTCCAGCGGAGCGTGAGAGCATAGCTCTTCCCCTCCCCCGATCCAGCAGGGGAGTACTTTAAAAGAACTGCAGCGCCGTCGGGAGCTTGCCTTCCCCACACCGATACCAGCAGGCGGTTGGAGGTATCGGGAGCCCTCTCCAGCAGAGCGTGAGAGCACAGCTCCGCCCCTCCCCTAATCCAGCAGGGGAGTACTTTAAAAGAACTACAGCGCCAACGGCGCGCAGACGGAGGTGCATGACAAAGGCGCATGCGCCTTAGCAAACGCCTTTGCGAAGCGTCTGCGTGAATAGTCCGAAATCCTATCCACACGAAGAAGTTCCTTACTACTACAAAAAGGACAACCTGCAGCTGCCTCCAAAACGCATAATTTACAGCCTGCAAGTATAACATGTTTAGCCTGTATAACCTATATGTACTTCCCGCATGTTCAGCCTTTGCAGCCTGCCTGCATGCATAACTAGCGCACCCTGTACAACCATAATTATAGTCTGCATGCACAGCCTTGTGAAATCAGCATATGTAGTCTATATAACTTATATCTATAGTCTGCACGTATAGCCTGTGAAATCTGCTTGTGTAGCCATAACTTTAGACCGCATATACAGCCTGTTTAGCATGTGAAATCTGCATGTGTAGCCTATATAGCCTGCAAAATCTGCTTCTGTAGCCTATAATTATAGTCTGCATGTACAGCCTGTGAAATTTGCAAGTGTAACCTGTGAAACCTGCATGTGTAGACTGTACAGCCTGTGAAACTTGCAAGTGTAGCCACACTTATAGCCTACTACCGCACCTACAACCCACATGTATAGCCTGATATCTCATATTTAACCTATCAACGCATGTATAACCCTCCACCGCATGTAAAATCTGATACCGCAGGTTTAACCTGTCACCACATGCATAGCCCATCTCCGCACGTATAACCCGTCATCAACTACAAACATCCACCACTCACACAATTACCGACACTACCCTCCTCTACCCGATACGACTTACTTCCCTCAACACCTCACACAACATGGCAATTTTTAACAAGCACCAACTACTCCTAGGAATATTGTACCTAATCTGCTCTAGATGCTGGGGAAACGAAGACAAATCCCCTCAACCCATTCACACTTATCCCTCCTGGCACAGACCAGCCAAACTAACCAAATCAACAAACTCCCCCCAACTCCAAAAAAACCTTCCAGAACAAGGCCCACTTCTAATCCCAGTGATAAACACCACACGCAAACCCCGCAAATCATACAGAAACAAGACCAATAACAGAAACCTAAAAAAACTAACATACTCTGAAACTTACTCTGAAACTTCAATCCCAACCAGCTACGATAACATCAAAGGATACTATCTGAATACCCGCTCCTTGAGAAACAAAGAACACATAATATACGACTGGATATTACAAACACAGATTTTCTGTTCCTTACAGAAACATGGCTGGTCTCTGACACAGATGCTATCATGAAAGAAATCCTACCACAGGGATACAAATACTCCCACTATCAAAGCTGGAAAAAAGGAGGTGGCCTAGCAATTATACTAAAAGAACCCTTTAACTACACCAAGACAGATTCCAAAACTTCAGAAAACCTAGAAATACTAACTTGCTTTTTTTTTTTTTTTTTTTTAATTTTTATTTATAAAATTTTCATTCTTACAATAAATGAATAGCATATTTAATTTATAATAATTATAGTTGTATGTACAATATCATATCATATATATTGAATCCCTTTCCCCTGTTATTTGTTTTTTCATTTTTTCTCATAGTAATTTCTATATTTCCCTCCCTAACCCTATATTATTATTATCAATGTGTTAAGATATCTGATCTTTAGAATATTTTGTCAATGGATCTCATATTTTCTTAAAATTTTTTATATTTCCTTGTTGTAATGCCAATATTTTCTCCATTTTATAAATGTGACACACCGAGTTCCACCAGAATGTATAATTTAGCTTGGTATAATCCTTCCAATTTTGTGTGATTTGCTGCATGGCAACTCCTGTCAATATTAAAAGCAATTTGTTATTGTTTGCTGATATTGGACTTTGTGTTCTCATTGCAGTACCAAATAATATGGTATCATATGAGAGACCAATATGATTTTCTAGTAATATGTTAATTTGGGGCCAAATTAAATTCCAAAAGGCTTTTATGCAAGGACAAAAAAAAATTAAATGATCTAATGTCCCTACTTCTCTTTTACAATGCCAGCATCTATTAGATCTAGTATTATCTATTTTTTGCAAGCGCGTCGGGGTCCATAACACTCTATGTAATAAAAATATCCATGTTTGACTCATAGATGCTGACTTTGTTAATCTTAATCTCCAGGACCAGAATCTTGGCCATTGAGATGCAGAAATTGTCTGTCCAATCTCAATGCTCCAAATATCCCTAAGTCCAGTTTTCTTTTTTTTATTTAGAAATCCATATATTAATTTATACCATTTTGCGGCTTGGTGTCCCAAGAAATCCGCCTGGAAACATAAAACTTGCAAACTATATTGGGTATTAAGATCTTTCCATTCAGGGAACCCTACCTGAATGGCTTGCTTCAATTGCATCCATTTAAAATATTGTGTTTTATTTAGTCCAAATTTATTTTGCAATTGTGAAAAACTAAGCAAGGAACCTTCTGATATGACATCATTCAATGTTCTTATTCCTGCATTTATCCATTGTTTCCAGACGATTTTAAATCCGCCAATTCTGATCCTGGAGTTTACCCATATTGATTGATTTAGAGATTTAGCTATTGGTTCTGGTGATAGGTTACTTATGTATCTCAATGTTTTCCATGTATCTAAAAAGATTCTGTTATCTTTATATCTCCTAGGCATTGTTATGGTAATTAGATGTTCTGGATATAAAGGGAACAGGAGTTGCCATTCTAAATACAGCCAATCTGGTACATTTTCCATGAGATCTGGGAGGATCCAATACATACCCTGTCTTAAAATATAGGCTTGATGATACCTATAAAAATTTGGAAAATTTACCCCCCCTTCCACAATTGGTCTTTGTAATGATACTAAAGCGATTCTTGGTCTTTTCCCAAACCAAACAAATTTTGTAAGAATATTGTTAAGTTTTTTATAAAATGACCCCTGAAAAAATATTGGTATCATACTCATTTGATAACAAACTACAGGCAATACCATCATTTTAATTATTTGAATTCTTCCCCACCAAGAAAGATGTAATGGATTCCATTGCTCACACATTTCTGTTATTTTTTTCAATAAAAGTTTTTCATTCTCTTTGACTGTGTCTTCAATTGTATTTTTGATCATAATTCCTAAGTATTTTATTCCATCTTCTTTCCAAATAAATGAATATGGGTCAAATAGTCCTTTCGTACAATGAACATTAATTGGGAGGACTTCAGATTTGCTCCAATTAATTTTATATCCAGAAAAAGTGCCGAATTTCTCTAATAAATTAAGTATACATGGAATAGTAGTATCTGGTTCTCTTAAATATAATAAAATATCATCTGCATATGCAGAAAGTTTAAATTCCCAGTTGGAAAATGTGATTCCCTTTATCTCCTTAGTCTTATTTATTGCGATTAATAAAGGTTCTAGGACAATATCAAAAAGTAATGGAGACAAAGGGCATCCTTGTCTAACTCCCCTATGCAAATTAAATCTAGTTGATAAATTATTATTAATATATAATCTTGCACCAGGAGAGCTATACAATGTCTGGATCATTTTAATAAAACCGGAGCCTATACCAAACCATTGTAAAGCTTGATACATAAAATTCCATTCCACTCTATCAAAAGCTTTTTCTGCATCTAAAGATAATAGAAAAGCTGGATCATTTATATTTTTTGCTAAATTTAATGAGTGGAATGCTAGTCTAGTATTATTTGATGAATGTCTTTTAGCAATAAATCCTGTTTGATGTACATCTATAATGAAAGGAAGAGCTTTTGCCAATCTAAGTGCTAATACTTTAGCCATTAACTTATTATCCACATTTAATAACGAAATAGGCCTGTAATTTGAAACCAGAGTAGGATCTTTGTTTGGTTTTGGTAAGACTATAATTATCGATTCTGCCATAGTACCTGAAATATTTTCATTCTTTATTTGATATTGATATAAATTTAACAGATGTGGTAAAATGATATTTTGAAATGATTTATAAAATTCAACAGTATACCCATCTCCACCTGGAGCGGATCCAACTCTAAGAAACTTCAATGCTGTTTCTATTTCTTTTAAAGATATAGGATCTTCTAAACTTCCTTTTATATGATCCGGAATATTAGGTCCAAGAAAGGAATTTAAGAATTAATTAACTCCTTCTTGTTCTTTATTTTTATAAGAATTAGAAGTGTATAATTCTTTATAAAAATCAAGAAATTGTGTTATAATATCTTTTGTGCTGGTATGTGTGTTACCTTGTATATCTTTTATTGCAATAATCTTGGATTTTCTTTTCTTTGCTTTAAGAAAATTTGCTAATAATTTTCCCGCTTTATTTGAATTGCCATAATATTGTACTTGTTTATTGAAAATGTCTTTTCTCACATATTGAGAGGAAATCTCATTATATTTAACTTTTACTTTTAACAACTCTTGTAATGTATTGTTTTCCCATTTTTTAATTAATTTATTTTCTAATAATTTAATTTGTTTTTCCATATCTTCATATTGTTTTTTAAGTTGTTTTTTAATAAAAGCTGAATAAGAAATAATATTTCCTCTCATTGTTGCTTTAAAAGCATCCCATAAAATTTCTATATTAATGTCATCTGAAGAATTAAGTTGAAAGAATTCTTGCATTTTTACTTTAAGATCTTCTAAGAATTTCGAATCTGCTAATAAATCATTATTAAATCTCCATATTGAATTAAATTGATCAATATTATAATTCTTAAGGTTAATCCACACACCAGCATGATCTGAAATTATAATTGGATCTATAACTGCTTTTGATACACGCTGCGCTATGTTATTAGTTACAAATATATAATCAATTCTTGAAAAAGATTTATGGACCTGAGAACAAAAAGAATATTCTCGATCATTAAAATGAAGGATACGCCATATATCTATTAAATTACAAGATTGTATTAAATTATCTAGTCCTAAAGATTTTATGATTTTACTTGGTTTCTTGTCCACAATTGGATCCATTACAGCATTGAAATCTCCAGCTACTACTAAGTTAGAAGTAGCCAGTGGTAGTAATATCTGTTGAATTTGATTAAAAAACTCCATTTGGTTCGAATTAGGAGCATAAAGATTAAATAAATCCAGGGTTGTATTTCCCAGATCCATTTTAATATGTATCCATCTTCCTGAAGAGTCAGAATTTATTAATTTAAAATCAGCTTTGCATTTCTTATTTATTATTATCGCTACCCCTGCTTTCTTCCCTATTGCCGGTGAATAAAAACATTTTGATATCCATCCTTCTGTTAGCTTCCTAGATTCAGTGTCCGAAAGGTGTGTCTCTTGTAGGAAATAAATATCTGCGTTTTGCTTATGGAGAAAACCTAATAATTTTTTTCTTTTTATAGGATGATTTAAGCCATTGACATTAATTGAAAAAATTTTAATATCCATTTACTTTTGTAATTAAAATTTGACATGAAATCATATGATTATTATTTTCAGATATCCACACATTGTAATAATATATTTTCCCCATTCTCTTTCTTCCCCTCTTCCCTCCCTCCCCTCCCTTCCCCCCCAATATTAACTGTGTATGCTTGGCAACACGCATCTTAGGTCAGGTATCAAATCACTCCATAAAAGTCCATTTCCTGTTAAGATTCAGATATAAGTCACAAATATATCAAATATTACTAAATAACATTAACAATCCATATAATATTTAAACATTTTGCCCTTTTTTTTATTTTTTTTTTTCTCAATGTTAAATTTAATCTTTTCAAATATTATTTTCTGTATCATTTTCATATTTTATAACTATTAGTATATCTTATTAATTCAAATTATATGAAAAATATTGTAAATTTTTTTTTTTTAAATTCATATATATCACCTTTATATTTTCTAATTCTATTTCTTTATAATATTTTAAAGTAATATATAAGTTTATGAATATATTCTAGATCCTTATATTTCTTTTAAACTTATATATTATATAATGAGATATTTCATTTCTTTGGAAAATAAACAATGTTTCACATATGTGTGCTACTTGTACTATGTGATTTTTTTTCCCGTTCCAGAGCTTCCTTCCTTCATTATATTGAGTCATACCTCATTCATATAACATATTTCCTAGTTTCATTTTTAAGATATATCAAAGTTAAAGATGTGTCATTCCATTATCTTTATTCATCCAAGTAAATATTATTTTTTCTTCCTTTCTTCTTCTTCGTATTTTTTATATCCAGAGTATTATTCATTTCTTTTCAATAGTTTGTTAGTTCTGAATAAGTTCCGGTTCCAGCGACGATCTAATTTTAGTTTATTTTGTGATCTTTCATCCGATGTAATCCTTTATCCTTTATTATCAAGTCTAGTAGTTTATTTATTCATATTTATTCATAGTTCATCCGGTTTTAAGAGTTATTCTTTACATGTATTTCCTTTTGCAAGGACTTCTGGGATTTGTAGTTCCATTGAATCAGAGAAAGGATTTTTAATAGGTTTATTCTTCCTGTATTTTCTTCTGAGAAGTGGGTTATATATACATACATCTTCATTCATTCTTACATACATTCCATAGGAAGAAAGCTCTGGACCATGATTCAATCACATAATAGTATTTAGGATCTGCTCATAACATCATTTGTTAGTATTAATATCAATATTTAATTTATTTATTAACTTTCTAAAACCAATTAAGGGCTTATATCTCGTTTTTATATTTAAGTTCTTATTTATTATCTAATAAATATTATATTCTTCCTTGTTTAAAAACTATATTACTTTTATCTAAGATCTTGTATACTTATATGTTAATTTATCATTTGAAGAATCATTCCATTCTAGAATGTATAGTCTATCCATATTTCTAGTAAAAAGATCGTTGAAGGAATTTTTTGAACAGAGTCAATAACATTCTATACTGTTTTTCATCTGCTAAATACTTATTATATTCAATCAATAATTTCAAAAAATACCAGGTGATATTAGCTCTTCTTAATACAATGAAAAACATATCATTTCCCCTACCTGTTTATATTATAAGACATTCAAACTTGACATTCAAAATATTTGAATTATAATAAAATAAAGAAAATTAAGATGACATTGGCATTTCCTGGTTTAGTATATATTTTTGTAGCTCTTCAGCATTATCAAAGGTTAAAGTTTTATTTGCTATGGTTACTTTCATATTTGCTGGGTATACAAGACCAAATTTTGCTCCCAGTTCACGTAGTTGTGGTCTCAAATCCAGCAGTTTCTTTCTTTTAATTGCTGTGCTTTTTGCAAAATCCGGGACAAAGTGAATACGGGCATCTTGATATTGTAAACCGTTATTCTGTTTTGCAAGATGAAAAATTTCCATAACCTGTTGGTGGCGTAGTAGTTTAAATATCAGTGGCCTCGGTCCTTGATGCTTTTCTGACCTCTTTGTTGGCACTCTATGTGCTCTTTCAATCTCTATGGGATATTTAGTTTGTAGAGGAAGTAGTTTTGGTAATAAGTTTTCTATAAAGGTCACCGGATTCCCCTTTTCTGCTCCTTCCGGTAAACCTATCAGACGAACATTGCTTCTTCTCTCACGATTCGAGTAATCCTCCAGTTCTTTAGTAAGTGTTTCAATTTTCTTTTTTTCAGTTTTTGTGTTGAGAATTTCTTCTTCCACAGTTATCATTCTTTCTTCTAAATCGTTAGATTTTAATTCGATTAGATCCATCTTTTTATTTAATGTTGAAACATCATCTGTTAATTCTGTAACTTTTTTTGTGAGAATTGAAAGCATTTGTTTTATTTCTTTAAGTTCTTTCATTACTTCTGGATCTGCTGTTTTGGATCCTGTCTCTTGTTCGGGCTTTGCTCTCTTGCTGCTTCCAGAGACTGCAAAGTCGTTTTTATTTTGCTTTCCTGATGCCATCGAGTTTATTTTTATCATAAATTTAATCTTAATTCTTCAAATTTTTGCGACTTTTTTATTCTTTCAAGGACTTTTTATACGGAGCTCTTCTGTTAACCGACCTCCTTCATGCGTGTCCAAGCCACGAAATACTAACTTGCTAAATCACTAATGCTCAATTAGAAGATCCACTGACAACAACTCTATTCTATATCCCGCCCAAAAATTCTCTGAATTCCTAACCGTTAACACCCTAAAAGGCCCGTACAATCTACTACTAGGGGACATAAACGTTCACTTAGAACAAAAGGGAAAGCCAGAAGTAACCGAAATTACCAACTTCCTAATGTCACTCAACTTCCCTATTCCAGACACAGAGATAACCCATGAAAAAGGCCACAAACTTGACATAGTTACCTTCTCTCAAAAAGAAATCCTAGACCCCAAAATACAATATCATACAGGGTCCTGGGAAAAATGCATCTGGTCAGACCACTATATTGGCAATTTCCACTTACACTGGCAAAAACAGAATTCCCAGCCGAAACACAAAAGCAAAAACACGTAAACAATAACCAGCCGAAGTACTATAAACCCAACTGAATTCTGGGCCCACTATGAGCTTCACCCTACAACCAATGAAATACAGGAATTCCCCACAAGATGGAAAAAGTTCAGTGAAGAACTCTTAGACCAAATAGCTCCTTACCAAACATACAAAAAGAAAGATAGAGCACAAAATGAATGGTTTGACTCAGAATTACTAGCCAATAAACAGGAACTAAGAAAGTTGGAGAGAATCTGGAAAAAAACAAAGAAACAGATAAGACAACCTGGAAACAAAAAATGAAAACATACAAAAATATGATCAGAGAAAAACGCACAAAACACTAAGCACAAAAAATAGGTACGGAAAAAATAAACAGCAAAGAATTGTTCAAACTAGTATAAACACTAACAGACACAACAAGAATCCTGAAATATGACAATGAGAGCACCCCGTCTGCCCAAGCCCTAGCCAACTTTTTTAAAAACAAAATCACAGACTTAAGAGCAACTCTACCCCCACCCACAAACGATATCCTCCACTATCTCGAACCCCATGACCAGAATACCAGAGTAGACATGAGATGGGACCACTTCAAATTCCCAAATTGGCATCAATTCCTAAATTTATTCAACAAATACAGCAAATCAAACTGCCTACTCGACGAATGTCCCCCCAAAATCATGACAACTGCCCCACCTGAATTCAAAATGGAACTATTCACTTGGCTAACAACGGCCCTCACAAACGGAACACTAAATAAAGACATGGGTCACATACTGATTACACCAATCCCCAAAGATCAGAAAACCTCTACAGCATTAACATCCAACTATAGACCCATAGCAAGCATTCCCCTCTTCACAAAACTACAGGAAGGATTGGTCAACCTCCAACTGGTAAACTACCTAGACAAATTTAACATCCTCAGTGAACATCAATCAGGTTTCAGGAAAGGATATAGCACAGAAACAGTCATAGCATCCATACTAAACCACCTCTATGATCTCTTCAGATAAGGCAAAAGCACACTGATCCTGCAATTAGACCTCAGCAGTGCGTTTGACCTACTAGACCATGAAATCATGCTACTGTGCCTTGATGCAATGGGAATCTCGGGAAAGGTAAAGAAATGGTTCCAAGAATTCCTAACAAACAGATCCTACTGAGTAGCCAGCAATGGAAATCACTCCAACCCATGGAATAACCCGTCAGGGGTACCCCAAGGCTCCCCTCTATCGCCTACATTATTCAACATTTACATAGCATCCTTAGGTCATCAACTACAAAAATTAAACTTAAAACACTACATATACGCAGACGATATATCCATCCTAATCTCCTTAAATGACATCTCAACTGAAATTATAGACATCCTTTCACACACAATGAGAAATCGAAAAATGGACCACCAACTTCAAACTGAAACTAAATACAGAGAAAATAAAAGTCTTCTTGGCAAGCCCCAATGACAAAATAACAAGAACATCATTAAAAATAAACAGCCACGAATATTCGATTTCCAAAACCATAAAAATTCTGGGTGTCACACTCAACATGCACTTGACCATGGCTGACCACACAAACTTAACAGTGAAGAAATGCTTTTATACACTATGGAAGCTAAGGACTATTAAAAAATACTTTGACACAACATCCTTCAGGTTACTGGTACAATCACTGATCCTACCTACCCTGGACTACTGCAACATCGTCTACCTGGGTATCCCACAAAAAAACAATTAAAAAACTGAGATTAGTACAAAACACTGCAGTTCGCTTAATCTTCGGACTGAGAAAATAAGACCACATTAGCCCATATTACAAAAAACTGCACTGTCTACCAATGGAAGCACGAATACAGTTCAAATTTGCATGCATCTGCTTCAAACAAATCTGGGGCCTAGCACCTTCCTACCTGCAAACACACTTTACTCTACACAACCCCACACGAACAACCAGAAACAAAAACATCTTCACCTATCCTAAAATTACTGGCTGCAAATACAAATCCTACCTTGACAGAACCTTCATGTTCCAAGCTAACAGACAACAATCTTGGCTGGGAAACTACATAAATAAAACCAGACAGACCTACAACGCATTCCGAAAATCTATCAAAACTACTCTGCTTGACAAATTCATCACCTAAACAGACCAATCCACGCTCACTACACCTTTTCCCCCTACAAACTCGCAATCTTCAGGCAATTCCTACCCCTCTCACTTTCCCTCCCCTACAACCCTTTTCTTCTGTAACATTCCCCTCATGCATTTGTAATTCGCTGAATGCCCAGCCTTCTTTCAATGTGAACCGCCTAGAAGTCGTCTGACTATGGCAGTATAGAAAAATAAAGTTATTATTATTACTACTTTCATTAATTAAGCTACAAGCAGATATCCCAAGTGGTAGTAATCCAAAATAGAAACAAACTAAAACACCACTTCAGCCAGAAAAGTGTATCTCACCACACCGGCCTCAGAACTGGAGCCTACGCACAGTAGTTTTATCACAAACTCGAGTGATCAGCGTAGCAACTTTGCTCCTTGCTCCAATCATCGGCCAAAAAGAACTAATACTGAAATTCTTATAACTTTAATAACTTAATTATTTAATATTATTTTTAGAAAATTTTTTAAATTTTTTTTAGCATTTTAAAATACACCTCAGTATCTTTGCAGTTTCATACACATTATTTTTATTTAAGTATATGCACTTCTCCAGGATTTGAAAAAATTGACAAGCTACTTATCTCAAACAGCGCTTGTCTCTGGATGTGCTTTTCAAGCAGTGCTCATGTATTGCACATGCCGACGCGGCCAGCGTTTCGCGGACTCGCTGTTTGTCCGCTGTTTCAGGGCCAGCACTGCGGCATCAAACTCTTCAGAAGAATGCTGACAACATTCAGACCTGAGATTTCCTTCCTGTTTCCTGTGGGAAATGCTGGCTTCTGTCTCCTGAATTGCACTGATCTGTCTCTTTCCAAGGGTTCTGGCAGGCTGAACCCACACTATGACCTGGCATCATTGCGCCCTTGTGCATGAAATGGGAGGCATAAGAAGCTAAAAGAAGATGAGTAGGAAGTTCCACAGCCTCAGTCTCCAGAGCATCTCAGCTGAGATAGACAAGTGTGACAAAATATGCCGTGGAAGCAGTCTTAACGCCTAAAGCAGCTGCAGCAAAAGCCTCTGGAGGACACCATCCACCCTGTGGTCCTGCATATCCATAAGCACCACACCACATGCCGTGAGAAAAGAGGTGCTGGAAGACATCTGCACAACCCAAAATCCACCCTATGCTGATCCAGAAGTTTCTGGCACTCTGCGAGAGGCATGTCCTGTAGGTAGGCAGCCAGCATCTCTCCTCCTTCCCAGTGTGCTGCTGCACACCTGAAATCTCAGGAGGCACACTAGTGTGCAGCAGTACACAGTTAGTGATATACTGCTTTAGAAGCATTAACAAATAAATAGCTAACCCAGGCCTCAACTGCTCTTGTCCTGAAGAGGAGCTGAGAGAGGATCTGCTAAGGGGAAGAAAAATTCCATTGGAATACCTTACCTGCTAGCATTCAAACTTGTGAAAAGGTAAAACTTGAGCTTCAGTAGGTTATTTCATTGTCCTCCTCTTTTTTAGTTCAGTATTTTGCTTGCTCTTACAGCAAAGTTGGTTTAGGCAATAGTGTAGCCTATAGAGTCTCTGTTAGGGTTTTTATATCAAAAGTGTTTTAGTCTAGATTAGTATTCTAGGTTGCATTTCAGAGCATAAGATCAGATTAGGGCACATACAGCACTTGGGTGTAAGTATTTTCTTTTTTTAACAGAAATGAAAGGAAATTGTGGACTGAACTTCGGTGCACAACTCTAATGCATGACTTATTATATTTTCCCTCAGTATGAAATTACCAGCTCTAAGACTTCTGGGGCAAAGTCATTGATTCAGAATACATTTCATTCATTTACCACACACCCCAAACTATTGCAGAAGATAAGTAATTACTCAGCAGAGAACAGAGCAAGCAATCAGCCTTACCTGCACTTGCTTTTGGAATTCATTTAATTTCTCTGTCATGATCTGCAACTGCAAACGGCATTGTGCAGATTCCAACTCGGCCTTCTGGCGCATCATCTGCTCCTCTTCCAGTGAACTATGTAGAGAATTAAAGAGTTTTGCCTGTGAAAAAGAAAATTCAGTCCAAAAGTTCCTGCAAAACCAGGAAACTATCAAGCAAAATGTAGCAAAGTATAATCATTTTAGCAAAACCCTGTCATCTGCCAGTCTATTCCTGTACTGATACACTTCTTAGCTCTCCTAATGTAGTCTTAACCTGCTACACCTGCCATTCCAGCACTGAGCCTTGACATAATACTCTGTCAGAACATCTTAATTTCTGCTACCAGTGTTGAATAGGACACAGACAGCAATGGCATATGTCAATCGCCAGGGAAGAGCCAAGAATACTTCTCTGGCTCAGGAAGCTCGTCTCTCTTTGTCCAAGTGAAGCATCGTTTCCAAGCCCCTTCAGCAGCACATGCAGCGGGAGTCGACGATGTTCAAACAGATTTCCTCAGCAGACAGAACTTGGATCCAGGTGAGTGGACACTGCCCTCGGCAGCGTTTCAAGCCATTGTGTGGTGTTGGGGTCGGCCTCACTTTGATCTAATGACAATGACGATGAACTCAAAGGCAGACTGATTCTTCAGTCGACCATCTGAGCTCAGAAGCTAGGGCTTAGATCAGAGGTGCCCGAATGGTTGATCGTGATCGACCAGTAGATCGCTAAGACAACGCAAATTGATCACGTTGCCTTTGTGATCTTGTCCTTCCTTCCTCTCCAAGCCAGGCCAGGCGCGTACAAGCGCCAGACCCAAAAGACGTTAATTCTGACGTCGGAGAGGAAGTTCTAGACCAGCCAATCACTGCCTGGCTGGCCTGGAACTTCCTCTCCGACATCTGAAATGACGTCAGAGGTGAAGGCTTGTGGGCCTGGTGTTTGTATACGCCAGGCCTGGCTTGGTGAAGCAGGGAGAAATTGGAGTGGTGGCTTGGGAGGGGGGGGCAGAAGGGAGAGAGAAAAAGAAACGGGGAAGTGGAGAAATCGGCACAATGGCTTGGGGGGCAGAGGGATAGAGACAGAAAGGCAGACAGGGGGAGAGAAAGAAAGATAGGCAGGGGAGAGAGAAAGACAGAAATAAAGAGGGGGGCAGGGGGAGAGAGAAAGAAAGAGAGTCAGAAAGAAAAGTGGGAGGGGGGGCAGAAATAAATAAATATTGGATTTACAGAAGAAGGAAGTGCAACTAGAGACTCATGAAATCACCAGACAAAAAGGTAAGAAAAATGATTTTATTTTCAATTTAGTGATCAAAATGTGTCCGTTTTGAGAATTTATATCTACTGTCTATATTTTGCACTATGGCTCCCCTTTTACTAAACCGCGATAGTGTTTTTTAGTGTCGGGAGCTGCAAAGGGCATTCAGCGCAGCTCCCTGCACTAAAAACCGCTATAACGGTTTAGTAAAAGGGGAGGGGTATATTTGTCTATTTTGTATAGTTGTTACTGAGGTGACATTGCATTTTTTTCCCCCACTTGTACCTGTCTACATTTTAAAAAAAATCTTTATTCATTTTTCAAACTTACAAGTGCATCAAGTAAAATCATTTGAACTTAGATAAAACACTTAATATTCAGCAATAAATCAAATAATAAAGTTTATATCCCTCCCCCCAACCCTTTCATATCATGTATTAAACACATATACCATTTAATAAATACTTTCCTACTTTCCTTACCATTAATAAAAGATCATAAACTCCCCTCCCCCTATCATGAACTTATAATATTAAGGGAAAAATGGAATCTAATCATTACAATTGAAATTTATTAAAATTCCCTTTCTGTGTGGCTATTGTTTTTTCCATTTTATATATTAGACACAATGAATTCCACCAAAAACTGTAGTTAAGTCTCTTCCAATTTTTCCAATTACTCGTAATTTGTTGTATGGCAACCCCTGTCATAATAAGTAGAAGCCTATTATTCTTAGATGATATTTGGCTCTTAGCCCTCATTGACATGCCAAATAATACAGTATCATACAATAATGCAACCGGGTTTTCCAATAAACAATTTATTTGGCCCCATATTGATTTCCAAAAGTCCAAGATAAATGGGCAATAGAATAATAAATGGTCTAGAGTCCCTGCTTTGAGATGACAATGCCAACATCTATTAGACTTAGAGCTATCTAACTTTTGTAAACGAACTGGGGGCCAGAATGCTCTATGTAAAATAAAAAACAAGTTTGTCTCATAGATGCAGACACTGTACATTTCATCCTCCAAGTCCAAATTTGTGACCATTGAGATGCAGAAATTTGATGCTTAATATCAATGCTCCAATTTAAAAATCCAGCTATCAATTTATACCACTGTGCGGCCTGGTGTTCCAGAAAGTCAACTTGAAAGCATAAGAATTCCAAACTATATTGATTGTTAAGATTTTTCCATTCAGGGAACCCCGCCTGAATAGCATGCTTCAGTTGCAACCATCTAAAACTTTGTGATTTATTAAGACCAAATTTATATTGCAACTGTGAAAAATCAAGCAGTTTATCATTAGAAATAACATCATCCAAAATACGTATACCTGCTATCATCCAATCCTTCCAGATGACCTTAAATCCGCCAATTGAATGTTGGAGTTTAGCCATATAGTCTGATTTGTTGATTTATGTATTGGAATAGGTGTTAAATTACTGACATATCATTAGGTTTTCCATGTATCTACTAATATTTTGTTTTCTTTATATAATCTAGGCTTAACCACAACCAATCTGTGATATTTTCGATGAGCTCTTGGATGACCCAATACATACCCTGGTGCAAAATATAGGCTTGATGATACCTATAAAAAATTGGGAAAATTTACCCCTCCCTCTGTAATTGGTTTTTGTGGAGGAGTGTGTGGCGCAGTGGTTGGATCTACAGCCTCAGCACCCTGGGGTTGTGGGTTCAAACCCCGCACTGCTCCTTGTGACCCTGGGCAAGTCACTTAATCCTCCATAGCCCCAGGTACATTAGATAGATTGTGAGCCCTCCGGGACAGAGAGGGAAAATGCTTGAGTACCTGATTGTAAAAACCGCTTAGATAACCTTGATAGGCGGTATATAAAATCCTAATAAATAAAACTTGAAACTTAAAGCAATTCTAGCCTTTTTACCCAACCAAATAAATTTTGTAAGAATACGATTTTATTTTTTATAAAAGGACCCTTGAAAAAAAACTGGTATCATACCCATTTGATAACAAACCACAGGTAATATCATCATTTTAACAGTTTGAACTCTCCCCCAAGAAAGATGTAAAGGATTCCATTGCTTACACCTTCTGTAATAAAAATTTTTCATTCACTTTCATTGTTTATTCCAGCGTATTATTTATCCAAATAGCTAAATATTTTATTCCATCCTCCTTCCATAGAAAGGGGAATGAATCAAACAGTCCTTTTGTACAATGTACATTAAATGGAAGAACTTCTGATTTACTCCAATTTATCTTATATCCTGAAAATTTTCCAAACTTCTCTATCAATTCAAGTAAACATGGAATGGTTGTTTCTGGATTTCTCAAATGAAGCAGTACATCATCTGCATATGCAGAGACCTTGTATTCCCGATCTGAATTTGTATCTCCTTCACTTACTGAATACCTAATAACAAGGATTCTAATACAATATCAAAAAGCAAAGGAGATAAGGGACAACCTTGTCTAACCCCCCTCTGCAAACTGAATCATTCCAAAAAATTATTATTAATATACAATCTAGCAGCAGGGGAACTATACACAGTTTGGATCATTTGTATAAATCCCAAACCTATCCAATGCTTGATACATAAAGGTCCATTCCACCCGATCAAAGGCTTTCTCTGCATTCAAATACACAGAAAAAGCCGGATCATTCATGGCTTTTGTTAAATTTAACATATGAAAAGCCAACCTGGTGTTATTAGAAGAATGTCTCTGAGCAACAAATCCTGTTTGGTGCATACCAATAATAAAAGGGAGAGCCTTAGCCAAGCGTAAAGCCAATGTTTTAGCTAAAAGTTTTCCATCTACACTAATTAAAGAAATAGGCCTATAATTTGAAACCAAAGTAGGGTCTTTATTTGGCTTTGGCAAAACTATAAAGATTCTGCCATAGTATCTGTAATGCAACCTTTAGTTAGTTGAATCTGCTATAATTTTAATAAATGTGTTAATAAGGAATTTTGAAATGATTTATAAAACTTTACCGTAAAACCATCACTACCTGGAGTGGTTCCAACTCTAAGAGACTTCAACGCTGTTTGCAATTATTTTAATGATATAGGCTCTTCTAAACTTTTTTTTATATGATCAGGAATTTTCGGACCCTTAATTAATTTTAAAAATTCTAAACCATCTTTTTCTTTATCCAAATAAGGCTAATAATATAAATCTTTATAAAAATTTAGAAATTGATTTAAAATAGGACCAATTTGAGAATGTATATTTCCTTTCTCATCTTTAACTGCAATAATTTTATTCCTTTTCTTTGTTTTAAGATAATTTGCCAATAATCTTCCCATCTTATTTGAGTTTCCATAATACATTCTGCTGAGAAAACAAATTTTTCCTTATCAATTTTGAAGAAATCTCATTATATTTACATTTTGCTTTTAAAAGAGCCTGCAAAGTATTTTGTTCCCATTTTTCAATCAATTTAGATTTCAAACACTTAATTTCTAGTTCCACATTGGAAAATTGTTTTTATGTTCTTTTCTAATATATGCTGAATATGAAATTATTTGTCTCTCATGGTAACCTTAAAAGCATCCCATAATGTTTCCATGTAAATTTCTTCTGAGGTATTAAGTTGGAAATACTCATTCATCTTTAACTGAAATTCTTCAAGGAAATTTGAATCTGCAAGCAATGTATTATCGAATCTCCATACAGATCTACTATTATCCAGTTCAGCAATTTTCAATTTAACCCACACTCCACCATGATCAGACAAAATGATTGGATCTATGGAGGCTTGTGTCACCTGTTGAACTATTTGATTTGAGACGAAAATATAATCTATTCTTGAAAAGGATTTGTGAACATGTGAACAAAAAGAAAATTCCTGTTCATTAAAATGAAGTATCCGCCATACATCTTTCAAATCACAAGACTGCACCAAATTGTCTAATCCTAATGATTTCATAATTTTACTAGGTTTTTTATCTATCAATGGATCCATATCAGCGTTAAAATCTCCAGCCACTACTAAATTAGGTGACAGGACTAAATTGCGCGAGACAACGGCACGCCGACAACTGAGCGCAAGGTTGACGGTGCGCCGAAGAAAAGCACTATTTTAAAGGGCTCCGACGGAGGGTGTGAGAGGGAACCCCCCCACTTTACTTAACAGACATCGCGCTGCCGTTGTGGGGGGTTTGGGGGTTTGTAACCCCCCACATTATACTTAAAACTGAACTTTTTCCCTAAAAAAAACAGGCAAAAAGTTAGGTTTCAAGTATAATGAGGGGGGTTACAACCCCCCAAACCCCTGACAATGCCAGTGCGATGTCTGTTAAGTAAAGTAGGGGGGTTCCCCACCAACACCCCCCGTCGGAACCCTTTAAAATAGTGCTTTTCTTCGGCGCGCCGTCAACCTTGCGCTCAGTTGTCGGCGCGCCGTTGTCTCGAGCGATTTTGTCTATGAACCCTAAATTAGAAGCAGCCAGTGGCAGTATCAACTGTTGTAAAGTTTTTAAAAAATTCAATTTGATTCGAATTGGGGGCATATACATTAAACAATGCCAGGGTATTATTTCCCATGCTCATATCTACATGCAGCCATCTTCCTAAGGGATCTGAAGCAATCAACTTAAACTTAGCTACACATTTCTTACTTACTAAGATAGCTACCCCAGCCTTCTTTCCCACATCAGGGGCAAAAAAACAATGCTTCACCCCCCCCCTTCTAATTTCCTTGACTCTGCAGTTGATTGATGTGTCTCCTGGATATAATATACATCAGCATTCTGTTGTTTCAAAAAAAAAAAGCATTTTCTTTCTTTTGATTTGATGGTTGAGGCCATTAACATTTAATAAAAAAATTTTAACCTCCATTATAAATTATATATTCAAAGCATATGAACCAATTTAAATATTTCGACTTATATTGAATTTTCTGCATATATACCATTTTCCCAATTTTAAAACTTTGAACATAAAACCTATCCCCCCTAACCTTCAACCCTCTCCCCCACCCTAACCCCCCAAACCCTTAATAAAAGTGATAACTTGCAAACGCCAGGTAGTGAAAAACCCGACAGACTATAAATAAATCCTCTTTTTAAAAAAATAAGTCACCTAAAATTATCATATTAATTCATCTCATACCTTGTCCATTTACACCAATTACATATTATTATATCTAATCATTGAATTGATATTTATCTTTAAAAAAACACCAAATTACATAAAAACCCCACATTTACCTAATCCATATCCAATTAAATAAAACATTTAACTCTTCCTATTTCTGTAACATTGTATAATTTTATTCAATAATCCTATACAATAAAATGCTAAGCGCACATGCGCACTCTTACCCCGTGTTCCCTGATCTTTCGGGCTGTGGCAGGTAAGAGTACGCATGCACGCGTTTAAAGAACGGTCGCAGGTAACATGCCGTGACTTCCCCCCCCCCCCCCCCCCGCCGACCCTACCTGGCACAGCAGAAACCCCCGTTGACCCTCCCACTGCTAGATGGCCGACAAACCTCGCAGCTCCAGCAGCGCCCCAGGTAGAGTAAACACGCTGCTTCACGGTCTTCTACTGGCCTAATTTCCTCTGCCGCATCCCTGATGGCATCATCAGAGATGCGGCAGAGGAAATTAGGCCAGTAGAAGACCGCGAAGCAGCATGTTTACTGTGCCTGGGACGCTGCTGGAGCTGCGAGGTTTGTCGGCCATCTAGCGGTGGGATGGTCGGCTGGGAGGGGCAACAGAGGTTTCTGGTGTGCCGGGTAGGGTTGGCACAGGGGGAGGGGTTAAAAACATGCTGCTCAGGGGGATGGGAGGCAGGCAGGCATCGGGGATGGGGGGGTTTCAATGGAAACATGCTGCTCAGGGGGATGGGAGGCAGGCAGGCTGGCATTGGCGAGGGGGTTTCAATGGAAACATGCTGCTCAGGGGGATGGGAGGCAGGCAGGCTGGCATTGGCGAGGGGGTTTCAATGGAAACATGCTGCTCAGGGGGATGAGAGGCAGGCAGGCATCGGGGGTTTCAATGGAAACATGCTGCTTAGGGGGATGGGAGGCAGGCAAGCAGACTGCCATCGGTGGAGGGGGGGGGGGGTTCAATGGAAACATGCTGCTTAAGGGGATGGGAGGCAGGCAGGCATCGGAGGGAGTGGAGAGGGGTTTTAATGGAAATATGATGCTCAGGGGGATGGGAGGCAGGCAGGCAGACTGGCATTGGGGGGGGGTTAAATGGAAGCATGCTGCTTAGGGGGATGGGAGGCAGGCAGGCTGGCATTGGGGGGTGGGGGGTTTAAATGGAAACATGCTGCTCAGGGGGATGGGAGCCAGGCAGGCAAGCTGGCATCGGGGGTGGGGGGTTTAAATGGAAACATGCTGCTCAGGGGGATGGGAGCCAGGCAGGCAGGCTGGCATCGGGGGTGGGGGTGGACAAAGTCTGGAAGATAATGATGGGGACATATGAAGGAGGCACTAAGGACATAGGATGCACTGAGGGCACTAAGCAGGACAGAGGCACTGGGGGCACTAAGGACATGGGAAGGAAGCACTGGGGGCATTAAGGACACAGTACGCAGGCACTGGGGCACTAAGGACACAGTACAGAGGCACTAAGGACATGGGAAGGAGGCACTGGGGGCATTATGGACACAGGAAGGAGGTACTGGGGGCACTAAGGATGTAGGAAGGGGCACTAAGGACATGGGAAGGAGGTACTAGGGGCACTAAGGACATAGGAAGGGGCACTAAGGACATAGGGAGAGACACAGACAGAAAAAATGACAGACAGGCAGCATGCAAGGAGAGAGAGACAAAGAAAAAATAAACCCAGACAGACATCTATTTTAGCACCCGTTAATGTAACGGGCTTAAAAACTAGTCAATTATATATTTACCCATCTTTTTTCCTAAATATTAAGTTCATTATACCTTTAAAATCTTCTTATAAATCCAATTATCTACCCTCAATACCCCTATAATATTAACTCAATACTATATGATCAGTTTATAATTATTATAAATGTTATCAATAGCCATTATTCTTCCCCCTACTATATCGTACAGGAATCCTCATATAAAATATAAAAACTTTTAATTCATCCATTAAGTATAATTTATAATTAATTAAGAAATTTAAGCAAAAATAAGTTAAAATCTATTGTAATTACTTTCCCAATGCAATTTATCTTATTATCTAATATAAACTTATAAAATAAATAGATTAAATGAACCAATATCCAAATATATCTAATCATTCTTTTTTGATGAGCAAATCTTTCATATTGCAGTATACAGCTGTTTACTAAGACTTTCTATCTATTCCTTCTCAGCTAGTCTCAACTATTCTTGCACCCTGAGCAAGTTATGCTTAGATGGTATCAGGATTCTTTTTCAATTTCAGTCTTCAATACTGATACTTCCTTTTCATTTGAAATTTGCCTTCGGATCTCCTTACATCTTCAGTACATCTTTAAGAGCCTTCTCCATTTTTTATTTTTCATCCACTTTTAAAGTACAAAGTCTAGCTCTCAACTCATCAAGATGCCTTGCAATTTCCTTATTGAGTAGTTCCAATGACCCATCTTAATTTAATATGGCAAGTCTGGGTGTATGGATCTCTGGATTTCCTTCATATTAGATGATGTAAATTCTGCTTTTTCTAATTTTGCAAATTTCCAATAATGTTCGATTTTCCAGAAATATCTGCCTGACACTTCAATTACCATTTATCGGTTTGAGGAAAAAGTTGACAAATAAGCAGCACATTAGTGTATGCGGCGTTAATGAGCTCCAATTCCATCTCACTGTGAATCACCATCTGCAAACCATCCAGCAACTCTTGACATCTTCATTCATCGTGAAGGTCTCATCTTCCATCTTCTTCTCTTTCAGCTCTTGAAAGCAGGAGTTCACTGTCTTCAGGTGCAGGGCATATTTAGAGCGGGCGAAGCGCATATAGTTAACCATCTCTGTCTGATAGTATTCATTCAGCCCCAACTCAGCCATGATCGCAGGATACACAGTGGCAGTTTTTTTTTGTTTTTTTTTATGGAATCATGAGAAGCTGCAATGACCTTCATGGCTTTTTATTTATTCAAGATCTTTATAAACCCTTCATTTTCTTGCTTTCTGAACAAAAACTAACGCCAATGTTTGTGCACTTTCATACTATTCACACCTCATATCTATCCTCTTTCCTTATTATTTTATATATCAACAGACTCACTGTCAATCCACCATTCCATGTCTCGCATCAGGAACCGTTAAGCCATGCATATTTGAAATGTAACCACAGACATTCTCGCCAATCCATTATTAGTTTTATCAAGGCAAATTTCAATATTAAGTCTTATTCCATGACACTTTCCATGTTCAAAACTCTTAGATCCAATCTGAATTAAATTAACATCGAATCAATAATATAACAAATTAACTATTATCTCTTTATAACAGTAGAGGATTCATGAAGACATCGGTTGCTCATGTTGATTTAAAAATTCTTGTAATTTTTCTGGATCTTCAAAGTTTGTTGTTTTATTTTCGTAAGTAATCCTCATAATTGCAGGATAGAGTAATCCATATTTGACCCCTAGACTTCTTAATTGTGGTCTTAAATCCAAAAACTTTTTTCTTTTATTAGTTGTAGCTCTCATGAATCAGGCACAATATAAATGTGAGAGTCTTGGCATTTAAAATTTTTAATCTCTTTTGCCAAGTGAAATACCTCCATAATTTGCTGGTACCTTAACAGTTTGAAAATTAACTGACGTGGACACGCTTGCTTGTTCGTTCTCCTTGCAGGGATACTATGAGCCCGTTCGATCTTCAAAGGAAACTTTGTCTTAATCGGCAATATTTTAGGAAGAAATTTCTCCAAAAAGGATATTGGGTTATTTTCCTCCACCCCTTCCAGTAAGCCTAAGATCCTTAGGTTACTCCTCCTCTCCCTGTTGGAGCAATCTTCCAGATCTCGTGTAAGTACCGTATTTGCCGGCGTATAGGACGACTGGGCGTTTAAGACGACCCCCCAACTTTTAGTTAAAAAATAGAGTTTTGTGTTATACTCGCCGTATAAGATGACCCCTTCTTCAGCACACCTTCTCTACCGCCCCGGGTGCAGCACAGCCGGCCAGGTTCCCTTACTTTTGTGGCACTTCCCCGACCGACCGACAACAGCCCCGGTCCGACAAACCTCCCTGCCCTTAACCGCGAATCTAAATTACCTTCTTACAGCTGCTGTAAGAAGGTAATTTAGATTCGCGGCTACAGGGCAGGGAGGATTGTCGGACCCGGGCTGTTATCGGTCGGTCGGGGAAGTGCCACAAAAGTAAGGGAACCTGGCCGGCTGTGCTGCAACCGGGGCGGGGCGGCCGCCCCTCTCTCTTGGTACCGCGAGGCTACTCTCCTTCTCCTTACCTGCCATGCTTGCAGCACAGAGCCGAACGGAAGTCTTCCCGACGTCAACGCTGACGTCGGAGGGAGGGAGGGCTTTGTTTAAGCCCTCCCTCCCCTCCGACGTCAGCGCTGACGTCGGGAAGACTTCCGTTCGGCTCTGTGCTGCAAGCAGAGAAGGTAGGGAGAAGAAGAGCCGCGCGACTGAGTACATCCAGCCCTGCAAGTAAGGGCATGTAAACTGTACCCGGCGTATAAGACGACCCCCGACTTTGGGGAGGATTTTAAGGTACTAAAAAGTCGTCTTATACGCCGGCAAATACGGTATTTCAATTTTCTTTCGGTCTAGCTTATATTGAAATAATTCTGCCTCTGTAACTTCAATTCTTTTTTCCATCTGATCCACTTTTATTTCGACCAACTGCATTTGTTTAGTGAGGTTAGCTACCTCCTCTTTAACCTCTTGCAGCATTTTAGCGTTTTCGAAAACAACTTCCTTAATTCCACGGAGCTCTATCAAGATTTCACTGTCATCTTTACTTTCTTTCGGCAATGGAGTCTTTGAAGGGGTTGCCGGCTTCGGTTTGGATCGTTTTACACTTCCTGTATTTGTAATCGACATATCAGATTCTGCCTAAATTGTATCAGAAGCCATACTCTATCAATACTTTTCAAAGTAAAGAAATATTTTTTTTGTAACTTACTTGGCTTTAATTTGCCTGTCAGCGCGGAGCTTGTCTCTCACCCGACTGTTTGCATGCGCCTCCAAGCCATGCCCCAACATTGCATATGTTAAATGTCTCTATCATATCTCCCCTACTACTACTATTAATTATTTGTAGAGTGCTACCAGACGCATGCAACACTGCACATTGTCACAAAGAATAAGAAAACAGTCCCTGCTCGAAAGAGCTTACAGTCTAAATGGGCAAGACAGACAAACAGGGTGTCATGGATACATTTAAAACCCCCAGAGACCCAAATATAGAAAAAAACGTAAAAAATTTTTTTCGAACGTTCACATGTTGTTATAGGAGGCTTGTGATCCCTAAATCAGTGTTTTTTTTTATTTTGACATTTTAGTAACTTTTGGGGAGGATGTTGTAAAATTGCAACGCTGGGCCTGTAAGGTAGCAGAATTTCAATAGTGTCACTCTCTCTCTGAACACATGTAAGGAATAATTAAAAGTTTATTTGTACTTTACAGCTTATAAAGACCCACCTAAGTTTATGTATATACACAACAACAATAGTATAATAAAGAAAAAAGTAATTTTTATTATCAATTTAATACAAAAAATGAGTATCATATAAAAACGCAAATTTTTCCCTGTGAAGCGCCCATTGACTTCTATCAGCGGTAATCAAGAAATTTCGTGTTTTTGCACAAAAAATTTCATGTTAGCGCAAATACGGGTAAAAACGGCCACGCTATGAAATAGCACTTGTGCTATCTTCATAGCACAGTTTTGTGAATCGAGCCCTATATGTGCATGTTTTATTTGTTCATTTATTCAGTTATGGTAGTTCCAAAAACAGTTATTTTGCTCTGAAAAGCACAGGCGAACATTGCACTTCCTGCAAAGTGTGTTGGTATAGCCTTTTGCACAGTGTCGGCACCGTCCTCTATCGGCTTTGATGGGAAAATGTCCAATCATGTCCTTGCAAACTTCCTTTGGAGGGTGTGCATTTGACTTTTTGGCTGTCATGGCAGCTGAAGAACCTCCATCATCTGTAAACTGCCTCTTTTGGGAAGTCAAGGTGCCCCCTCTTGATGAAACTGGGCTTGCAGATGGTCGCCCTTGCTTTGACACTGACCCAGCCGTTCCGATCAGGATAAGAGAAGATGCCAACTGGGCCTGAAACATTCTCCTGTTTAGCATCTGTTTCTTTGGGATATCCAAAGCTTTGCAGTCCCTTTTGTACAGGAGCCAAGCATTGATCACAGCTAGGTTAATGGTGTGCCAGAAGATGTAAAGGTACCAGCGGTAGGACTTCAGTGGAAACTTGTATTTTGCTGCAAATGAGTCTAACAAATCCACTCCGCCCATGAATTTGTTATAGGCAGCCACGATATAAGGCCTCTCAACTTCAACAAATCTTTTGGCAGTTTTGTCCCAGCGTTGAATCTTCTCCACTGGTTGTGGGCCAGCAAAGGAAGACACAAGTGTAACCTGTCTGTTGTCAAACCATTTCACAGCACAAATGTTGTGATTTGACTCCACTCTGACATCAAAGCTTCCTCTTCCCTTTTTCTTCAAGCTTTTCTCATCCTCAAGATTACAGTTTGGAAGGCGCACTTGTCTGGCTGTTCCTGTGTAATGAATTCCACAATCCAGCAGCCTAACTATCAATGGGATGCTGGTGAAAAAGTTGTCTGCATAGATCTTGTAGTTGTGACTATGTGGAAGTGTGGAAGCAAGTTTCATCACAACATCCCCTGATAGTCCAAGTTCAGATCTTGCCCGTATTCCATTCACACTGCCTTGGTACACATCAAAATCACAAAGTATACCAGAGATTCCAGTCCTTGCCCACAGCTTGAACCCCCATGGGTTTGGCTTGCCACGCATGTACTGTTTGATGCTGCTGAATTTCCCCCTGAAAGGGATCATCATTTCATCAACAGAGTTATGTTCTTCAGGGACCACTTTTAGGCATTTCTCTCTGAAAGCATCAAGCCATGGTCTGAGTTTCCAGAGTTTGTCACTTTTTTGTTCCATCTCAGACACGGTTAGATTGTTCACAAAATGTAATGATGTCAACAGAGACTGGAATCTGTTTCGTGACATTACATCAGCGACAGGACTGTATCTTGTGTCTGCTTCCCAGTACATACGGACTCCAGGCATTTGGACAAGACCCATCTTCAGATACATGCCAATCATCTGCTCTATTTCCTTTGTGTTTGTGTTTATAGATGATCCTTTCTTCTGAAAACTGTACTGATTTGTGTTATCTGCCAGAGCGTTGATCATATCTTCTGTCACAAACTTCTGAAAGTACTCCAGTGGTGTGCAGAGGGAATGGACATCATTACTGACATCCTGACCAGAAAAATCAGTACTGGGAGAGATGAAATTCTTTTTCAGCCATCGATATCTGTCACGGGGCCAAGTCTTGGCATCAGGATGTTCTGCCTCTGTTGGGATGATTTGAACATCAGAAGTTAGGTGGTCATCGGGTAATTTATTTTCCTTGTCCACTTCACCGATAACTCCATATTCCTCTTCGTCACTTGAATCTGTGTCAAAGGGCATTTCCAAGTCACTGTCCCCATTCTGGATGGCCTCAATTACATCCTGCACACTATACATGGTTTGGTTTTTCTTGGTTTCAGACATTCTGAAAGTTGAAAGAAAAGCTAAGTAACTACAAAGCAAATTAACTAATTATGCTAATGCAAAGATTCACACTTTACATTCCACAACTTCTATCAAGTAGACCTATTGTTCAATTAGACATGCAAACACTTTAATCCTCACCTCCTGGAGATTTATCACCTTCTCAAGTTTAAAGTGCAGACAAAACCTTGCTATCACTTTGACCCACTGTTGTAAAATTACAACATAGAAATAACCAGCTCTAAATCTCTTAAAATCAGTATATTCAATGATGTCATAAAATCTGCATGATCTACACATATTAATGATCACATAAAAAAATATTTCAAGCTTTTTACTTACTTTAGTCCTGATGTATCCCGTCCAAAACAACAAGATGATATACTCCAAAGCAGGCAACAGGGTTGTATGACTTCATGGCCAGATAAACAGACCTATTTACACATTCAACCATCCAATGGTGTTGCAGAACTGAACAATAGGTTCTATTAGTAATGTACATGAAGTTTTAAAAAGAAAAAAAATGGGGGAGGGTTTATTTTGTAGCCTTAAATGTGATGTTGTAATATTACAACACTGGTTCTCAGGGGGTTAAGGGGAACGGTTAATCAGTGGGCTGGGTTGGAGGGCAGAGGAGTAGGGTTAAGGATTGACGTCTATATCAAAAAAGTGGGTTTTCAGTCTGCTTTTAAGGAAGGGAAGAGGCTTGATGGACAAATTCAGGTAATTTATTCCAGGCATGGGGGCAGCTAGATGAAAGGAACGAAGTCTAGAATTGGCAGTGGAGGAGAAGGGTACGGCTAAGAGTCTTTCTTCCAAAGTATACAGATTGAGATCTTTCAGTCTGTCCCCATACGTCTTATCACGAAGACCACACACCATTTTAGTAGCCTTCCTCTGGACCGACTCTATCCTTTTTAAGTCTTTTTGAAGGAGCGGCCTCCAGAATTGTGTACAGTATTCTAAATGAGGTCTCACCAGAGTCTTATACAGGGGCATCAGTATCTCTTTTTTTCCTATTGACTATTCCTCTCCCTTTGCATCCTAGCATCCTTCTAGATTTGCTGTCACCTTTTCAGCCTGTTTGGCCATCTTAAGATCATCACAAGTCCTGCTCCTCTTTCGTGCACAAAAGTTCTTCACACCCCTGTACCATTCCAAATATATGGAATTGCATTTCTTAACATTAAATCTTAACTGCTAAATTTCAGATCTCTCTAGGTCTTTCTTTGTACATGAAGAAGGACATGGTACTACTTGAAAGGGTCCAGAGAAGAGTGACTAAGATGGTTAAGGGGCTGGAGGAG
The DNA here is from genome assembly GCF_902459505.1 of Geotrypetes seraphini. Taxonomy (NCBI): domain Eukaryota; kingdom Metazoa; phylum Chordata; class Amphibia; order Gymnophiona; family Dermophiidae; genus Geotrypetes; species Geotrypetes seraphini. The sequence goes on along the minus strand of NC_047087.1, from coordinate 170,230,572 downwards.
CAAAAGATTAGAGAAACTGGGCCTCTTCTCCCTCGAACAGAGGAGATTGAGAGGGGACATGATTGAAACATTCAAGGTACTGAAGGATAGATAAGGACAGGTTGTTCACCCTCTCCAAGGTAGGGAGAACAAGAGGGCACTCTCTAAAGTTGAAAGGAGATAGACTCCGCACAAATGTAAGGAAGTTCTTCTTCACCCAGAGTGGTAGAAAGCTGGAACGCTTTTCCAGAGGCTATTATAGGGGAAAACACCCTCCAAGGATTCAAAACAAAGTTAGATAAGTTTCTGCTAAACAGGAACGTGCGCTGGTGGGGCTAGTCTCAGTTAGGGTGCAGGTCTTGGACCAGAGGGCCACCGCGTGAGCGGACTGCTGGACATGATGGATCACTGGTCTGACTCAGCAGTGGCAATTCTTATGTTCTTAATCAAGGGTGTCTATTGCTGATCTTATGTTCTTATATTTTAAAGTCATCTGCCTTGACCATTGAAAAAACCCCGAATACAAATGATAATTAACATTTTCTCTGCGTACAGTGTGCTTTGTGTTTTTTAAAAATTTTATTGTTGGTAGATCAGTTTGACTTGGTTATTTTAAAAGTAGCTCGCAAAGCCAAAAAAGTGTGGACACCCCTGGCTTAGATGCTCTAGTACAGCTGTGACCGCAGGGAGTTCTACTGTATGTTTTTTCTCCTTGGCCAATGATAGGCCGGGTCATTCGTCAGATTGCAACTCATCAGGGAAGTGTCATTCTGGTGGCTTCGGATTGGCCTTGCAGACCACGGTGACGCAGATCTGATGCATCTTTGCATACGTCATGGGCTCTTCCAGACCTTCTCTCTCAGGATCCAATCTGCATGGAGGATCCAGATCACTTTGCTCTTAGGCAGAAGGCAGAGGGTTGGAGTGAAGGGTCATTACTCGAGCTGGAGGAAGGTCACGAGCGGGGTTCCGCAGGGGTCTGTACTCGGACCGCTGCTGTTCAATGTATTTATTAATGACCTGGAAACGGGGACGAAATGTGAAGTTATCAAATTTGCGGATGACACTAAACTCTATAGAAGGGTTAGAAATGCGGAAGAGTGTGAGGACCTACAAAGGGACCTAAGCAAACTGGAGGAGTGGGCGAATAAATGGCAGATGGACTTCAATGTGGGGAAATGGAAGGTCATGCATTTAGGGAGAAAAAACCCAATGTTCAGCTACCAAATGGGGGGATTAGTGTTAGAGAGAAGTAGCCTTGAAAGAGATTTGGGTGTACTGGTGGACACAACAATGAAGTCAACAGCACAATGCGCAGCAGCCGCGAAGAAGGCAAACAGAATGTTGGGTATTATTAAGAAGGGTATTACGACCAGAACGAGAGAAGTCATACTGCCGTTGTATCGGGCAATGATGCGCCCGCATCTGGAGTATTGTGTTCAGTATTGGTCACCGTACCTTAAGAAGGATATGGCAAAACTTGAGAGGGTCCAGAGGAGAGCGACACGAATGATTAAGGGCATGGAAAACCTTTCATACACTGAAAGATTGGAGAGATTGGGGCTCTTCTCCCTGGAAAAGCGGAGACTCAGAGGAGACATGATAGAGACCTACAAGATCATGAAGGGCATAGAGAGAGTAGAGAGGGACAGATTCTTCAAACTTTCAAAACATAAAAGAACAAGAGGGCATTCGGAAAAGTTGGAAGAAGACAGATTCAGAACGAATGCTAGGAAGTTTTTCTTTACCCAGCGTGTGGTGGACACCTGGAATGCGCTTCCAGAAGACGTAATAGGACAGAGCACGGTACTGGAGTTCAAGAAAGGATTGGACAATTTCCTGCTGGAAAAAGGGATAGAGGGGTATAGATAGAGGGCTACTGCACAGGTCCTGGACCTGTTGGGCCGCCGCGTGAGCGGACTGCTGGGCACGATGGACCTCGGGTCTGACCCAGTAGAGGCACTGCTTATGTTCTTATGGCATGGCTACCGAGTGTGAAACGTTAGAGTGCAAAGGATAGTCTGATGAAGTCATTTCTGCTCTTCTGAAGTCAACTACTGTGTCTGCCTACGCTAAGGCATGAAAGACTTTCCAACACTGGTGCAACCAGGAAATTGTGGAGCCATATTCTGCTCCGGTTTCAGTAGTGCTAGCCTTTCTCCAGGCGGGCCTTGATAAGGGCCTCACTGTGGCTTCCCTTCGGGTCCAAGTTGCTGAGCTATCTTGTTTCAGAGCCCAGGACTGTAGTCCTTTGCTAACGTCTCACTGACATGGCCTGATTTCAGAAATGTGCTCTTCACATTAGACCACCGATTAAACCACCATTCCCTTCATGGGACGTCAACTTGGTTCTGTCTGGCCTCACCAAACCTCTGAAGGTCGCTTCCCTCTTGGACCTAACACTAAAGGCAGTTTTTATGCTCACCTTTACCTCAGTGAGACATGTCTTGGAGCTTCAGGCTCTGTTTTATAGAGAGACTTTCTTGAGGATCTCAGAAACTGGGATCTCTTTCCACACGGTTCCTTCATTTCTGGCAAAGGTGGTGTTGGCATTCTATGTCAATCAGGAAGTGCCTTTGCTGTTTTTCAGCCTACTGGTTCTAGGAAACAGGATCATATTTTGAAGAAGTTGGATGTGCGCAGAGTTTATTCTGTGTTTTCTGGAGGTCACAAATGAGTTTCGCCTTTCTGACCATCTGTTTGTGCTTACTCATTCTTCTAAGCAGGGTACTTCTGCTTCCAAGGCCACTATTTCCAGATGGATCCATAAGGCCATTTTATCAGCCCACATTCTATATGATAAATAGTCTCCCGTTTCTGTTAAGGCACGTTCAACCAGGAGTATGGCCTTCTTGTGGGCTGAGGCTAGGGTGATCTCCACTGAGGAGATTTATAGAGCAGCTACTTGGTCCACTCTGCACACATTTTTACAGAGAGAATGTTGTTGCAAGGCAGGACTCTGTCTTTGGGACCTTGATCTTGAGGGTCGGTGCAGTCAGCCCGCCCTAGGTGTTTGGGACTGCTTTTGTACATCCCACATGTCTAGAATGACACTATTGCACTAGAAAAAGAGATTATGTCCTTACCTTGATAATATCTTTTCCAGTGGATAAGTAAGTCATTCTAGACTCCTGCCTTGTCCTTCCTGTGCCTGCCTACTCTTTCATTCTGCTTATGCTTCTCCAAGTTTGATTCTTGGATGCCAGTCAGCCCTTTGGGGGGTCTTGAAGAATTTTGTATATATGTTCAAGATGCATGAGGGTACTTCCTGAGCTCCTTTGATGCTTTTGTTGGCTGTCTGTTCTAAGGTTTCTTATTTGAGCAGAACAGTTGATTTTTGGGAATGTTCCCATTGATGACCCTGCTCTTTTGCTTGAGTAATAACTACTGGAAAAGATATTATCAAGGTAAGGACATAATCGCTTTTTAGAGTATTTGTGTCTGCTGAAAAATCCTTTTAAATATATTCATTAGGCAGTATATATTTAAAAAATTTAACTAATTCAGTTCAATAATATTTTATTCTTTATCTACTCTCTGTTTTCATATATTACAGTTATATGTCTACCTTTGACACTTGATGCAGCTCATGGGCGAAACATGACCACCTCAGATTTTATGTTAATCACATGGTAAGACTGAAATTTTCTTTTTATATACCAAGGACATTTTTGTTTGTTTGTGTGCACATTTTTACCTCATTTTCTTACACCTTACTTTAAAATGATATACCTCTTCAGCTTCTCCTGCTCACTGGTGTCCAATGCTTTAAGTGAGTGGGCATATAAGACCACAATGTCTGAGCGTTTTGCTTTCTTATTGCACTGAAAATAAAATTTAAAAAAATTAACAAAAAGCAATTTTCTTACTTTTTGACCATTAACATTTTTACCTGAAGTACTCAGAGATGCAAATATTCTGGAGAATAATCAAGTTATGATAGTCTATTGGTAGGTTTCTTTTTTTAAACTACTGTATTTTTCGATCCATAAGACGCATTTTTTTCCACCCAAAAGTGGGTGGAAATCTCAGTGCGTCTTATGAAGCGAAGGTACACATTTTATTACCCTCCCCCCGTACCATTGTAAAACCCGCCCGCTGTTGTACCACCTTTCTAAACCCACCCACCCGCTGCTGCCGCACCGCCTCTTTTTTTTTTAAACCCCCCCCGGTCCGTTGTCACTCCCCCTTTTTTACCTGGCGGTCCAGCGCCCTCGTCTTATTTCCTAGCCAGCAATGAAACAGATCAGCAGTGCGGACGTCAGGAACAAGCTTTACATTCTCCCACTTGGCCCCGCGCTGCTTTCCAAATGGCTGCCGTAGGTTCTCGCGGAACTTGTGAGAACTTACAGCAGCCATTCGGAAAGCAGCACGGGACCAGCGGGAGAGGGTAAAGCTTGCACCTGACATCCATGCTGCTGATTTGTTTTGCTGCTGGCCGGGAAATGAGAAGCCCGGAAGAGCGAAGGCTGCAGCGGCAGGCAGGGAAGGAGAGAAGCCAGCTGGAGCTGCTAGGCAGAATTTAAAAAGGTTGATTGGTTGGCCTGGAGCTGGCTGGCTGGATGGTTGGGGCTGGCTGGCTGGATGGTTGGCCTGGAGCTGGCTACTATTAGACGTGTCTACCACTAGATATGCCCTGTACCTTGTCCTGGCCTACCACCAGACCACCAGAGTGAGGACAGGATACAGGGCACACCATTTGGTTCAGAATTTTTTTTTCTTGATTTCTCCTCCTCTAGAGGTGGGTGCATTTTATGGAACAAAAAATAAGGGTAACTCTTATTAGGCTCATTTGTAACAGAGGTTTAATATTTCACAGACTTTTTTTTCTCTTATTAATGACTGTTACATGTCAACCCAACTGACAATATTACTGCAATTTTCCAAAAGTTAACCAAGTCAAACAAATCTTTAGGAAATGGCATTTTTACTCAGATGCTTACTGTATTTTTCACTCCATAGAATGCACCTGACCATAAGACACACCATAGATTTAGAGTAGGAAAACAAGAAAAAAACCATTCTGAACCAAATTTTGTACTAACATATACCAGGCTCTGCACTCAGCCCCCCTCACTCCCTGCCAGGCTCTGCACCCAACCCCACACTCCTTCCCAGGCTATGCACCCTATCCCCCATCCCCTACTAATTGTAATGCAATTTTTTCTTTTAATTTTTCATATACACACAGCAGATATAAATTCTCAAAACTGACACATTTCGATCACTAAATTGAAAATAAAATAATTTTTCCTACCTTTGTTGTATGGTGATTTAATTAGTTTCTGGTTGGACTTCCATCTGAGTGTGCATCCAACATTTCTTTCACAATCCAGCCCCATCCCCTTTGGGTCCAGGTCTCTATCTTTTCCCTCTGCTTACCCTCAACAGATCCAGTGTCAGTTCTTCTTTGCACCTACCACCACCTTTGTTCCAGGTTTCCCTCTCTCTCTACCTCCTCTGTTATGATCTTACATCTCTCTGTTCTTCCTCAGGGTCTCTTCTGTCTGCACCTCCCATAGTCCAGCATCTGCCTCCTGCCTTTCCCCTTTGGTCCAGGCCTCTCTCTCTCGCTCTTTCTTCTGCTTACAACCCCCCATCCCATCCCCATGTCCAGCATTTGTTCTCCTTTCTTCCAGGTCTTTCTCTGCTTCTCTCTCTCCTTCCTTCCTCCCTAGTCCAGAATCTTTCCACATCTCTGCAGTCTCTCTTTCCTCTATACACCCCCAAGTCCAACATCTGCTCCCCTCTCTTCTGCCTCCCGTTTGTTTCAGGTTTCTCCCTCTCTCTATCTTCCTTTTGCTAACATTTTGAGTGTGTTCCCCCTCTCTACACCCTCTAGTCCAGCATCTGCCTTGTCTCCAAGTCTGTTTTTCTGCACCTCCTCAAGGTCCTTTTGAAGCCTCCTCTCACTCCCTCCCAGTGTCCAGATCCAGCATCCTGCCAGGGCCCTCACAACCGGGGGGGGGGAGGGGGGGCTTACCTCTAAGCAGCTTCCCACACCCAGTGAGAGAGGTCTTTCACACTGTGACCGCTGCTAAGCTAATTACGGCAGCCTGCAGAGTGAACCTAGCAGGCTGTCGTTGGCCTCTGAAGCACGTTGCCTCTGCCACGGTCCCGCCCCTGCCGTCAGGCAGGGATTGGCTTCTATGGACGGTTGGGTTCGGGGGTGCGGGCGGGCAAGGCAGGCAGTGATTGGCTTCTGTGCGGGTTGGCTTCGGAAGGGGAGGGGTGCGGGCAGGGCAGGCAGGTATCTCCGCCATGCAACTTAATTTTGGAAGGCAGGGAGGGGGCATGAGCTTGACACAGAAAGAAGGTGAGGGGGATGAACATGAGACAAAGGGAAGGAGGAAGGGGGCACTAACTTGGGACAGGAGGGAGGGAATAGAAAGGGAGAATTGTTGGGCATCAGTGTGCAAGTGAGAGGGAAAAGAAGAAAGAAGAAAATTGGGCATAGAAAGAGGAGAGAGGTAGAGATGCAAGGGGAGAGAAGGATGATAGGAGAAATGTTGGATATGGTGGTGGAGAGGGAACAGAGGGACAGATTGAAGGGTTGCAAGGGGGAGGAATGATGGATATAGTGATGGATAGAGAAATGTGGCATTATGCTGGAGAAGGGTGATAGAAGGAGAAATTGGCATGGGGCTGATGGGCTGTGGTGAAAAATGCTGCACATGATCTGGGTGATGAGAGAGGGAGAAATGATTGATGTGGCAGTAGAGGGGGTGGGAGAGATGCCTGGATCTCTCAAGACAGATGAACAGTGAGAGAGAGAGGGAGACATATTGCCAAGAGGGGTGGAGGAGAGAGGAAGAAAAGTTGGACTCATGGAGGGACACAGAGAGACAAAGAGATATTGATTGGGGAAGGGAATGGGGTCCGGAGGAGAGGAAGCGTGCAGGAGGCTGAAAGAAATATTGGATGCTTAGTCAAAAGGAAATGCAACCAGAGGCTTATGAAATCACCAAACAAAGGTAGGAAAAATAATTTTATTTTCAATTTAGTGATCAAAATGTGTCAGTTTTGTGAATTCATATCTGCTGTCTATATTTGCTATATATTTGTCTTTTTCTATAGTTGTTACTGATTGCAAAGTCATATTCACGATGGTTTTTAATAGAAAACAGCGAACATATGAAAAAGTTATTTGCAATTTTTCTGTATTCGCAGGTCTGTTAATCCCCTATCACAACGAATATGGAGGGAAAAGTGTAGTACTATTATGATGGGGGTGGGCGTCAGGTGCGGATCTGAGGCGGAGCTTGGGCGGGGGTACTCGACTTGAAGAAGTTGAGAAACACTGCTATATTGGAACAAATAAGGAGAGGTACAAAGAGACTCTCCGAAATACAAATCTGTTCTGCTCTATAATAAACATGTTAAACATTTCAATTGAACAATCAAAACACTTTCTTTGTATGGCACGTTATGTGATGATTAATTTTATCTTTATTTCATATTTGTTGCAGTATGAATGTATACTATTTTATTTACTTTTAGATGTTATACCAATCTATTTGCAATATTGCTTGGCAATGTTTCTTTTTTAAAGTTCTTTCACAGTTGTTGTAGAACTTATATCGACATGGTATTTTAGACCAGTTATTACAGTTTACACCATCCATTATCATTATTTTTATTATGTTTGTCGTGTTTAGATATATATATTTTTTATTCCTTTATATTTCTCGATATGTATTTTACGATATACACTTTTTTGATGTTTATTTAGTTATGTTAAATTTTAAAATGTTTATGTTAATTCTTAATTTTATACATGTTTATACAAACTCCTGAGGGAGGTCCATTTTTTTATTTATTAAGTGAACTTGTTTTTCTGGAATCCTCTGTCTGATCTGTCTCATTTTTGAACAACTTGTATTTTTATTCCTCCAAGCCTAATTTAATCCAGTTCTGTTAAATTTTCAGCATTATTTTGCTTTCAAACATTTTCAACTCCTTACGTGTAAATTGTTTTCTGTTGGGTTAGAAAGGATAAAAAGAAAATATGCTAAGCAGAAATGGAAAGGACAATGAGACGTAACTTATGACGTTTCTGTACACCTATACAACACTACTGAAATAATCCCCAGTGTATGCTGTTGTGTACTATACCTGTGGGCACTTCCCTGCATGTCCTCGCAGCCAGCGATCAATACAGGTAAAGCCAAAGAGATGACCACAGCGTAGAGCAGAAAGGCGGTGCTGCCCAGCATTTGTCCACGACTCAAAGCAAATAGCACAAATATCTGCATCTTCCTCATCCTCAGTGTAAGCAGCAGGAGTTGCATCAGTCTTCTTTATTAGGCTTTTCTAGAGAAACATATACAGCAAAAGCTGTAAGTCAAAGTACAAATCTCCTAAACAATGAATGGAATGTTTCCTCTGACAAAAAATAAATTCACTACTGAAAACTGGGTCCAAGGATTTAAAGTAATTATTCACAGTCTAACATGAAAGAAATGGAACACTAAATTTTTCTGGATTAATCTAGGTGTCTACAGAAGTACTTGTGACCTGGATTGGCCTCTGTAAAGATGGGATACTAAGTAGAGAATGACACAGGGAAAAAAATTTGTCCCCATCCCCGCAAACCATCTGATCCCATCTACACAAGCCTTGAATAGTTTTATACTAAACTTATTTTTTTAAAGTATTAAAAAAAAACCAATATTCTGTACAATTGTCAGTTTATAAATCAAAGTTCTGGCTGCAAAACTAGAGAAAGATATTCAGCTGGCAGGGCTTTGTTTATAAATTTTTATCAACACAACTAATAAACCACTTTATCCTAAAGCAAAAAAAAAAAGAAAATAAACAGAAATTTTGTTTTCTGGTTTCTGCTTTCCTCATCTTCTCCTCATTCAATTCCTTCCATCCACAGTTTGCCTTCTTTCTGCCTCTTCCATTTGCTCTGTTACTGTGCCTCTCCCTTTCATCTTTCCCTCCACCCCCCCCCCCCCCCAAAAAAAAAAAAATTGGTCTGGCACTCATCTTCTTCCCTCCGCTCCCACCATAGTCTGGCATCTCTTGTCTTCTTTCCTTTCAGCATCTTCTCCCCACTCTCTTCCCCATTTCCCTTCAGCATCTCCTTCCCATTCTCTCTTCTCCATTTCCCTTCAGCATCTGTTCCTCTCCACCCCTTTCCTTCTCTCCATCCTTCAGCACCCCTCGCACAGTCCAAGCATCTCCCTCCCTTACCTTCGTGGCACATTTTAATTTAATGTGTTCAAGCAGCCAGAGCCTGCCTGAAGTCACGTGCGTCTGCGGAAGCTTCTCCTCTGACACAACCGGAATTGGTCAATTTGAATGTAAATGATTTGCACCTCTGTGAAATCATTTGCATGAAAACTTGTTTGTGCATCGATCGCTTTTGGGGAAATCGGTCAGCAAATCGGCCAACAGTGATCCAGTCAGTAATACCGACTGACGTTTGTGCATTTAGGCCTTAGGCAGATCAGTCCTTCAATTTCATACTGCTGTTTTATAAAAGATCTTCTCCCCCTGGCTATGCTTCTGCCTTTCATATATTATCAACTCTCCCCCACAGTTAAAGTATCAATTGCAGCAGCAGCTGCAGACCCAGAGCTCTTAGTTGGAGCTTATCAACCTCCCCTCCAAGACATGCATTAAGTGGCCTTCTGTTTATTTGCTGCACGAACTGTTGGAATTTCAGACAGTGCGTTTTTCTTATGGAGGATAGTGCAGGTTTAGCTGTCTAGATAAACAAGGTATGCCTATGCTTTGTGATACCAGAATGGAGTGGCTAAATGAATTCTTTGTTTTGGTCTTTAATGAGGAGGGTGTAAGCTGTCTGTGATAGAAAGAGAGATTACGTTCTTACTTTGATAATATCTTTTCCAGTAGATAGGGATGGTATGCTGAACTATAGGGTTATCCATCACTGCTCATAAGCATACTGCAGATGTCAATCACAGATTTTCAATTCCTCCTTCTCCACGGTCTCTGCTGCCCCCTTCAGTTTGTACTAAAGCTGGCAAAAGCTCTACAGAAGGAGGGATATGGAGAAATCCTCAAAACCAGGCATCTGATCTGCTCAGTTGAATTTAAAACAATAGAAATAGTGGCAGCAGTGACATTGTTGGAGAAGACTGACTGCTTTGCCCTTCAGGGAAGACTGAAATTGGTGCAGCGCCAGATAAACAGTTCATAGTTCCAGCTTGTTGATTGACCACTTCTGTTGAGATTGAGTCCATTGTCCTTGAACTGGGTGACCGCTGCAATGAACCCCCAGCCGAACAAGCTGAAATCCATCGTTAGGATGACTCAGGAATCGATCCAGAGAAGGATTCCCTTCGTTAGAGACCATGGGCAGAGACACCAGCTCATGCTGCGTCTGGATGCCGATGTCCAGGTGAGTGGAACTTGCAGGGAGTCTCTCTGTGAACAGCGACACAACAAGGCATCTTGGAAGGGGCGCATGTGTGTTTTCACCAAACGCACTACCTCTATTGTGGCTGCCATTAACCCAAGGACTTGAAGGTAATGCCATGCCCTAGGCGCTGGCTTGACTAACAGGTTTATAAATTTGACCATGAAGCTTATGTTTGCATGCCTATGGAAGAAAGACTTGGCCTTCTGCCGTGTGGAATAAAACCTCCAGGTATTCCAGGGACTGTGTCAGAACTAGGTGGCTCTTTCAAAAAATTCACAATTCATTCCAGACTCTGTAATGTCTTCACAACGGTAACTATTGCCTTTTCTCTTTCCGTTCGGGATGCTCTGATGAGCCAATCGTCCAAGTGCACGTGCCAACCCGCTCTGGAGATGAGCAGCCACCACTACCATAACCTTGGTGAAAGTTTGGGGTGCTGTTGCCAGCCCAAAGGGAAGTGCTGAGAATTGATAATAATTCTCTAACACATGGAATCTCAGGAACTTTCTGTGTTCCGGGATGATTATGATGTGAAAGTAAGCTTCTGTCAAATCTAGGATGGCTAGAAATTCTCCTGGCTCCACCAATGCAATAACCGACCAGACGGTCTCCATCTAGAACTGAGGAACTCTCAGGGCTGCGTTGATGTGTTTGAGATCCAGGATGGGTCCCCACTCTTGAGCCTTTATTGGGAATGACAAAGTATAAGTAGTAGCTGCCAGAGTCCGAGTCTTCTGGAGGAACTGATTCTATGGCTTGAATATCTAGCAACCTTTGCACTTTAGAGAAGCGGCTTGAGGGTTGGTGTCATTGTCGCTTTTTCCCCCTCCCCCCCCAAATCAGGTTTATTAAATTTTCAAGAAAATACAATCCAACAATACAGTTAAGCTGTCATATAAAACAAAATAAATCAGAAAAAAAATATCACAAAAGTCAACAATTGGAAGAATTGGATGTGCGCAGAGGTCTGTGTTTTCTGGAGGTCACAAATGAGTTTCGCCTCTCTGACCATCTGTTTGTGCTTACTCATTCTTCTAAGCAGGGTACTTCTGCTTCCAAGGCCACTATTTCCAGATGGATCCATAAGGCCATTTTATCAGCCCACATTCTATATGATAAATAGTCTCCCGTTTCTGTTAAGGCACGTTCAACCAGGAGTATGGCCTTCTTGTGGGCTGAGGCTAGGGTGAGTCTGACCTCGGTACTGGGAAAGATGGTAGAGGCGATGATAAGGGACCGCATCATTGATCGCCTTGACGGATACAATCTGATGAGGACCAGCCAGCACGGCTTCAGCAAAGGAAGATCTTGTTTGAAAAACTTGCTGCACTTCTTTGAAGGAGTAAACAGGCAGGTAGACAGGGGTGACCCAATCGACTTTGTATATCTGGATTTTCAGAAGGCATTCAACAAGGTTCCGCATGAACGACTACTTCAAAAAATTGTGAGCCATGGAATGGAAGATGAAATACTCACATGGATTAAAAACTGGCTGGTGGATAGGAAACAGAGAGTGGGGGTAAATGGACAATACTTGGACTGGAAAAGCATCACGAGTGGAGTGCCGCAGGGTTCGGTGCTTGGACCCGTGCTCTTCAACATATTTATAAACGACCTGGAAATTGGTACGAGTGAGGTGATTAAATTTGCATACCGTACGAAGTTATTCAGAGTAGTGAAGACGCAGGAGGATTACGAAGACTTGCAACGTGACAAACATGCTCGAGAAATGGGCCGTGACATGGTAAATGAAGTTTAACGTGGATAAGTGTAAGGTGATGCATGTTGGTAACAAAAATCTTATATACAAATACAGGATGTCTGGTGCAGTACTTGGAGAGACCCCCCAGGAAAGAGACTCGGGAGTACTGGTCGACAAGTCAATGAAGTCGTCTGCGCAATGTGCGGCAGTGGCAAAAAGGGTGAACAGAATGCTTGGAATGATTAAGAAGGAGCTCACGAACAGATAGGAGGTTATCATGCCGTTGTACCGGGCCATGGTACACCCTCACCTGGAATACTGCGTCCAGCACTGGTCACCGTACATGAAGGACACAGTACTACTCGAAAGGGTCTAAAGAAGAGCAACTAAAATGGTTAAGGGGCTGGAGGAGTTGCCTTACAGTGAGAGATTAGAGAAACTGGGCCTCTTCTTCCTTGAAAAGAAGAGACTGAGAGGAGACATGATCGAAACATTCAAGATAATGAAGAGAATAGACTTAGTAGATAAAGACAGGTTGTTGACCCTCTCTAAGGTAGAGAAAACGAGAGGACACTATCTAAAGTTAAAAGGTGTTAGATTCCGTACAAACATAAGGAAGTTCTTCTTCACTCAGACAGTGGTAGAAAACTGGAACGCTATTCCGGAGGCTGTTATAGGGGAAAATACCCTCTAGGGATTCAAGACAAAGTTAGACAAGTTCCTGCTGAATCAGAATGTACGCAGGCAAGGCTAGTCTCAGTTAGGGCACTGGTCTTTGATCTAAGGGCCGCCGCATGAGCAGACTGCTGGGCACAATGGACCACTGGTCTGACCTAGCAGCGGAAATTCTTATATTCTTATGTAGCAAGCAGCACCAAGGAGGGCAGAGAAGTCACATAGTGCCCAAATTGGAGATTGGATGCCAATCTACTCTAACCATAAGCATTGTGCAACTGGGAAAGTGTTGGCAGAGTACCCTCATCAGTAAGGATCTAATATAAATAGGAAATGTTTCCCCTCCTATCTGCCAGAAATCTGGGAGCTGTCATACCTGGTAGAAAGGAGCCATTTCCACAGATGGGTAAGAGAGGTGTAATCTGAAAGTTTAAATGCAACTGAGCACATATTTGGCGCCAGGTGAATCTCAAGGGAGAAAGAAAAAAATAATATGGGTTCCCCAGGACAGCAGCCACAACTCGAGGACTATGTAAGAGATAACTGAAATGATAGGGTTTCCAAAACTGTAATTCCACCAGAGTCCAGGAGAAGTAAGATGTAGAAAGAAACCAATTGTGAATATGCATCATGTGACATATCTCCATAAAGGCAACAAACCCAGGCCACCCCCATCTATCAGCAAAGTCACCAGGCGTAGAGGAAGACGAGGGCAGCCACCCAACCAAAGAAACCCAAGTAGTAATTTGTCCAACTGACGCTCTCCAGTCCTTGAGAAGGTCAGGGGCAGAATTTGGTAAACATACAGCCATTGAGGAAGAAGAATCATACTATAAAGAGCAATGCATCCAATCAAAGAAATAGGAAAATGCCGCCAAGTCAGCAAGCATTTTTTTTTGTCTTTTCCAACAAGGGCTGTATATTAAGATCATGTAGTTGGGTGATATCCTGTGGAATCGTAAGGAGGAGTTAGCTAAAATAAAGGTAGACAAAGCAATGGGGCCAGATGGTGTACATCCTAGGGTGCTGAAGGAACTTAGGAAAGTTCTGGTGGCTCCGTTGACTGACCTCTTCAATGAGTCTTTAGACTCAGGAGTGGTACCGGAAGACTGGCGAAGGGTGGATATGGTCCTTCTCCACAAAAGTGAAAGTAAGAAAGAAGTAGAGAATTACAGGCCAGTAAGTCTGACTTCTGTGGTAAGCAAATTAATGGAAACACTTTTAAAACAGAGAATGGTCAAGTTTCTGGAATCCTGTGGATTATAGGACCGGAGGCAACATGGATTCACTAGAGGTAGGTCTTGTCAGACAAACCTGATTAATTTATTTGACTGGGTGACCAGAGAAATGGATAGAAGATGTGCGCTAGATGTGGTGTATTTAGATTTTAGCAAAGCCTTTGACAATGTCCCATATAGACGTTTAATAAATAAACTGAGTGTCCTCGGGATGGGTCCCAAAGTGACAGACTGAGTCAAGAACTGGTTGACTGGAAGGCGACAGAGGGTAGTGATCAACGGAGATCGCTCTGAGGAAAGGGATGTTATCAGTGGTGTGCCTTAGGGTTCTGTTCTTGGGCTGGTTCTTTTTAACATTTTTAAAAACGATATTGCTGAAGGGTTGTTGGGTAAGATTTGCCTCTTTGCGGATGATACCAAAATTTGCAATGGTGTGAATAACATGAAGAAATAATAATAATAATATCTTCTATAATAATAATAACTTCTATACCGCATAGTCGAGAGACTTCTAGGCGGTTTACATTCGAAGAAGGCTAGACAATCAGCGAATTACAGGAGGCAAGAATGAGGGTTACATAAGAAATAGAAAGAGGATATTAAATTGCATCGTGAAAGATAGGGAATATATCCTTGAGAGTAGAAAGGCTTCTGTTTAGGAGATAAATTTGTCAGAGCGGTTTGAATTGATTTTTGGAATGTATTAAAGTAACGGAAAAGTGCACCTGGAAGGTGGTAAAGAAGTAATTTATAATACTCTGCGGTAAACCCGTCGGGTCCGGGTGCCTTGCAGGTGGACAGAAACTTAATGACTTGTCGAATTTCCACCACTCTCAAAGGCGCATTCAAAGTGTCTAACATCTGAAGGGTAAGACACAGTAGAGGCATTGTCCAGATACGCCTGCACCAAAGAGGGCTGAGAGGGCAAATCAGCTGAATTCAAATGGGAGAAATAGTCACAAAAGGACTTGGAGATCTTGTCTGTAGCATTAGTAATGGTACCATCTGGTAGATGAAGAGTGAACTAATCAAGGCCCACTCCATGACTTAGTGAGTTGAGCTAGAAAGCGCCTGGGACGGTTTCCAAAATGAAAAAATTTAAATTTTCTATAGATTGTGCCCCGCTGAGCTTGTTAATGCAGCAGAGTGTTTAAAGCCACCTGTGCCATTAGCATACATTCCTTGTGCGTGGGTGTTGGATATTGGAGATAAGATTTCTTGGCATGCTGAAACTGGCGTTCGAGAATTTTAGCAGCAATACGGCGGTTCTGTGCAGCAACATGAAGCAATGACATCGCCACGAAAAACCGCCTTAAGAGGCTTCCCAGTAAAGGATCAGGTCAATGGCATGCTCAGCATTAAAATGAGTGTAATCTGCCCACCGTTCTACTAAGTATTGTTGAAAACGAGAGTCATTGTACAGATAAGCAGGAAAACGCCAACCAACCACCACTTCTGCGATTCCCCACCTCCATGTCTACTAGCACCATGGCATGAACAGAGGAAAGAACCCGAGAGAATAATGATTGTGATACAAGTACATAATCTATACAGGACCAAGCAGAATGAGAGTGGGAGAGATGCATATAATCGCAGTTGGTGGGGTGTAACAATCTCCAAGTGTCAATTAAATCCAGAGTAGTACACAAGTAGGGGATCCCCTTATGAGGATTGGGTGCCTGCCTGCCTGCCTGCCTGGGGAAGACCTGTCTAGAGAAGGATCAAGCACTTAATTCAAATCCCCCGCAAAGATCAGAGGGCCTGTAACTGATCCCAAAGCAGTCTGAACCAGAGATTGAAAAAAGGCATGCTCATAGGCATGCTCTACTAATAGATTGAAACTGAATGCATTCAAAGTCACTGCAAGAGCACAAAGTGGCCATAAGTATCTTTGGCAAGCAGTTTAGTTCGGGAAGGGACTGTAAACATTTACTAAGAAGTACTGCTACCCTACCTTTCTTACAATTAGTAGAGGAACAACAAACCTCTCCTACCTATCCAGTTTTGAGTTTCATATGTTCTACATCAGACAATTTGGTTTCTTGTAAACAAGCTATATCCACTTCTTGGCAACTTAGATAACATAGTAATTTAGCCCATTTAATAGGAGAATTCACACTGGACACATTCAAAGTCACTACTCTCCTAATGTACTCCTAAATTCCAACAAGATGGCAGCCAGTTAGGTCATCTTCTGTGCTGTCTCCCTTACCTGTTTTTTGTTTTATTTTGCCTTGTTGATTTTTCTTTTGAATTTTTTTTTTATTGGTTTTTTGTTCTGTCTCTACTGCTTTTGTTTGGGACCTCCAGTCTCGTTTATATTTGTTTCTTTTGAGCTCACTTCGAGCTCACTTCGCCGATTTCCAGTTTGACAGTTGCTCCGATCCAACAGCTGAGGGAGCCGTTACCTGCTGCTTGAATGGTTCTATGGTGGCGGTTAAGAGTTGCAGGATTGGGTCCCGATTCTTTTCGTGGTGGATGTGAGAGGTCTGGCTTTCGGCTCCTTGTGTCTATGTCCAACCACAAGCGGAGAGGAGCGTGGGAGCACTACTTCTCCCCCTCCCGAGCCTGCAGGAGACCAGCTCCGTTAAATTCAAGATCCACCAATGGCGTGCTGAGGGCCGATGAAGGCGGGAGCCACCTCACGCCGCCACGGAAGGATTCCATCGGACCGGCCTGCAGGTCGGTCGAACCCGCTTGGCCTCCTCTCCTTTGCCAGCTGGGAGAGGAGACTTTTTTCTTCTTCAAGATCCAGCGGCAGGGACTGACCCATGTCGCCGGTGGAAGAGTCCATCGGTCCCACCTGAAGCCTATTGCTTTCATTATGCTGAACATGCAGTCGGCGGATTTCACTGTCTTTGGGCCCGTTCTCCCACTGAATCTCTACGGGCACTCACGGCTACAAGCGGTAGCAAGCACACCTTGGGGCCGGCTCCTCCACAGAGCCTCTAGCGAGACTGTCCCCCTTCCAGCTTGGGCGTGTGAGCCAGCTCCGCCCCCTTTCGCCGAAACTAACTTCACCAAAGCAGGCCAAACTGCACAGCGATTCGCTCAAGGCCCAGGGCAAACGGGCATGTTTCTGTCTTACGGCATTTGGGGACGTGCCGATGGGGAGGAAGACAGCGAGTCAGAGCAGGCTCGCAGGCGATGCTGTTGTTGGGAGGTCTGCCTCGGAGGGGTTCGCATCATATTCGGCTGTGGAGGCGATTGCCCTGCCTGAGATGTCACTTTGTTCTTGGAGGAATCCCGGAACCCCAGGTGACAGCCATCGGAACTGGGGTTGATGGCGGTTGATTGTTTTTTCTCTCTTTGGCTTAAACATCAGATCCTAATGCTTTTTGGAACATATTTTATTTATACTTATTTTTTATCTCTTTTTTATTTATTTTACTTACTATTTTTAATTCTAACTTAACTTATTTATTCATTACTTGTTGGAATATTCATCTCTCTCTATCTCTACCTCTGTCTTTATATTTTTATCTTTACTTTTCATAAATTGTTTTCTCAGGTACTTTAGCTAGATTGTGAGCCTTTGGGACAGTAAGGGAACTTCCAAGTACCTATCTTTATTTATTTATTTTATTTATTGTATCTTTAATGTATCATTTTTGTAAACCGCTTAGAACCTCACGGTATTAGCGGTATATAAGAATTAAATTAAATTAAAATGTCCTGACAACTCGTATATAATCCGCCTTAAACCACAAGGTAATGGCAGAATAGAAATCACAAATGAAATGTAATTTAGCTTGCAGCATTGGTCTTTTCTAGTGTATCACTGAATTAAATTACTCATTCTCAGGTACGTTTTGCTACTTTCTTCATAATTTAAAAAATATTCTGTTGGTCTTGATAAATAGAAGTTCCGGATTTTCAGGTTAAATTCCGAAACTGGAGCATTTGTTAATCATTATTAGGAACCTTGGAATCTCTGAAGATCATTGTGCCTGATGAAACAGGATGTTAACCTAAAACGAAATCTCCAGCATAATGTTACTGAATGACTAGACATATGTGATGATTACTAGAACGCAGCTGACCAGTGGATCTGGAACAGTGCCCAAATTGGTTTATGAAAACCAAGGCTACAGTACCCAGCAGTGTGGGCCTAAGTGGAAATCAGGTGCAGATAGCACACTAGAACCCATGAAATGTGTGATCTTCTATTACCAACTGACTGGCACGGAGTGTACAGGGGAATTTGTTTCCCAATCATTTGCAAAAGAAGCCTAACCCTAAACCTTAGCCCAATAATGGTATAATTTTTGTTGTCATAATCTAGACACTCCTTAATTCCTATGAGCATTGGAGCAGCGTCAGAGCATTCAGCGCACCGCCCTGCTAAAAACTTCTAGCATGATTTTCTAAAAGGAGCCCCAAATTAGGCTTAAACTATTTTACTAAGACTTGGTACCTTTTTCAAATTTTAAATCAGACTCTGATATTACTTATAAAAATTATAAAATGTTGTAACCTATATGACTAAAACCAGTTGTTTCTGTTATCTCGGAGAGAGCGAGACCAGAAGGCTTTGAGCATGCGCAAATGCTCAAAGCCTAGTCCAGCCCAGCACAGGAAGAAGGAGGATCTCTCTCGCACCACCCAGCCCAGCCCAGCCCAACCCGAGGGAGGATCTTCGGGCACTGGCACTGGCACATGCTGTGCATTGGTGCTGGTGCCGGTGCCCAATCGGGTAAGAGTTGTTTTTGCGATGCTGGGGGGGATGTAGAATCGCGGGGGAGGGGGGTGACGTGAGCGGGGGGGGGGGGGGAGATGCCGGTTCGCAGGGGGAATGCCAGATCAGAATGAAAAAAAAAAAATTGTACAACGCGCTCACACGTATAACGCGCATGGTTATGCACGGTTTGTAAAATCGTGTATAACGCTCACGTTATATGCGTGAAAATACGGTAGTTCCTTTTCTTGGATTATGACACATATTGGGACTGATGATTTCTAACATATTTACAAATGATCTAGTAGTGTGGATAAGTGAGTTCATCAAATTTGCAGAGGACACAAAACTATTCAATATTGTGAAATTTCAAAGGGATTGCATGAAATTACATGAGGACCTTGGGAGACTAAGGGCTTCTTTTATGAAGGTGCGCTAGCGTTTTTAACGCAAGCACCGGATTAGCGTGCTAGCCAAAAAACTACCGCCTGCTCAAGAGGAGGCGGTTGCGGCTAGCGTGCGTATTAAGGCCCTAATGCGCCTTCGTAAAAGGAGCTCTAAAATACTGGGCATCCAAAAGTCAAATGAAATTTAGTCTAATGCAAATTTATGTGCATTGGAAAAATAACCAAATCATATCTAGATAATACTAGGTTCCATATTTTCCTTCAGATTAGGAAAAGGATTTAGGTGAATTTTTAAAAATTGGATATCCCTCCTGTTAAACTTTTCAGCAAAAAGGTAAGGGGGGGGGAGGGATCAGGGACAGGAGAGATGGCAGGAGGGGGTGGGCATCCCTTATGCTGATCTGCAATTTAAAGATAGGTGGTCAGGAGGTTCGCAGGGGTTATCTTGTCGGGAAGGGGTGTTTTAAAAAATAAATAAATTGGGAATCAGGATCTTTACCAGCTACCATATATACTCAAGTCGAGACCTCCATTTTCCCCCCAAAAAAAGAGGAAAAATGGTTGATTCGAATATAAGACGCGGGCTTAATATTCGATTGCCATGCCTTGCCAGGATATGCACCCAGTGTCCCCTCCCTCACACCCTCCCCTGCCAGGTTCTGCACTCAGCCCTCTTCCCTCCCTGCCCAGCCAAGCTCCGCACCCAACCCCGCACACTCCCTGCCAGGCTCTACACCCCAACCCCCCACACTCCATGTCAGGCTCCGCACCCAACCTCCCAAATGCCTACCCTGTACCCCCACTGGTGGTCTAGTGGTAGGTCGGGACAGGAGGGATCTCTCCCGTCCTGGCCGACTAACAATTTTTTTTAACCCCCTCCACCTCGCGTGTACCTTGTTTGCAGTTTTTAATCCCTGGCGGTCCAGCAGAGTATGGGACAGGCGCGATCTTTCCGCTCTCCTGCCCCGTGCTGAGCCTCTCCCTTGATGTTTGCCTCCGGGGATGGGGGGAGAGGGGGGTGTTTAAAAAAATTGTGTGTCAGCAAGACAGGAGGGATCCCTCTTGTCCTACGAGGTCAAACCTCAGGCCAGATGAGGCCTACAACAAGTCTGGGAGGGATTTGGATGGTCATCGGGTGATGACTCAAATATAGGATGAATCCCCCATTTTTGGCCAATAAATCTCGTCCTATATACAGTAATCAGTGCTCAGACACTGACAAGACTACGACAACTCAGACCCTGCCAGTAAAGTCTTCATGGGAAATAATGCATTTCCTTGTTGTGCATTACACAGAGTGCTCATTAGAATACTAATGAGCTTCTTGTAATGCTTTAGAACAGGAATCTTGATGGCTGCTAAGACAATAGTAGCAACCTTGGAGAACCCTTATGAGCAACAGAAGGGGAGTTTCCTTGCAAGACAGGTTAAAACTTGTCTTACTTGCAAGAAAACCATTTGTGCATCGGGGACTTATTCCTTATGGCCCCAGGTAAACTCCCAATAAAATTCAGTGATCATACTAATCCTAATCACAGAGACATACAGTGGTGCCTCGCATAACGGACGCCTCGCACAGCGAACGCTGCGCACAATGAACTTCTTGTCTTGATTCGTACAACGGACTTCGTTTCACACAACGAAGTCGCCCGAGGGGCCCGGGGGGGGGCGGAACTACTCTCGCCGCTTCCTAATGTGAGCCGGGAACAGCAGCACCCTCCTGTCTGAATGCAGTGTTCCATCATCTCCCTCCACCTCACCTTAGATGCCGAGTTTTCCGGCTTTCTTTTTCGGCCAGCCACACACTTTCAAAGAGCAGCACATGCGCAGATGCTCTGTTGTTCAATCTTCTCCTCTGACGCAACCGGAAACAGGAAGTTGCAGGAGAGGAGAACATTGATCAACTCCAGCAGCTGCGCGTGCACAGCTTTTTGAAAGCATGCGGCTGGGTGAAAAAGAAAGCTGGCAAACTCTGCATATAAGGTGAGGTGGAGGGAGGGAAATGGCGGAACGCTGCGATCGGGCGGGTAGGGCTGCAGAACGAATTATTTTGTTTTACATGTATTCTTATGGGAAAACAGGGCTGCAGAACGAATTATTTTGTTTTACATGTATTCTTATGGGAAAACGCGTTTCACACAACGAACTTTTCGCATAACAAACTTGCTCCTGGAACGAATTAAGTTCGTTGTGTGAGGCACCACTGTATTTTGAAAAAACTAAAGAGAGAAATTGGTTTCCCAAGTGACTTTCAGTTACCTGTTTGATGTGGATTCCCGGCCCCAAATCCTGGGGTTCATACTCTGCTGAAGATGTGGCATTTCCAGAAAAATCCATCTGAACTTCAACATTAGCTGAAGAAAGGAAAAAATAATAGGGGGAAAAAGAATGGACAAGCAAAACAGGAAGACTTATTTATTTAATTTGTTTCTATCCCAGCTTCCCCAAAGAGCTCAGAACGGGTTACAGGTTAACATACATAATATACAGTTAACAAATTGCAATTTGCCAGTTACAGTGCAAGGTTTTTCAAACAAGTTTTTATCCTAATGCGACACATACCGAGGATCTTGAATCAATATACATTTCTTTATAATCTATCGGTCATAAGTGGGGAGTTAGGTGAAGAGGTATGTTTTTATTGATTTCCTAAAGTTGAGGAGTCCTTCATGAGATCTAATCTGTGTGGGCAACTGATTCCAGTGGGTTGATATGAAGTATGAGTAGAAACTTTGTTTGGCAATTTGCAGTTGAAGCATTTTGCATCTTAGGAACTGAGGGACCTGTTCGGCATGTATGGAAGAAGTTTGGTCATCATGTCATGCAAGGATCTGAACGCTAGCATCAGGTCCTTGATGACACATTTGGCTACGGGCAGCTAATGATAAAGCCTGGGAGATAGGGTTGCGGGATGGAGTAGCTGGGTGAAGTCAGACTTAGAAAAGTAGTTCCTTATTTTTTTGGAGTTCTCACAGGTAGTAAAATGAGGAAGATACTACCTGAGAGATATAGTTGGAAAGCGATAGGTTGAAGTCAAGAAGTATTCCTAGGCTGTGTGCTTGGTCTTTTGCAGTTATGTTAGTTGAGTCCCAATGCAGCAAGGGACAGATGTATTTGCAGTGTTCTTTGTGGATTCAAAAAAGTTCCATTTTGAAGGCGTTTAGTTGTAATTTGTTGACGGGCATCCAGTCTTTGATTTCAGAGAGGCAGTTTAGGAGTTTCGCAATCTGGGCTTCATGGATTTTTCCTAGCAGTATAGCTGGATGTCATCCGCGAAGGAGTGAATCTGTATTTGTGGGTTATGCCTAGGACAGGTCTAATGTAGAGTTTGAATAGGGGGGGGCGAAAATTTGAAGGCAGGCTTCAAAGGGAAGGTGAGGGGAAAGCATGCATGCAACTTTTCTTTAGTTTACCACGTTGGGAAATTCGGCACATGCGTCTTAACTCTTCTCTGGTTTGGCGGACTCGTTTACCAAGGCAATGTTCGCTTTGTGAGTCACAGTTTGCTGAAGTGTTTTGCTCGTCTCGCAAACCGAGGTTTGACTGTAGTTAAGTTTGTATCTGTGAGAACCTGTCAGTTTTTTCAGGAGGCAGAGAAGTAAAATAGTAAATGATGGTAGATAAAGACCTGAACAGTTCATCTGGTCTGCCCATTAGTTATTATCATTAACTGGGTGTCTGTAACAAACTGTCAGCTTTCCAGAGGAAATCTTTAATAGCCAGAGAGCTTCTTTGAAAATATATCTTTTCTTTCTAAAAACAAAGTTTGCATTTCTTTGGTAAATTATCAGCCTAAGTAACATAGAAACATAGAAAGATGACGGCAGAAAAGGGCTGCAGCCCATCAAGTCTGCCCACTCTTCTGACCCACCCCATCAAGTCTGAGTGCTAATGACCTAGTTCCCTAGCTCGACCCCCGTAAGGACCCCACGTGGATGTCCCATTTGTTTTTAAAGTCGAGTACACTGGTGGCCTTGACCACTTGCACCGGAAGTTTGTTCCACTGATCCACCACCCTTTCTGTAAAGAAATACTTCCTGGTGTCACCATTAAATTTCCCTCCTCTGAGTTTGAACAGGTGCCCTCTTGTGACCGAGGGACCCTTAGGGAAGAATATATCGCTTTCCGCCTCGACACGACCTGTGATGTACTTAAACGTCTCAATCATGTCTCCCCTTTCTCTGCGCTCCTCAAGAGTGTAGAGCTGCAGTTTATCCAGTCTTTCCTCGTATGGGAGACTCTTGAGTCCGGAGACCATTCTAGTGGCCATTCGCTGGACCGATTCAACTCGAAGCACATCTTTTCGGTAGTGTGGTCTCCAAAATTGCACACAGTATTCCAGGTGAGGTCTTACCATGGTTCTGTAGAGCGGCATTATGACTTCAGGTTTGCGGCTGATGAAGCCTCTATTGATACATCCCAACATTTGCCTTGCCTTGGATGAGGCCTGCTCCACTTGTTTGGTAGCCTTCATGTCTGCGCTGACGATTACTCCCAAGTCCCGTTCTTCTGAAGTCCTAGCTAGTGTTTCTCCGTTCAAGGTGTAAGTTTTGCATGGGTTTCCGCAGCCGAGATGCATGACCTTACATTTCTTTGCGTTGAAGCCCAGCTGCCATGTCGAGGACCAGTTTTCCAACATGATCAGATCTTGCGTCATACTATCCTTAAGATTGTTTTCACTTACTATATTACACAGTTTGGCGTCATCGGCGAACAGTGTTACT